>NC_064575.1:74076737-74379768 GCF_937001465.1 Orcinus orca
AAGGGGTCTCATTGGGCTAAGATAAAAGAATCAGCAGGGCTGCCTTCTTTCTGGAGACTTTAGGGGAAAATCTCCCTCCTTGCCTTTTCCAGCTTTTATAGGTCACCTGTATTCCTTGGCTCAGGGACCTCTTCTCCATCTTCAAGACCAGAAGCATCTGGCTGAGTCTTTCTTGTGCTGCTATCTCTATGGTTCTCCCTCTCTACTTCCCTCTTCCCCTTTAAGGATTCTTGTGATTACATTGGGTTCTCCTCGATAATCCCAGATAACCCCCCTGTTTTAAATTCTGCCCATTAGCAACCATAATTCCATATGCAATGTTAATTCTCCACTGACATGTAACATAGTCACAGGTTCAGGGGATCAGGGTGTGAACATCTTTGGGAACTATTATTCTGCCTGCTACAAACATTGGTTTTTGTTTTTGTTTGTGTTTGTGTCTTTGCAGGAGGCGGTGATCATTGCATTGTGGATATCACTATTTCTCAGTCCTTATCTTTCAAAGATACATATGGCACAACTTACAGAGGAAAGGATAGGGTGCTTGAAATTTCCTTCAAAATAACATAAGAGAGGAAAGAAGATGGAGATAAATGAAACAAAGCTGGCCATGAGCTGATCATTGTTGAAGCTATGAGGTTTTCTTGGTGTTTGGTTTTTCTGGCCACACCGCACGACTGCGGGATCTTGGTTCCCTGACCAGGAAACAGGGACTGAACCCGGGCCACGGCAGTGAAAGCACCAAGCCCTAACCACTGGACCACCAGGGATTTCCCGAAGCTGTGAGTTTGATATGTAATGGTTCACTATGCTATTCTGCATACTTTTGAATACAGTTAAAATTTTTACAAATTAAAAAACAAAATAATTTGAAAGAGAGACCAGGAGACCTTAGCATAAATTGAGCAATTCTGTGTGCCAGGCACTATGCTAAATGACTCATTTATATCATCTCATTTGCTCCTTAAAACAACCCTATGAGAAAAACATTAAGAGTCCCACTTACAAATAAGAAACCTGCTGTTTAAGTGGTTGAATGACTTGCCCAATATACAAAAAACCAGGTGCTGAATCTAGTTGTCCTTTGATTTCAAAGCTCGTGTTTTTCATCACTATGTTACGCTAAACAGCAAGTATAGGTTAAGTAGCTATATAAGGCACTGGTAAAGTGGCAATATTTAGAAGATGTGATACTTTGTCTCAAGGAGATCAAGGCCTAGAAAATATATGTTAAATTGCAATTCTAGTCCTGGTTCAACCTCTGACAGAGGAGGAGAGGCAAATTATCTCAACTCTCTAGACCTCGGGCTGTTTACCTATGTAATGAGAACATGGAATCCAATCCAATGACAGAGGACAGCAGGAAAGAGAAAATGAGATCAGTTATGTGAAAGCCATTATGAACGGTAAAGAAATTTATAAGTAAAAAGGACAAAATGCAACAACAATGACGGTAACGTGGATGAAGATAAAAAGGCTCTTGGCCCACACAGAAAGGAGATTTTTAGTGTTCCATATCAAGGTCCCCTAAGCCTCATGGTTTTTTCTTCATGAAAGCTCCCCAGCAAATTCACATAGAGCAAGGCTGACCCTAGAAATACGAAGGACAGAGACAATTCAGAGCAATTGTGAGAAGCTCTGTCATCTCACTGGCATCTCCTCTACCTGAGGGACAGTGCTTACCACACAGGAAGAGCCCTGTATGAGGAAAGGGAATTATCTTTGATGTGGTGACTGGGAAATCATGACATGGTGTCTTAATTAGAAGATAAGAACAGATAGTGCTAGATGCATGTTAACCTTCAACTTGACCAACTGTCAGGATCTGGTCCCAGCTGCAACGTCCAGCTGTATCTCCCACCACACCCATACCCCAGTCATACGCCTTTCATTATGGCCTGACCTAAAATGAAGTTTCCAGGAAATCCATGTCATTTCACAACCCTCGTGCGAGAATATCCTTCACAGTCCTCGTGTGAGAATATCCTTCCTCCACCCTTTGCATGGTTCATACTCATTCTTTGAGATTCAAATCAGGTCCTTCCTTAGGGAGACTTGCCTGACTCAAGTCCAAGTTGAATTAGATATCCCTCCTTTGACTTACGTGAACTCCCATGACTTTCAAACTATACTTCTGTTGTCTATTTTAGCACTAGGCCAAGAGGTGCTGAAGGTGGAAGTTGACTTTCATTGCTCTATCTCTAGTGTCTACAGAAGGACAGATGACATAGTAGGTGTCTTGTGATTATGTTTTGTATGAGAGATGGTATGTCACAGAAAATAAATATTATTTAATAGACTCCTCCTTTTAAAGAGGTGGTTCTTTGTAATCTGAAGTTTCTTTGCTGAGTACTGCATTGATTGTGAATGTGTGAGCATAAAAACAGCAGCTTGAGATCCACATTGTTAATTATAGTTAAGAAGAGAGAGATTTGGAGGAGCACAAGATCAGAAACAGTGGAAGAGCAATCCTCAGGGAGATGGCTATATTAGTTTATGTAAAGCCAGTGATTATAACAGATAAACCTTGAAATATCACTGACTTAACACAATGGAAGTTTATTTCTCACTCACATAAAGTTTAGTTCTCACGTACATAAAGTTTCTCACTCGTGTAAACCCCCATAAGATGATCCTGATTGCAAGGGGTAGGGCTGTAGGTTAGAGGTGGGGTTAGTTCTGCCCCACACAGAGACAGGTTGATGGAGACTTCAATACCATCAACAGTCCCTGGACTTCAACATAAAGCCAGGAGGGGGAATAAGTGAGAGAGGATTGTCCACGGGAGGATTTTACAGGTCAGACTATCAGGAAGTGGTACATGTCACTTCTACCCATGTCCCATTGGATAAACTTAGTCACATGGCTACACCTAACTGCAAAGGAATGTGGGAAATGTAGTCTAACTATGTGCCCCAGAACAAGAGAAAATCAACTTTAAAGAACACATAGCAGTCTCTACTGCCAGGCCAGAAAGTTGGAGAGTGTCAAAAATGAAGGAAGGGGGCTTCCCTGGTGGCACAGTGGTTGAGAGTCCGCCTGCCGATGCAGGGGACATGGGTTCGTGCCCCGGTCTGGGAAGATCCCACATGCCGCGGAGTGGCTGGGCCCATGAGCCATGGCTGCTGAGCCTGCGCATCCAGAGCCTGTGCTCTGCAACGGGAGAGGCCACAGCAGTGAGAGGCCTGCGTACCACAAAAAAAAAAAAAAATGAAGGAAGAATTGGCAAGACAGAGGGAAAGAAAGGGGAGAAGGTGGGAAGAGGAAAAGGAAAAGGAAAGAAAGAAGGGAAGAAGGGAAGGGCAAAGGAGAACTTGAAGGAGTTTGTGCTGGCTAGTGTTATGGATCCCTGACTCCACTGTCCCTAAAAAATAACTTCAGTGTGTACTTTGTTCAGGAATGACTGTGAATGAATGGAAAGGACTACAACTGAAGAAGGAAGACAAAGCTAACACGTGGTTTATAGAATGAATAATTAAAGAGATTACATGCTTCTTCCAATGATGATTCCATTTGTCAAAACATAACTGACACTCCTTTTGGGTAACTGTCTTCAGAGCCAATTCCCAGACTTCCAAGAAAATCACAGCTTTTCTTTAAAGGAAAAGCCACTGAATAAAGACCCTAGTAATAGCACAGCCAACATCAAGACCCTGTTTATAAATCCTGTTCTCTCTCTACTCCAATAGCAGAGTTAAATATAAGACAAGAAAGCATGAGCCCTGGACACTCAGGAATCGAGGAAGCAGCCTCCATAATCCACACGCTGATTATGCACTTGCTTTATCTCACTAAATCCACCTAAACCCTATGGAAGTCATTCCAAACCCTATGGAATATCATTATCTCCATTTACAGACGAGGAAGCTGCAATTACCAGGGCCACATAACTGGTAACTAGTGGAACTAGGAATCAGAATCCTCACTGCTAATAGTATCAATAGCAATAGTAAAATGTAATATTTATTTAGCACATTCTATGTGCTCAGCAGAATATTAAGAACTGTACCTGAGTTATTGAATTTTAATCTCAAGATAGACATATGAGGGAAGTACTAAATAACATTCCCATTTTGCTTATGAAGATACTGAAAAAGAAGAGAAAAATCATTTATCCAAGTTTTCTTAGCTGTTATGCAATAGGGATGATATTTGCACCCAGGTGTTCTGACATTGAGTATGCCACATAGGCCTCCTCTCTCTCCCTGTCCAGCCCGAATCCATCTCTGTCAGTTACACCCATTTCTTCCTGACAATGCATTTGCCATGCACAAATCCCTTTGGATATTTATCTAGTCAGAATCCCCAGAGGAGAGAATATATGTTGGAGCCTTTATGTCTGAGAAGATCACTGCAAGGTCCCTTCCACCACCCTGGTTTGCCTAGAAGCGTCCCAGTCTTAGCCCTGACAGTCTCGCGTGCCAGGAAACTCCTCAGTCGTGGACAAACCAGGACTGTTGTTCACCCTACTTTCAAATCTGAAATCTGTGTGTTTATAAACTTTATGTGAGACCCTCTGTTCTACCCTGGAAAGAGGAGGGTCAACTGGTCACATCCACAGAATCTCACCTCTCTCAATTAGAATCAAGTCACTCATTATCTTCTCTTTTGAACCCACCTCTTATAGCTGGTTAAGGAACACAGGTAAAAAATTAGACATCATTGGCAGCAGTGAGGAGCCATAATATACTTAGTGGGTTGTGCAGTTTTATCATCTGTAAAGACTGTAATGGGCGTGGATATTCTTCATTTTCAGTAAGTCGTCTAAGTGGTGCATTTGAGACCAGTCACCATTAGATACTAGTAAGTCTGTCTCCGGTCTGCAGTGTTTCTAAACCAAAAGAACCAAGAGAAGCCATGGACAGGAGCTGAGATAAGAAGCACCTGGGGAGCGGGGCAGCTGGGACAACTTCATCAAGGGTTGTTCATCTATCAACACTGTTTGGGGGTATCACCCTGAATTGGTGATTCGAATGTGTCACAGAAGTAAGTGAGATTTAGAGATGCCACAGTCTGAACTGAAGGCATGTTAGCAGGGTAACTGTAGAGGAAAAGTTTGCTTGGGTGGAACCTGAGGTTTGAGCAAAAATTAACCAATTCCTTCACATGACTGCAATCTCATTTTAGGGTGTTAGTCCTTTAGCTCGCGACCCATAACGATGTATGTCATCCCCTGTGTCTTAGTTAGCCAAGTCCACTATAACAATATAGCAGCCTAGATAACAACATTTATTTCTCACAGTTCTGGAGGAGGGGAAGTTCAGGATCAAGGTGCTCGTAGATTTGGTTCTGGTGAGAGCTCTCTCCCTGACTTGCAGATGGTCACCTTCTCATGTGTCCTCACATATCAGAGAGTGAATGAGCTCTGGTCTCTCCTCCTCTTCTTAACAAGGACAGGAATCCCATTATGGAGCCTCATCTTCATGCCCTCATCTAAATCCAATTAACTCACAAAGGTGCCACCTCCAAATACCATCACACTGGGAATTAAGGCTTCAACATAGGAATTTTGGGGGGACACAAACCTCCAGTCCATAACATCCTGTGTCAGGAGCTCCAGAGACCCCTTCATCACAGTCAGTAATGAGCTCCCACCTGCAGAATTGCCCCAGGCTCTGCAACTGCTCATGTTTTTACTCAGGGGAGAAAAACAAAACACAATTTTGTTTCAATAAACTTTTAATTTTGGAATAATTCTAAATTGATAGAACAGTTGTAAAGATGGTATGGAGAATACCTATATACCCTTCATCCAGGGTCCACTATCATTACCATCTTATGTTACCATGGTACATTTATCAAAACTAAGGAACAAACATTGGTACACTGTTTTTTGTTTGTTTGTTTTTATTTATTTACTTACTTATTTTTGCCTGCGTTGGGTCTTCATTGCTGCACATGGGCTTTCTCTAGTTGCGGCGAGCAGGGGCTGCTCTTCGTTGCAGTGCACGGGTTTCTCACTGCGGTGTCTTCTCTTGTTGCGGATCACAGGCTCTAGGCGCACGGGCTTCAGTAGTTGTGGCTCACGGGCTTAGTTGCTCCGTGGCATGTGGGATCTTCCTGGACCAGGGCTCCAACCCATGTCTCCTGCATTGGCAGGCGGATTCCTAACCAGTGCACCACCAGGGAAGTCCCAGTACACTGTTTTTAACTAAACTCCAGACTTTCTTTGTATTTCACCAGTTTCTCCATTAATGCCCTTTTTCTGTTCCAAGACGAAATCTAGGGTAACACATTGTATTTAGTTGTCATGTGTCTTTAGTTTCCTCTGGTTTGTAACAGTATCTCAGTCTTTCCTTGTTTTTGATGACCTTGAGAGCTTTGAGGAATATGGGTCAGATATTTTGTAGAATGTCCCTCAATTTGGATTTGTCTGATGAAAAACAGTCTTTATTCTGCAATACATGCTGGGATTTTGATTCTGCTCTGACCACGTAACCCGTACATAAATAGGGCTCTGCTTCATGCACAGAATTTCGGTACTTGGGTAATATTCCTCAGTGCCTCCAGCACTAAAAGATGTTGGATCCAAAGGAAAGAGCATAGATATTAGAACTATAAAAATCTAGATTCAAATCTTAGCTTCATATTTACCAACTTTGATCTTAGGCAAATCATTTAATTTCTGTGAGCTTCAGTTTATTGTTTTTAAAAATGAGAATAAAATACTGAGTTTGTGGTACTGTTGTGAAAACAAAATGAGCTATGTATATAGCACTTGGAATATTATATAGCACATGTGAGTGTTTAATAAACATCAGTTTCCTTCCCCCTACATTTCTTTTTTTTCAGTCACCCCAGAGCCTGCCTCTGAATATCACCTGTTGTCATTTGTTCATAGTAAGAATATATGGAAAATGGAGATGGAGGTGACTACCCAGATCGCAATCCCCCCAAGTAGCCTCACCTGTGTGATTCATTTCTTTCTTATAGTAATAGACCCTGCCTTCCTGGTTGTAGGAGGGACATGTGACCCAAGTGGACCAATAATAGGGCCCCTCTTCCCTGACTGTACTGATTGGTCCAAGTTCAGCCAATCAGAGTCCTTCCCTGGGGTTTTCCCTACTGGAGTTAAGAAAAGAAAGGTCTCAGGACTTCCCTGGTGGACATGGAAGTGGATAAGACTCCAATGCAGGGGGCTCAGGTACGATCCCTGGTCGGGGAACTAGATCCTGCAGGCATGCCACAACTAAGAGCCTGCGTGCCGCAACTCAGACCCAGCACAGCCAAAATAAATAAATAAATATTTTTTAAAAAAAGAGAAATGTCTCTTTCCTCTTGGGTCTCGTAGTTTTAAGAATGAGCTGCTTGTAGCCATGCTTCAAGCATGTGGAGACAGCCAGCCTGACAGCAAGAAACCAGCATGCATGGAGAAGCAAGGCTGAGAGTTGGAGAGAGCATTCTACAGAATTCTATCTAGTTGGTGGGTTGAGTGACCCCTGAGGTCAGTCCATCTCAGGCCTTTCTATAGTTTGGTGACTTGAGCAAATCAATGACCCTTTTTCCTTAAGCTACTTTGGGTTGTGATTTTATAATGTACAATTTAAAAGATCTTAATAGATTGCCTTTCTGGATTTTGCTGCCTACTTCCACCTCTTCTAAGTGCCTTGCTCTACTTCTTCTTTCCCTTCTTATACTTTCCTCCCTCCTTTTATGGCATGTTGGCATCAAAGTTGCCTCCCTCCTTGGCTCTTTTCCCAACACTCACTCTAAAGTTAAATGTATAAATTACTCTGACTCAGACAGTCTATTAAAGGAGCAAGAATCAAAAGTTCTAGGAGCAGTCTGTGAGAATGTGCTGAAAAGAAATGAAGCCATACATAATGTCACGTAGTTGTTCAGAACATAGACTCTGGAGTCCATCAGCTCCAAATTCATATCCTGCCTCTGTCACTTCCTAGTCGTACAACTTCAGGGAACCTACTTAACTTCTCTGAGCCTCAGTTTTCTCATTTAATAAATGAGGATGAGATTACCTTTTCCATGCAGCCTTTGCGTGGATTCAACAAGATAACATATGTGTGATGCCAAGCACAGTGCCTGCCACATGGTTGATGCTTAACTTTAGAATAGCAATTATTAATTATAATAATTAAAGTTTTCCTTAACTAAAATTTTCCTAAGTCACTTAAATCCACCAATTAATATTTGCCTCATGAAAGGTGGGATAGTCAGGCTTGGTGTCTATCCTGAGGTACTGCAATTTGAAACACACAGCACTGCTCATGAAGTGTTCTTGCCAAAAAAAAAAAACAAAACCAAAAGCTGAATCTTAATCAAATCAGTCCTCAATAGCTTTATGTATAAAAAATGGGGCATGGAATAGAGAAACAACTTAAATGAAACTACAAGGAAGCAAACAGACACATCCAGAATGTGAGACATCTCTTTTTGGAAAGATGACTTGATCTCTGCAATGAGTCAATGGAGGGACGAAGAGAGAGAGAGAGAAAGATATTGAGAGTGAACTATGATTATCCTATTATTATACAATATTATACTCAATTGAGTGGTACTTGAAGGAGTACTGGCTTTAGGGCTAGATGACCTGAGGTCACATCCTGCTTCAGCTACTGTCATTACACAAATAAACTTGGGCGAATCATCAAGGAGTAATAATTCAAGAGTTGATGTATGTGAGGTTTAAATGAGAAAATAGATATAAAATATTTAACATAGAAGTATATGTATACAAAAGTATGTAGACATCATCTCGTATGCGGGTAGTTATTGCAATACATACCATTCCCCTCGCTTTGCTTATAATGTCCCCATGTGTTTCAAGCTTATCTGTAGCCTGTCCCTCCATCCCTTAACTCGTTCAGTCAACAAACTTACTGAATGTCTTTGTGTGCTTGGAATGGCAACATTTATAAAGATGGTAAGAAGAAGTCCCCACCCAGAGAACGTTTATTAATTCGTTCAGTCAACAAACTTGCTGAATGTCTTTGTGTGCTTGGAATGGCAACATTTATAAAGATGGTAAGAAGAAGTCCCCACCCAGAGAACATTTACAATATAAAGCGTCACAGTCACATAAGGAAATAAGGGCAGAGGCAACAAGAGCAGCACTGGGTTTCGTGCAGGCAGATGTGGTTTCAAACCCCAGCTCTGCCATGACTAGCTGTGTGGGCCAGATCCACTCTCCACCTTCACTGGCTCTCTGCTCTGGGAGACCAACCTGCAGGTGCAGCTTCAACAAGATCCAGTGGCTTCTGGCTTCCTACTGGGTTTGGCTCCAGAGGAGGTTGGAGATTGAGAGGAAATGCAGGCAGGCCAGCTTCCCCTCTGAGCCATGACTTAGGACTGGCTGTCTCCTACCACCTGAACTCCCTGCTCCTCTCTAGGTGCCCCTCGGAACACAATCCTCTCCTCTCCTCCCTTTAGTCCTACGGGTGACAGCCCTGCTGCTAACTAGTGCTGAAGTACTGCACCAACCCTTGTGGCTTCCTAATACTACCCACGCCTTTTCAAATACCCTTTTACTAAATTTTTTTTAAAGTGGCCTCCTCTGCTTAGCCATCTGTTTCCTGTTGGGACTTTGACCAGTCCATGGGTAATCATGAGCAAGTCTTTTTAAAATTTTTTAAGCTTTTATTAACTAATCTGTAAAATGGGATTAAGTGTAGTTCCTTCTTCCTGGTCCTAGGCAACTTTAAAGAGGACACTTGGAGGATGGGAAAGACTATTAGCTTGGGAAAAGGACAGGTCAGGGTTTAAATCCAACTTTTGCTCTTACAAGTTGAATAATCTCCAGCATTTTGAAACAAATCTCTTTGTGATCCAGTTCCTTGTAGGCAAAAGGATTATAACAAATGTTCAACAGAACTTCGAGCTTTGGCTGAGACCCCCAAAGATGGGAAAAAGCTAAGTAGCCATGCATTCTAAAGAGAAGAGCTAGACACTCCCACATGAGAACTGCTAGTTGGAGACCAAATCTAACACTCCCAATAGCTTGCTTACAGGCAAGCTAGAAGCCTCCTTAGAGAGAAGAGGATTCTTCCGAAGAGCCTTGTAGTATTGGGGGTGGGTTTGCTTCCCTCCAGCCATGGCAAAACAAAGAAGTGTAGGGTAATCAGTCTTGGAGGGAGGATTTGTTGCAAGAGGGCAGACTGGCATCTCCCTCCCAGGCTGGTTGCTTGCTGGGATGCAGAGATGCCAAGACTGGTTCCAAGCTTCCAAGCTGCCCCTGAAGTAGAGCACAGTGGAGATATTGGGCAATCTTAAAAGATGTTCCCCTGGCATTGGGAACACAGAGACTAGAACCTCCCTGGAGAGACTAAGGGTGAAGCTCGTCAAAACTGCCCACGATGGCAGAGCAAGTGTATGCACATTTTACAGGGGCCAGGTAAATATGATGGAAGGTAACCTGCTTAACTCATCTTCTCAAGAGTACTGGGGTACCACAAGAGGCAGGAGCTGAGAGAAGCCCACAAGATTAGTCTAGCACATTGCCAGGTCAGCGTCTCTGAGGAGCCCGCATGAAAGGTGCACCCGGAAGAGCCAACATTTGGATTCTACCACTTGGAGCAGCTTCAACAGCCAAGACAGCAGCACAAACAGCATCTGCCACCTGATCTCTCATCCTTCCCACTCCCCTAACCTTGGAAAATCCATCAGCAATTGGGGGGATCAGGTAAGAGGCGGAGCAAGGAGAATCGAAGAACAGACCAGGCGCCCTATAGGTTTACCTAACTGTCTGGACACGCCTGAGCAGGGCAGTGAGGAGAAGCTTTAAACTGGATGTAGGTTAAATTATGTTTTAGATTCGACTGTGTGTTTTAATACTTGAAAGTGACCGGGAAGCTATAGAGTCTCCCTGATATGCCATCAGGGGAAGGAGAAAGCCAATACACCAGTGAGTTTGAAGGCGATAGGGAGACAAGCAAAGCTATTTCCTGATTGTTATCGACCAGATATAACCTACTTCCAACAAATCTATTTACTTGGCAGAGTATTTGTGAAGAATAACTATAAGAACATAAAGTAGTACCTAGCACAGTACATCCTTGTTACTTGTAGTATTACTATTAAAGATTTCAGTCTCAGGGTTTCCCTGGCAGCACAGTGGTTAAGAATCTGCCTGCCAATGCAAGGGACATGGGTTCGAGCCCTGGCCCAGGAAGATCCCACATGCCACGGAGCAACTAAGCCCGTGCACCACAATTACTGAGCCTGCGCTCAAGAGCCCACAAGCCACAATTGCTGAGCCCACATGCCACAACTACTGAAGCCTGTGTGCCTAGAGCCCATGCTCCACAACAAGAAGCCACTGCAATGAGAAGCCCACACACCACAACGAAGAGTAGCTCCCGCTCGCCACAACTAGAGAAAGCCCACGCACAGCAACGATGACCCAATACAGCCAAAAATAAAAAGAAAGGAAGGAAGGAAGGGAGGGAGGGAGGGAGGGAGGAAGGAAGAAAGAAAGATTTCAGCCTGCAAGTTAATGACACATGAAGTAGTCACACAGTTTGATATGGTTAATGTAGAAGAGTGGTTGCCCAGTGGGCTTGGAGCCCAGGGATATGTTTTTAGGGGACCTCAGGGTCTTGAGTGTCCAGGCTGGTGTCCAGAAAGCTAACAGCAAAATACAAAAGGTCCACAGGGGTTTTCACAATGATCACTGAATTGACATCTGGTCCAAATCCACACTACTGGTTGGTCCCCTTGCACATCAGACACACATAATAATCTTCAAACTCTTATAGCAGTATGTATGTTTGTATGAGCAAATTCATACAAAATATTTGGTTTCCAAACTCGCTTTCAACAAGTCCCTTACTACCTTACCCATTAGTTTCTTCTTCCTGGAAGCCATCTACCCTGTTACTTTCGTCAGAGTTGCCCTTTCAGAACGATCAGATTCCTTCCATGAAGACTAGCATACCTCCGTTTCTGTTCTTTCATACTTCATTTCTTCCTGGGTGATTCAGCTCTATCATTTAACTATTATACCCTTTAAAGGCAGGTTAGGTGAATAGACTCACCTGGATTGAACAGGTGAGAAAACAGGTTGGGGCATGAAAGGACTTGCAAAAATTCACTAGTAGGACACAAATAGAACCTTGCTAATGGACCATTCTTTAAGAAGACTAACTCTCTGGTTTTGCACACTTGGTGGGTGTGCTTGTTGGAGTACATGGAAGCCACCAAACTTTCTGTGTAATCAGCATGTCCTTTCCAGGCTGTATTTGTGTGGCAGGGGTTGAGGGGAAGTATTCTCCTTTAACCTCTTCACAGCTAGTATTGCGGAGACTACACGGACTAAGAAAGCCAACTGGTGTTAGAGTCTTGGCTACAACACAGCCTTCCCTACCACGACTCCTTCGCTGTGTCACAGTGCCTCTGGACACAGTTCTTTCATTGACCTTTGGGAAAGGAGTGAGAATCCCAATAGCCAGGAAGAAAGGGAGGTTTGTTTGTTTGTTTTTTAATTTTTCCTTCTGAATTTTGCCTAGAATATACTGTGCAAAATTTACAGAATGTTTCAATAAACACTTTATGTTAGTGGCTCTTAAAATTTTAGAGGATGCATACAACCATGGGAATCTCCTGAAAGATATGGAAAATTTTCCGAAAAAAAAAAAGAAGCCCACAGAAGAGATAGATACAAACTTTGCCTAAATATCAGATGGTTCATGAACATTATCCACAGAACTTTGCAGAGACTGATGGGCTCCAGGCTGAGATTCCTGTCCTCATGGAAGTGAAAGGGTACCTCCTTCTCGGTGCCCCTCAGAATATCAGTGCTAACCAGAGGCTCAATGAATCCGAAGTGGCTCCTCTTCCAAGGAATCCAGGAGGAGGGGGAAGAAGATCACTTGGGTGAATGTTACTGAAGGTACTTTAAGGGGAATTCTCAACAGAGCACTCGCGGCACATTTTCTTGCAGCAGAAAGCAATGTTCACTGATGCCGAGCATTTCGGGTAAGTTTGGTTCAAGTCCAACTTGGATTCGTGATTGTGATTCATGTTAATTTAGATCATCATAATGCACGTGGACCAAGTACCTTTGTCAGCTGATGAATTTTATAAAAACATTAAAAAAAGATGCTTGGCTAACTCCTTGAAGGAAAGCTGTCTTATATTCCATGGCCCCTGATTTCAGCAACCTCTCCCTTCCCCTGCCCTCCAGGTTGCAAAGGAGATGACAAGCACAGGCTGGGAGCACAGTGAACACAAGGAGAGCTCCTGTCTGCAGGCTCCTTGTCAGAACACAGGTGGGTGTGCTTGTATCAGCGAGGCAGCTGGTACCGAGAGTGAGGGGGAGTCAGTCGTTGTTCTTTCTATTAAATGCCATCTTAACCAATTTTACCACTAAACAGATAGATGTTGGTGGAATGAAGGGTGGGAGGTGTGGAGATGAGAGTAAAGGTATGGACCTCTAATGATGAGAAGGACGAAGCCAAAAGGATTCTAACTTTTACAGACTGAGAAAGGTTGACAGGGAAAAAATTTTTTTTTAAATCACAACTAACCTAGAGAACTATTTAAGCTCCCGGCTCATGGCCCAGTGTTACCCGGGCTTAGGAAGACTCAGCAAACCCCTGCAGCGAGAGCTTTTACCTCTGAGAGGACATGGTGGCGTGGCTTTTAGACCTTCCTTTAGAACAGTATATATGTAGGGGAGAGTGAGCCTGCCCTACTGTGTTGATTTAATAACAGAGGTCACCTGGCCACCCACACAGATTTCTCATCTGCTCTTTTCTCAAGTGGGTAGCGTAAGACCTATTTGTTGCTTAGATGGAGCTGACTGGAAATAAACTTGTTCAAATAATGGAGGTAGCAAACAAATATACAGGAACACCCCTATGGGAAGTTACTCCTTCCTTATCATGGTCACTGTCATCATATTGTCATGGTTACCTTGCTAGATAGATGTAAAAGTGGTGCTGACTGTGTATGAGTGTGTTTGGGTGTGTGTATACATACATACATATATATATATAAAACATACAGTATGTCAGCATTTTGTGTATAGTATATGTGTGTGTATAACTTCCCAACAACCCTGTAAATGTTTGAATTTTAAATTTTCATTTCATGGACCAGCACACTAAAGCTCACAAAGACTAGATCACCCCAAGGACTCTCACTCAATAGTCAACAAAACCAGAATTATGTTCCTGATGTTATGGGCTCCCAAACCCCTCAGAATTCCATATTTTACTCTATGCACAATTATTTATTTAACAAGTGTTTGCTGATATTGGCTACTAGGTGCCCAGAACCTTGCTTCGTGGTAGGGATAACAAAATGAAAAGGCACTGCCTTCAGGAAGCCCACAGTCTAATAAAACATCATCTAGTAAAACATGTGGGAATTTGCTTTAACCACTAAAGCACTGTAAAAGTATTAGCTGCTTTTGTTAGATGAAAGCAAAGTCACTTTCATCTTTCACCCATTTCTTAAGGAGCTGTGCCAACCTCACCTGTGACCTTTGCCACCCTTATCTCTCTTCCCCTTGGGCTGACCTCCAGGCTGTAGGCGAAATGTTTGCATCTGGTCTCTCTGTTCCTTTCTGCTGTTTCCCTGTTCCTGATTCCCCGGCTCTGTCTGTCCACCACGTGCCCTGCTTACATACCAGGTGGCCTTGCCTGGTCTGGTTCTGCCTGTTAGTGCCTGAGCCCAATTTCTTGAAGCTGTGACAAGTGACTCTTTCGGAGAGGAAGGAAAGGCAAGGACGAGGTCAGAAAGGCTCCTTAGAATGTTGAGGGAGAAGAGTCTGGCTCCAACAGATTGCCCAAGAAAAGGGTCGAATAAATTTGTAGAGTGTAGTAGTCATAAGCAAGGACTTTGGAGTTGTATAAACTTTTTCTCACCAGCCTTTCTAGCTATATAATTTGGGGCAAATTATTAATCACTCTCTGCCTTGGATTTTGTGGAGGTAATAATAGTATAGGGTAACACAAAGAAGTGATTGAATTATGAGAGCATAATAATTATCATTATCCAGTATTTTGGTCTTAATTCAAAAATTCTTAAATAGCCATATGAATACCTACTGAGGTGTGGTCTCCATGGCTTTCATGCTGGATGTGTTCACTTGACCCTCCCAGGTCCTCTCTGCATCTTCTCTGTGCCCCAAGAGACTGACCTGGAAAAGCCATCAATGGGGGACTTCCCTGGTGGTGCAGTGGTTAAGAATCCACCTGCCAATGCAGGGGACACGGGTTTGAGCCTTGATCCAGGAAGATCCCACATGCTGTGGAGCAACTAAGCCTGCGAGCCACAACTACTGAGCCCGCATGCCACAACTACTGAAGCTCGCACACCTAGAGCCTGTGCTCCGCAACAAGAGAAGCCACCGCAATGAGAAGCCCATGCACTGCAATGAAGAGTAGCCCCCACTTGCCGCAACTAGAGAAAGCCCGCGTGCAGCAACGAGGACCCAATGCAACCAAAAATAAATAGATAAATAAAAATTGAATTAAAATTAGAAATTAAAAAAAGAAGCCATCAATGGGCTCCCTTGCCATTTGGCTTCTAATTGGCTTTGGCCAATTTTAAACACTAGCAGAAGAAAGAGGGAGGGAGGAGAGTGAGGTGGGTGTTTATTCTCAGTCACGCCTGGAACTGGCCACCTCTCTCCGCCTTGGGTCTGGCTCAGGTCACGCAGCTTTCCCCATACAGGCCCCCTCTGTCCCTGCTCCATATACCACAGACCTTGGGGTGAGAAAGGAACCTTGCTCTTAATAGCCCTGGTATTGCTTCTTCCATCAGGGTTTCCTTATACACACTCACAGCATCATAATCTCTCAATTGAACTCTCCTTGAGCATGACTAACCTGAAGGCGATGTCTTCTCCCAGGACCCTGACTGATCCTGGCTTCGTCACTCTGCCTTAGATGCTGCTTTCCCTGACAGAAGGTCAGGGTCCAATTCTGAAGCTCTTCTGGCTTGAGTCTCTGTAGAGAATGAAGTACTAGTTAAAATATATGATCCTGGAGTGGACAGCTCAGGCCCTGGAGGAATGGAGGGGAGTGTTGCAGAGACTTTAGCCCCAGACATGAATAAAGCCTAAGGAAAGAGCCGATGATTGGAACTAGGAACCACCTACATCAATTCTCTTGCCTCCCAGAATCACCCACCACACCTTCCTCCCAGTCTGGCACCCCCAGGTTCCCTCCCAGGACTCCCAAGAGTAGATCCGGACCACACTGGATCTGGCAGGGGGGCGGGATGCTACAAATGACCGATGAAGAGCAGAACAGAGGTTCAACTTCACTAGAAACCTGCGGAAAGGAAACTAAATAACAATAACTGTTTAAAACAAAGGAGGAAAGCTTTCTAAAGCAGGGCACATTTTTATTTTATTTATTTTATTTATTTATTTATTTTTTTTTTTTTTGCGGTATGCAGGCCTCTCACTGTTGTGGCCTCTCCCGTTGCGGAGCACAGGCTCGGGACGCGCAGGCTCAGTGGCCATGGCTCACGGGCCCAGCCGCTCCGCGGCATGTGGGATCTTCCCAGACCGGGGCATGAACCCGTGTCCCCTGCATCAGCAGGCGGACTCTCAACCACTGCGAGCAGGGCACATTTTTAGATTCACAATTTTAATGTAAAGACTTCTGGTTTCAGCTCAGAGATAGAGAAAGGTGGAATGAACATTGCTCCAATCTTTACAACATGAAAAAAGATGGACAAGCTGCAAGTTAACAACTTTTCTTAAACCCATCAAAGAACTGAGGCTATGAAGCTAACCTGAAATCTGGGGAGAAATAGACATCTGTAGAGGAGACACAGGAACGAAGCATTTCCTCATTCACTAACCTGGGACAGATGCCATGTAAGCTGGTAGAAGATTCAGTTAAAATCATGTGTGTAAAAAAAAAATATATATATATATATAAAATCATACATGATTATATATGTTATGTAAAAAGATATAGAGGGACATATACATATATGTATAGAAATCCACATGCATGCACAAGGTGTGTTTATATGAATTTGAGTTAAGGGTAGTATAAATTATACCATGCTTAGTTCATTCACAAAGTGAATTTAATCATTCTCATTTAATCCTTTGTTACCTTTACTCTTATGTTACTTTTCATTTTTAAATATTTCAAACTTCCAAAAAATTACAGAGAATAAGACAAACAACCATAGATCACCTGTTGCCCAGATTTAACCAATGCTGACATGAGCCACCTCCCACATTTGCTGCCCTTCTTCTGTCTGGATGAGGGTGACCCAGCTCCTGGGGCTCAGCAAACTCCAGGAGCCCAGGACAATGCCTGCTTCTCTTTGCTGTCCATGCCTATGTCTCCAAGCCTGGAGAACTGTAACCCACCACGTTCTCCTCGGTTTAGCGATTCATCCCCTTCCTCTGCAAATGGGACTCAGTGTGGTGAGAAACAACATCAAAGTTCAGTTTTGGTTTACTTGCAGCTGGTGAGTGTTTGTTTGTTTTGTGCATGAAAAAGCATCTGCTCTCAGCCTCAGCTTTGAAACAAAAACTGGCCTGTAACCAGAATGAAATAGCATGCTCCCTGTTACACGAAGACCTTAATAATAAAAGAAAGCTCTGGGTTTTGTTAACCCATTTAATGTATCGTACCCTTTGTTTTCCCAGAAACACTGTGAGTGTGTGAAGTGACTCTCCTATCACGGACAGGAAACAGAGCTGGAGAGGTTACAAGCTTACCCAGGCTCACTTGCCCAGTACATGCAATAGGGGTCATTCATTTGTGTATCTGTCAGGCACCAAAACCTGCACTTGTTTTCAATGATGAAAGTACAGACTGCCTTTCATTTTACAATATCTAAATCGGTTACATGTAGGCCTTTTCTATATTCGTGGCTGTATTCCAGATAACTGAGGTTGAGAGGTAAATGACCTCCATATTATTTAAATGGATGTTTCTGTAAGCAAAGCCTTTAATTCCTGGAGATGTGTATATATATATTTTTTTAACTTAGATATTGGAATGGTACAGCAGAACTTCTTTACTATCTGTCTTAGGTCACTGCCATCGAAGCAGCACCTGAGACAGTGATTTGGGTGAATGTGATTCACTGAATTATATTCAGTGAATGTGGAGGGCTCTCAGGAGACAGGAAGTACAGGAAGAAGGATGAGCAGGGGAGGCAGCTAAGCAAATATGTGGTCTCAGCTGGATCCAGCCTCAGCCCGACCACACAGGGAGCTCTGGAGCATGAAAGCCACCCAAGTTACTGCCACTTTGAGGCAAGGGGGCTGGCCTTTCTAGAAGGTGAGAACCACCTTCTCCCAGAAGCTGGGGAATTGGTACAGGGCCCAGGTAAAAGGAATCTGGAGAGGGAACCAATATCCCATCTCTGCTGCCCTCAGAAATTTGGAGGATTGATTAATGCAGTCTACAAACAGCCATGTGCATTGCTGTAGAAAGACACAGAATAATTAAAAGGGTTGAATTGGAACTAATGAAACCCCATCATCTTTTAAATGATTGGATATACTGAACCAGGAGATTAAGTATAGGAAGGTTGGAAAGCTGGTCTTAAATGGTTAATTTTTTCTACCACTTGCAAAATCATCAAATTCAAGTGAGAGTGAGTTTGTTCGATGCCTGGCTACCTTCAGAACCTTCTGCTGTTCCTTCTGATGACGTCTTCACTGAGGCCCCACTGCCAGCCTCGAGACTGCTGATTTCAAGGCCCTTTGAAGAAAAAAAAAAATTCCATTTACTTTCTGCAGGAGATGGCTGTCTGCTCCCCTTGAGCTGGGCCAGAGGGAGCATTCAGAATACATTGCTGGAAGTAAATGGAATTTTTCAGCTATTTAAATTGCAATTCACCCCTGAAAGCTCCATTTTATCAAAACTCCTGGTTAATACTATTTTCTGTGCTCAGGTATTCTTCCCAAATACACATGCAGGAGATACAGGAGCCCAGAGGGAGACTGTTTCAGAGACAAAGTCCCTTAAAGAAGCCTCAGGTACTAACATCCTCATTGCCATGTAACAAAACTCAAAGGACTGAACAGGTATGGGGTAGGGCAGAGGGCACTCTACCTAGAGTCTGAGGAATTAATTTGCCCCCCACTAGCTGTGTGTCCATGAGCAAATCATATAATCTCTCTGAGCCTTTTGGTTCACAGCTCTAAAATGGGATTAGGAACACCGTCCTTGCCTATCTCAGAGGGTTATTGTAAAGATTATATTAGATTAATTTATATGAAACAGTTCTAGACAAATGAAGTAGAGCTGGAAATGATATCTTTTGTAGCCAAATGCTTAAAAGCCCACAATTAAGCCTAACGAAGGCAGAATTCTAAGATGGCCCCCAAGAATCTCACCTCCTAGTAAATATACTTTATATACTCCCCTTTCTTTGAGAATGTCCTGTGAATATGATAGGATATTCACTCCCATGATTAGGTTATATAAGACTCAAGCTTAACAGGCTGGAGAAATATTCTTCCTACTGGCTTTGAGAAAGTAAGCTTCTAGGTCATGGTTTAGACCTAAAGGTGGCTTCCAGGAGCTGAGATGAATCAGCCAGCAGCAAAACAGGGACCTCAGTCCTACAACAACAATTTAAATTCTGCCAACAACCTGAATGAGTGTGAAAGAAGACCCTGGGCTCAGGAAGAGAACATATAGTCCAACCAAAACACTGATTTCTGCCTTGTAAGACCCAGTTACTCTGTGCCAGGACTTCTAACCTACAAAAACTATAACATAATACCTGGGGGTTGTTTTAGCTGCTAAGTGTGTGATAATCTGACATATAGCTATAAAAACCAAACATACAATCAACTGATCTTAAAACGGCAGATTGAGGGCGACCTCTGAAATACACTCCTCCATAAAAGCAATGAGAACCCTGGATAACTGTCAAAATAAACTTCTTTAGAACTCTGAAAAATCACCAAAGGCTTGCAACAATCCAAGGAGCATTTATTCAAGAAAAATGGCTGAATCTCAGCAAGGACAGTGAGCCTTATGGCATTTTAACCTGTGCCCATCACCCTCTCCCTAGCTCTTCAGCAGCACTGAAAGCCAACAGGCTCACAACTACAATAGATGTGAAAAACAGTAGCTAAATTGTTACCGAAGGAAGTAAAATGGGTTTGGAGCTCCCCAGAAGCCCCATTTCTAGAGAACTATCACGATTTGACCTGTCTGGCAGTTCACTAAAAAGCTCCATTTTCAGGGATTGTCTTTATTTGACCTAATCAGAGCTTGCTTTTTGTGAAGAGCCCTCTACCCACTGACTATTTGTCAAATACAATTAGTGGTAATTGTTTAATATCACAGCTACCTGAGGATACTTTAACAGTTGGCACTAACAGTTGGGGCTAACCAGAAATTTTAAAAAGAACAACTGGATAATGAGATGCCCATAGGGGTCTTTGAAAAGCTCCAGCGTATTCCTGGAAATCCAGAAATCCATGTGCATTTTCAGAGCTGCATACATCTAGGGAAGACTCGATAAGGTCTACTCTCTCACCTATGGTTATCTTGAGTCTCTGTATAAGCAAGAAGTTTAGGATAAGCTGGAGTTGTAAACTGGCTGCTAGAGCACTTAAAACAATACATTACACACACACACACACACATACACAGAGGCCTTAAAAATGCTGGGAGAAAAATATACAAGCAGCTCATGCAGCTCAATATCAAAATAACAAACAACCCAATCCAAAAATGGGCAGAAGACCTAAATAGACATTTCTCCAAAGAAGATATACAGATTGCCAACACACACATGAAAGGATGCTCAACATCACTAATCATTAGAGAAATGCAAATCAAAACTAAAGTAAGGTATCACCTCAAACCAGTCAGAATGGCTATCATCAAACAATCTACAAACAATAAATGCTGGAGAGGGTGTGGAGAAAAGGGAACCCTCTTGCACTGTTGGTGGGAATGTGAATTGGTACAGCCACTATGGAGAACAGTATGGAGGTTCCTTAAAATAACTAAAAATAGAACTACCATATGACCCAGCAATCCCACTACTGGGCATATACCCTGAGAAAAACATAATTCAAAAAGAGACATGTACCACAATGTTCATTGCAGCACTATTTACAATAGCCAGGTCATGGAAGCAACCTAAGTGTCCATCGACAGATGAATGAATACAGAAGATGTGGCACATATATACAATGGAATATTACTCAGCCATAAAAAGAAATGAAACTGAGTTATTTATAGTGAGGGGGATGGACCTAGAGTCTGTCATACAAAGTGAAGTAAGTCAGAAAGAGAAAAACAAATACCATATGCTAATATATATATATATATAATATATATATATATAAAAAATCTAAAAAAAAAGAACTTAGGGGCAGGACAGGAATAAAGATGCAGACATACAAAGTGGACTTAAGGACATGGAAGGGGGAAGGGTAAGCTGGGACAAAGTGAGAAAGTGGCATGGACGTATATACACTACCAAATGTAAAACCGATAGCTAGTGGGAAGCAGCCACATAGCACAGGGAGATCAGCTCGGTGTTTTGTGACCACCTAGAGGGGTGGGATAGGGAGGGTGGGCGGGAGACGCAAGAGGGAGGGGATATGGGGATATATGTATACGTATAGCTGATTCACTTTGTTATACAGCAGAAACTAACACAACATTGTAAAGCAATTATACCCCAATAAAGAAGTTAAAAAAAAAAACGCTGGGAGATTATTAGTTCAAGGAATTTTAAGGAAATCTCTATCCAGTCATTAGCTAAGCACTAAGCAAACTGAATAGAGACTTTGGTGGCCACAAATGACAAAAGAATACAGGTTTTACAGAATTAGTCCAAGAAAGTCACTAAAAAAAACCAAACAGCAGCAACAACAACAAAGCACAAAGGTGAGAGAGACTCTTACTTCCAGAGTTGACACATTGTGCTATTTAAAATATCCAATTTTCAGAGTTACCATATGATCCAGCAATCCCACCCCTGGACATATACCCAGAAAAGATGAAAACTAATTCAAAAAGATACAGGGGGGCTTCCCTGGTGGCGCAGTGGTTGAGAGTCCACCTGCCGATGCAGGGGACACGGGTTCGTGCCCCGGTCCGGGAAGATCCCACATGCCGCGGAGCGACTGGGCCCGTGAGCCATGGCCGCTGAGCCTGCGCGTCCGGAGCCTGTTGCTCCGCAACGGGAGAGGCCACAACAGTGAGAGGCCCACGTACTGCAAAAAAAAAAAAAAAAAAAAAGATACAGGGACTTCCCTTGTGGTCCAGGGGCTAAGACTCCATGCTCCCAAGTCAGGGGGCCCAGGTTCGATCCCTGGTCAGGGAACTATATCCTGCATGCCACAACTAAGACATGGCCCAGCCAAATAAATAAGTATTAAAAAAGAAAAAAAGATACATGTACCCCAGCAGCACTATTTACAATAAAACATGGAAGCAACCTAAATATCCATCAACAGAAGAATGGATAAAAAAGATGTGATATATACATACAATGGAACATTACTCAGCCATAAAAAGAATGAAATAATGCCATTTTCAGCAACATGGATGGACCTGGAAATTATCATACTAAGTGAACTAAGACAGAAAAAGACAAATATCATATGATATCACTTACACATGGAATCTAAAAAAAATGATACAAATGAACTTATTTACAAAACAGAAATAGACTCACAGACATAGAAAACAAATTTATGGTTACCAAAAGGGAAAGGGGATGGAGGGATAAATTAGGAGTTTAGGATTAACAGATGCACACTACTATATATAAAACAGATAAACAACAAGGACCTACTGTATGGTACAGGGAACTATATTCAATATCTTGTAATAACCTATAATGGAAAAGAATCTGAAAAAGAACAGACATATGTATACAGAGAGATAGATGGATAGATGTATAACTGAATCATTTTGCTGTACACCTGAAACTAATAGAACATTGCTAATCAACTATACTTCAATAAAAAATTGTTTGTTTTGATAAAAAGTCCAATTTTCAATAACAATAGCAAAAAATATAAGAAATACAAAGAAACAGGAACATATGGCCCAAAGGGAAAAAAATAGTTTACAGAAACTGTCCCTGAGAAAGCCCAGACGTTACTAGAAAGAAAGACAGATTTACTAGATAAAGACTTAAATCAGTTATCATAAGTATATTCAAAGAACTCAAAGAAACCATTTCTAAAGAATTAAAGTATGAGAAAAATGTGTCCTCAAACAGAGACCATCAACTAAAAGATATAAAGTATGCCCAAATGCAGACTTGAGCAGGTCAAAGAATTAGTAAGCTTAAAGACAGGTCAATTAAGATTACTTGGTATAAATAGAAAGTAATCAAAGGAAATAAACAGAGACCTATGGGACACAATTCTATGAGGCTTGCATTATCCTGATACCAAATCAAAGACATCACAAAAAAAGGAAACTACAGATCAATATCCCATACAAACACAGACAAAAGAATCCTCAAAAATTACTAACAAACTGAATTCACCAACATATAAAAAGGATCATATACCATGAATAAGATCATCTCAGGAATGAAAGGCTGGTTCAACATACAGAAAGAAATTAATATAACACACTATATCAATAGAATAAAGTTTAAAAATCACAGTGTCATCTCAATAGCTGAAAAAATAATTTGACAAAATCCAACACTCTTTCATGGTAAAAACACTCAAACTAAGAACAGAAAGAAACTTCCTCAAATGATGAGAGGCATCTATGAAAAAAACACAGCTAACATCTTAGATAATAGTGAAAGACTGAAAGTTTTTCCCCCTAAGTTTAGGAACAAGACAAGGTACCTGCTCTTGCCATTTCTATTCAATATTGTTCTGGAGGTTCTTGCCAGAACATTTAAACAAGGAAAAGAGATAAAAGGCATCCAGACTGAAAAGGAAGAAGAAAACTATCTCTATTTGCAGATAGCATGACTTTGTTTACAGAAAAAAGTAAGGAGTTGACTAAAAAGATATTAAGACAAATAAATGAATTCAGCAAGATTACAAGATACAAAATCAGTATACAGAAATCAAATATATTTCTGTATACTTACAATGAACTATCTGAAACTATAATTAAGAAAACAGTTCCATTTATAATAGCATCAAGAAGAATAGAATACTTAGTAAATTTAACAAAAGAAGTACAACACTTGTACACTAAAATCTACAAAACACCATTGCAGTAAATTAATGAAGACACAAATAAATGGAAAGATATCTCATGTTCATGGATTAGAAAAATTAATATTGTTAAAATGGTAATACTCCCGAATTTTATTTGCAGATTCATTGTAATCTCTGTCAAAAGCCCAGCTGGCTTTTTTGAAGAAATTAACAAGGTGATCTTAAAATGTATATGGGAATCCAAGGGCCCTGAAAAGTGAAAACAATCTTGAAATGAAAGTACACAGCTGGAGGAGTCACACTTCTTGATTTCAAAACTTATAACACAAAAACAGTAATCGAGACAGTGAGGAACTGGCTTAATGACAGGCATACAGATCAATGGAATAGAATTGAGAGTCCAGAAATAAACCCTTACATTTATGGTCAATTGACTTTTGACAAGAGTGCCAAGATAATACAGTGGGGAAAAGAACAGTGTTTTCAACAAATTGTGCTAGGACAACTGGATAACTACACGAAAAAGAATGAAACTAGTCAACATCATGTATAAAAGTTAACTCAAAATGGATGAGAAAAATATCAGACTAAAACTATACAACTCTTAGAAGGAAACCTAAGAGTAAGTCTTCATGGTCTCAGATTAAGCAATTCATTCTTAGGACACCAAAAGCATAAGAAATAAAAGAAAAAGACACATAATTTGAACTTCATCAAAATTTAAAAGTTTTGGGCTTTGAAAGACACTATCAAACAGCAACATTATTCATCATAATTGCCAAAATGTGGAGGCAACCCAATGTCCATCAACTGTTGAATAGATAAACCCTGTCTATTTGTAAATAATGTTTTACTGGAACACAGTCATGGTCATTTGCTTACATATTATCTTTGGCTAGCTCTGTGCTACAATAGCAGAGTTCAGTAGTTGCAACAGAGACTGACCACATCACCTGCAAAAACTAAAACACTTACTGTCTGTCCCTTTTCAGAAAAAAAGTTTGCTTACCCTTACTCTGGGGTAATATGGTCATTTGTAAGGCATTTCAAAATAAAACAAATGAACAAACAAAAAGAGTAATAAACTCATATTTTTCTGAGTGCTTACTATGCCCCTAAACTCTAGTAGCCAAGAAGTAGTAGAGCACATACTTGCTTAGTCACTCTTCCTTGGACAAGTTACGTGAACTCTCTGAGCCTCCATGGCCTCATCTCTAAAACTAATGTAATAATATCTGCTTCATTGGGTTGCCATGGAGATTGAATGAGGTAAGATGTACTGTGATGGGATGAATTGTTCCCTTCAGAAAAGATATGCTGAAGTCCTAACCTTCAATATCTCAGAACGGGATTTTATTTGGAAATAAGGTCACTGTATCAATAGATGTAATTAGTTAAGATGAGGTCATACTGGAGTAAGGTAGGCCCTCCCTCCAATAGGACTGATGTCTTTATAAGAAGATGGCCATATGAAAACACAAACACACAGGGAGAATGCCATTTGACAATGGAGGCAGAGACTGGAGTTATCCTACCACAAGCCAAGGAACGCCTGGGCTACCAGAAGCTAGGAAGAAGCAAGGAAGAATCCTTCCCCAGAGGCTTTTAAGGGACTTTGGCCCTGTCAGCACCTTGATTTCAGATGTCTAACCTCCAAAACTGTGAAAGAATACATTTCCATTGTTTTCAGCCACCCAGTTTGTGATATTTTGTTATGGCAACACTAGGAAACTAATGCACATTTGAAGCTCTTAGAACAATACCTAGCATACAATAACTCCATAATTCATGCTAGAAATTATTCTTGATGGTTTACCTTGTTGTTTCTGTTAATCTTCAAAATAATTTTATAGGGGAGGTGTATTAATCTGCTCAGGGTAACATAATGGATGAAATACCACAGACTGGTGGTTTAAACAACAGAAATTTATTTATTTATTTATTTATTTAGGCCGTGCTGCACAGCTTGCGGGATCTTAGATCCCAGACCAGGGATTGAACCCAGGGCCACGGCAGTGAAAGCGCCAAGTCTTAACCACTGGACCACCCGGGAATTCCCAAACAACAGAAACTTATTTCTCACAGTTCTGGAAGCTAGAAGTCTATGATCAAGGTGCCAGTATGTCAGGTTCTGGTAAAGACCCACTTCCTGGTTTGCAGATGGACAACTTCTTGATGACTGCTCACATGGTGGAGAGAGACAGAGAGAGAGAGGGGAAGCAAGATTTCTGGTGTCTCTTCATATAAGGACACCAATCCCATCAAGGGGACTCACCCTCACGACCTCACCTAAACCTAATTATCTCTAAAAGGCTCCACTTCCAAATACCAACACACTGGGGTAATGGGAACACAATTCAGTCCATTGTAATAGGTATTATTAACTCTCTTTGATAGGTATGAAAACTGGCCTCAGTGAGATTAATACAGAAGAAAAAATATAAAAGGGTAATGTTATTAAAAGGAGATTCCTGTATATGTGTGAATTCCTCGTGGGCATTTTCACATACAACCGTGTAGTTTCCATAGCAACTGTGGTATTATAGACCCTGAAATCAGAGAGCCTGAGTTCATTTTCACCTTCTGCCATTTACCAACTCTGGGACCTTGGGCAAGTTACTTAATGACTAAGAGTCTCAATAGCCTTCCCTGCAAAATGAATGGCTCCTAACCTCATGGAGTGTGAGCATTAAATGACAAAATGCCTGTCAAGAGTGTCCCAGAGTGCCTGGCACAAAGTAGACATCAAATACGAGTTAAAACTTCAAAGATAAATACACAAAGACGTTTGGTGGAGCTGTGATTGTTAGAACAGATTTGGACAACTTTGATATCCAACAATAAGTTAAATAAACTATCATTCATTCATAGAGACGCTATACAAGCATAAAACAATAAGACAGATATACATTGACTTCCTGGGTTCTTTTTCCTGTCCCTACCTACTGTGTGACTTTAGGCAAGTGCTTTAACCTCTCTGTGCCTCAGTTTCCCCATCTGAAATATGAAAATAAAAGCAGTACCTATTTCACAGAGTTGTCATGAAGGTTAAATAACATACAGTCTATATAAGATGCTTAAAATATTCTGAGGCACATAGCAAGCACATGCTAAATATTAACCATTATTATAATTCCATCTGTATGGAAGGAAGGCAGGCTAATGACTCATTTATAGAAAAAGATACAAGAATCTGCTACTAATTGTTATTTCTTGGGAGTAAGGATGGGAAGTAGGAAGGAGAAGGGCTTCAACCTTCTCTCTACCCCTTCTGTACCATTGGAAACAAACCAACCCCACAATTATTAGCCGTCTCTTGTCCTTCCCTCTTTCTCCAGTAATGAAGAGTGGACCTGATGGTGCCTGAGTACTTTCTTTTACTGCCAGGCAGGGCTGCTCTTCAGCTGGGACTTGTGAGCACAGCAGATAAAAGATTTCCATCCTGGTTGGTCAACAGTCTCATCCTTTCCCCCCTGATCCCGCGAGGTAAAGGTTCACTCCTGGCCTGCTGGGGCCCTCCAGGAGTCTTTGGGGTGCTGATTCACAGTGACCCTGGTTTCTTTAGGGTCCTGTAGTCTAGGTTAGGAGATATTTTTGGCTCTCACTCCTGGTGCCAGGCACAGAGCTTGGGGCTGTGCACCTACTGTATCTGCCTCTAAATAACTCTTCAAGGTACTTATTCTCATTTACCAAATGATGAAACCAAGGTTACCTAGTATGTGATCTGCCCAATAGCACACAGCTCATTAAGTGGCGTCTCTCTGGCTCCTTTCACTATGTGTCTTTGCTTTCATTGGCTCACATTCCCTCTCTAAAAGTATCTGTATGCTCTGCTTCAACAAGTTCCTTTCAAAAAGTTTATTTTACCAGCGTTGTAGTTCTGCTTTGTCGCAGCTAGTTTAGCAGTTTCAGGAACAGAGCAGAGTGATCAACTCTGTGAATAATTAACGAGTTGAGTTTGATCTCTGGCCTAAAATTGACTGCTCAACTTATTTGCCCTGAACAAAAAGACAAGGAAAATTCCCCTATATTGGCACTGTTCAATGCCTGGAGAGAAAGGGAAGCCAAAAGAATCATTCTCACTCTGGCCCCCTCTAAAAGATGTAGTCCCCTGTCCAAGGTCACAGGGGCTGAACCACACTTAGTGACTGGGATTTGACTCCATGGAGACTGGACATGGTTTTGGAAATTGAATAGTTTCAGTTTAAGTCATTATGTGTGACCCTGGGCAAAGTTACTCCTCTCCCCTGGCTTCCTTTGTCATTTGTAAACAGGAGTCATAGTATTTATAGGCAGTAAGCTAATATTCTACAGAAACTAATATTTTTCAGAAGTCATCAACCAATCACAATGCTGCACATAGAGCGGCAGCAGGGTGCTGGAGGCCCCAGCTCCACAGGCAGGTACCTGTTATTGGACTGTAGGAATATCCATGGTGGCCCCAGGCAGTGGCCAGGTGGTCAGGAAGATGACAGTGCTACTGTGGTGAGGGGTGGGTTTCAGGGAAGCAGCTGTTTATCAACTGATATGAAAGTGTTTCAATATTTCAACAACAGGTACAGCTGTAGAATGAACGTGGGTGCTTTGCAATGTGAGTATGCATTTCCAGGGGAATTTACTCTGTGCTTGGTACCATGGCTAAACTTACCAATGATTCCATATAATCTTCACAAACACTCTGGAAAGTGCTACTTCAAGCCCCTTTTTTCAGATAAGGAAATTCTAACACTCTATTATAAAGTGACAATGGTTGGTAAGTGGTAGAACAGTGATCCAAATTCAAGCTGACCTGTGGCAGAGCCAGACTTGTATGCACAATGGGAGAGAGAAGGAAATCCTGGGCAATAATCCACAACTGAACTTGAGAACATGGGTAGGAAAGGATGAATAAGAGAGCTGGGCTGTAGGACAATTCAAATGAGGAATAAAAACGCTGCAAGACACACAGAGTCCTTGGGCAAAAATGACATTAAAAAACATTTATCTGAGAAACAAGAAGAACTACAATCCTGCAACCTGTGGAATAAAAACCACATTCACACAAAAAGGGGAGGGAAGGGCAAAAAAAAAAAAAAAAAAAAAAAAAAAAAAAAAACACATTCACAGAAACACAGACAAGATGAAAAGGCAGAGGGCTATGTACCAGATGAAGGAACAAGATAAAACCCCAGAAAAACAACTAAATGAAGTGGAGATAGGCAACCTTCCAGAAAAAGAATTCAGGATAATGATAGTGAAGATGATCCAGGACCTCGGAAAAAGAATGGAGGCAAAGATCGAGAAGATGCAAGAAATGTTTAACAAAGATCTAGAAGAATTAAAGAACAAACAAACAGAGATGAACAATACAATAACTGAAATGAAAACTACACTAGAAGGAATCAATAGCAGAATAACTGAGGCAGAAGAACAGATAAGTGACCTGGAAGACAGAATGGTGGAATTCACTGCTGTGGAACAAAATAAAGAAAAAAGGATGAAAAGAAATGAAGACAGCCTAAGAGACCTCTGGGACAACATTAAACACAAGAATATTCGCGTTGTAGGGGTCCCAGAAGGAGAAGAGAGAGAGAAAGGACCAGAGAAAATATTTGAAGAGACTATAGTCAAAAACTTCCCTAACATGGGAAAGGAAATAGCCACCCAAGTCCAGGAAGTGCAGAGAGTTCCATACAGGATAAACCCAAGGATAAACACACCAAGACACATAGTAATCAAATTGGCAAAAATTAAAGACAAAAAAATTATTAAAAGCAGCAAGGGAAAAATGACAACATACAAGGGAACTCCCATAAGGTTAACAGCTGATTTCTCAGCAGAAACTCTACAAGCCAGACGGGAGTGGCATGATATACTTAAAGTGATGAAAAGGAAGAACCTACAACCAAGATGACTCTACCTGGCAAGGATCTCATTCAGATTCGATGGAGAAATCAAAAGCTTTACAGACAAGCAAAAGCTAAGAGAATTCAGCACCACCAAACAACTCTACAACAAATGCTAAAGGAACTTCTCTAAGTGGGAAACACAAGAGAAGAAAAGGACCTACAAAAACAAACCCAAAACAATTTAACAAATGGTCATAGGAACATTCATATCGATAATTACCTTAAACGTGAATGGATTAAATGCTCCAACCAAACGACACAGGCTTGCAGAATGGAAACAAAAACAAGACCCATCTATATGCTGTCTACAAGAGACCCACTTATGATCTAGGGACACATACAGGCTGAAAGTGAGGGGACGGAAAAAGATACTCCATGCAAATGGAAATCAAAAGAAAGCTGGAGTAACAATACTTGTATCAGAGAAAATAGACTTGAAAATAAAGAATGTTACAAGAGACAAGGAAGGACACTACATAATGATAAAGAGACCAATCTAAGAAGAAGATATAACAATTATAAATATATATGCACCCAACATAGGAGCACCTCAATACATAAGGCAACTGCTGACAGCTCTAAAAGAGGAAATCGACAGTAACACAATAATAGTGGGGGACTTTAACACCTCACGTACACCAGTGGACAGATCATACAAACAGAAAATTAATAAGAAAACACAAGCTTTAAATGACACAATAGACCAGAGAGATTTAAGTGATATTTATAGGATATTCCATCCAAAAACAGCAGATTACACTTTCTTCTCAAGTGAGCATGGAACATTCCCCAGGATAGATCACATCTTGGGTCACAAATGAAGCCTCAGTAAATTTAAGAATATTGAAATCATATCAAGCACCTTTTCTGACCACAACACTAGGAGATTAGAAATCAATTACAGGGAAAACAACGTAAGAAACACAAACACATGGAGGTTAAACAATACGTTACTAAAAAACCAAGAGATCACTGAAGAAATCAAAGAGGAAATCAAAAAATACCTAGAGACAAATGACAATGAAAACACGACGATCCAAAACGTATGGGATGCAAGCAAAAGCAGTTCTAAGAGGGAAGTTTATAGCTATACAAGCCCACCTCAGGAAACAAGAAAAATCTCAAGTAAACAATCTAACCTTACACCTAAAGGAACTAGAGAAAGAAGAACAAACAAAACCCAAAGTTAGCAGAAGGAAAGAAATCATAAAGATCAGAGCAGAAATAAATGAAATAGAAGCAAAGAAAACAATAGCAAAGATCAATAAAACTAAAAGCTGGTTCTATGAGAAGATAAAGAAAATTGATAAACCATTAGCCAGACTCATCAAGAAAAAGAGGGAGAGGACTCAAATCAATAAAATTAGAAATGAAAAAGGAGAAAGTACAACAGACACCACAGAAATACAAAGCATCCTAAGAGACTACTACAAGCAACTCTATGCCAATCAACTGGACAACCTGGAAGAAATGGGCAAATTCTTGGAAAGGTATTACCTTTGAAGACTGAACCAGGAAGAAATAGAAAATATGAACAGACCAATCACAAGTAATGAAATAGAAACTGTGATTAAAAATCTTCCAACAATCAAAAGTCCAGGACCAGGTGGCTTCACAGTTGAATTCTATCAAACATTTAGAGAAAAGCTAACACCCATCCTTCTCAAACTCTTCCAAAAACTTGCAGAGGAACACTTCCAAACTCATTCTATGTGGCCACCATCACCCTGATACCAAAACCAGACAAAGATACTACAAAAAAAGAAAATTACAGACCAATATCACTGATGAATATACATGCAAAAATCCTCAACAAAATACTAGCAAACAGAATCCAACAACACATTAAAAGGATCATACACCATGATCAAGTGCGATTTATCCCAGGGATGCAAGGATTCTTCAAAATACGCAAATCAGTCAATGTGGTACACCATATTAACAAACTGAAGAATAAAAACCATATGATCATCTCAATAGATGCAGAAAAAGCTTCTGACAAAATTCAACACCCATTTATGATAAAAACTCTCCAGAAAGTGGGCATGGTAGGAACCTACTTCAACATAATAAAGGCCATATATGACAAACCCACAGCAAGCATCATTCTCAATGGTGAAAAACTGAAAGCATTTCCTCTAAGATCAGGAACAAGACAAGGATGTCCACTCTCACCACTATTCTTCAACATAGTTTTGGAAGTCCTAGCCACGGCAATCAGAGAAGAAAAAGAAATAAAAGGAATACAAATTGGAAAAGAAGAAGTAAAACTGTCACTGTTTGCAGATGACATGATACTATACATAGAGAATCCTAAAGATGCTCCCAGAAAACTACCAGAGCTAATCAATGAATTTGGTAACATTGCAGGATACAAAATTAATGCACAGAAATCTCTTGCATTCCTATACACGAATGATGAAAAATCTGAAAGAGAAATTAAGGAAACACTCCCATTTACCATTGCAACAAAAAGAATAAAATACCTAGGAATAAACCTACCTAGGGAGACAAAAGACCTGTATGCAGAAAACTATAAGACACTGATGAAAGAAATTAAAGATGATACCAACAGATGGAGAGATGTACCATGTTCTTGAATTGAAAGAATCAATATTGTGAAAATGACTATACTACACAAAGCAATCTACAGATTCAATGCAATCCCTATCAAATTACCAATGGCAGTTTTTACAGAACTAGAACAAAAAAAAATCTTAAAATTTGCATGGAGACCCAAACGACCCCGAATAGCCAAAGCAGTCTTGAGGTAAAAAAAACAGAGCTGCAGGAATCAGACTCTCTGACTTCAGACTATACTACAAAGCTACAGTAATCAAGACAGTATGGTACCGGCACAAAAACAGAAGTACAGATCAAGTAATGGAACAAGATAGAAAGCCCAGAGATAAACCCACGCACCTATGGTCAACTAATCTATGACAAAGGAGGCAAGGATATACAATGGAGAATAGACAGTCTCTTCAATAAGTGGTGCTGGGAAAACTGGATAGCTACATGTAAAAGAATGAAATGAGAACACTCCCTAACACCATACACAAAAATGAACTCAAAATGGATTAGAGACCTAAATGTAAGACCAGACACTATAAAACTCTTAGAGGAAAACATAGGAAGAACACTCTTTGCGATAAATCACAGAAAGATCTTTTTTGATCCACCTCCCAGAATAATGGAAATAAAAACAGAAATAAACAAATAGAACCTAATGAAACTTTAAAGCTTTTGCACAGCAAAGGAAACCATAACAAGATGAAAAGACAACCCTCGGAATGGGAGAAAATATTTGCAAATGAACTAATGGACAAAGGATTAATCTCCAAAATATATAAACAGTTCATGCAGCTCAATATTAAAAAATCAAACAATCCAATCCAAAAATGGGCAGAAGATCTAAATAGATCTTTCTCCAAAGAATACATAGAGATGGCCAAGAAGCACATGAAAAGCTGCTCGACATCAATAATTATTAGAGAAATGCAAATCAAAACTACAATGAGGTATCACCTCACACCAGTTAGGATGGGCATCATCAGAAAATCTACAAACAACAAATGTTGGAGAGGGTGTGGAGAAAGGGAAACCCTCTTGCACTGTTGGTGGGAATGTAAAATGATACAGCTACTATGGAGAACAGTATGGAGGTTCCCTAAAAAACTAAAAATAGAGTTACCATATGACCCAGGAATCCCACTACTGGACATATACCCAGAGAAAACCATAATTCAAAAAGACACATGCACCACAATGTTCACTGCAGCACTATTTACAATAGCCAGGGCATGGAAGCAACCTAGATGCCCATTGACAGAAGAATGGATAAAGAAGAAATGGTACATATATACAACGGAATATTACTCAGCCATAAAAAGGAACGAAATTGGGTCATTTGTTGAGACGTGGATGCATCTGTCATACAGAGTGAAGTAAGTCAGAAAGAGAAAAACAAATATTGTATATTAATGCATATATGTGGAACCTAGAAAATGGTGCAGATGAACCGGTTTGCAAGGCAGAAATTGACACACAGAAGTAGAGAAAAAAACATATGGATACCGAGGGGGAAAGCGGCAGGGGGTGGGGGTCATGGGGGGATGAATTGGGAGATTGGGATTGACATGTATACATGGATGTGTATAAGATAGATGACTAATAAGAACCTGCTGTATAAAAAATAAATAAAATTAAATTAAAAAAACTGGGAGAATATATGCAGATAAACATAAATGAATGTTTACAAAAACAAGTCTAGAAGGAACACACAATACACTTAATACCAATAACCCTTGGTTAGAGGTGGAACAGGGTGAGAAAAGGCAGTGGAGGATATCCTTCACTTTCACTATGTATACTTTGGTATTTGAACTTCTTTTACATTAAGCACATATTTTTTGTTTTGTTTTGTTTTGTTTTTTGTGGTACGCAGGCCTCTCGCTGTTGTGGCCTCTCCCGTTGCGAAGCACAGACTCCAGACGCGCAGGCTCAGTGGCCATGGCTCACCAGCCCAGCCGCTCCGCAGCATGTGGGATCTTCCCGGAGCGGGGCACGAACCTGTGTGCCCTGCATCGGCAGGCGGACTCTCAACCACTGCGCCACCAGGGAAGCCCTAAGCACATATTTTTTAAAATATTAAGTTGGGAATTCCCTGGTGGTCCAGTGGTTAGGACTCAGTGCCTCTACTGCCAGGGGCCCACGGTTCGATCCCAGGTTGGGGAACTAAGATCCTGCAAGCCGTGTGGCACAGCTAATAAAGTAAAATAAGATATAAAGTGATAAAATTACATTAATAAAAATACCCATAGGCTTAAAGGGCAGGTAGAGAGAGACATTAACTATGGAGGTAAGAAAGTGATCATCATAGTTTTGTGATGATACCAAAGTCCAGAGCTTCAATTCTTTGGTTGTCAGGTTGGGTAGAAACCAGAGTCAAATGCACTTGGGTTGTTGATATGTGTGTGTGTGTGTGTGTGTGTGTGTGTGTGTGTGTGTGTGTGTACACACATATTTATGATTTTCTCCCAAATACCTGGGGCCAGATGGTGTTAACCATTACAAAACCAGATGTTGCACCACCTCTGACCATCTTAACTCTGATTAAATTTGTTTGGCTTAACCTGCTCCAATCTGAAATTCATCTGTGAGATTTTGGGATTGAGTCATGAACACTGGGCGAAACAGAAAAAGAGAAAATAGATAATGACAGCAACCAATCCCTGAGCGTACACCTTCCTGCCAGGACCACTTCTGGGTGATTTATGTATATTACCACTTACTCCATAACCCTGCTTGGTAGGTGACATATTATACCCACTTTACCAATGAATACAATGCAGCCTCCAAAGCCAGGGGAAGTCATCTGTCCAGGTGGTGTAGCAAGGGAGGTGCTGGGGTGTCAGCCCAGGCTTAATTCCAACCATAGGCAATGTTTTCCCCAGTGCCTCTCAGCTCCCTCGAAACACAGAGAAAGCAGCCTCAATCCTCACCATGTTGGAACGGCTTGGCTATGCCCAAAGTCAGCTGGATAACGGTGCTAAAGATAAGAGAACACTTGGACTTAATATCCTTTCAGAGTTTTTGATAATGTTCCCTAGTTAGCTGAAATCTATATCAGCACTATGAAAAAGAAAAAAGGAATTGCTAAGCAATTTATAGTATTTGTCCTCAAAACCCCCTCCCCCCATCACCCACCCCAGCCACATACAAAGACAAATGTGTGTCTTACTCCTAAAATACAGGATTGATGAGATGGGAGCAGGATTATGTCAGAATTTTTCTCTGATAATACCTCCCCTTACCTGCTTAAGTCTACCCAGGAAGCCTATCCTGGACCCTTCCCCACCCCACTATGTGGGGTTAGCCACCAGACCCCCTGCCCCTCCAGTGCCACCATAATTCCTGATGCCTACCTATCCTCTAACCATCACACTTTAATCACAAGGTATTGCATTCATTGTTTGCCTGTTTTCCTCAGCGGAATGTGGGCAGGCACGCGTAGCGTAGGGACCCTGCGGCATTCCTATTTCTAGCCCTAGCAAGTACCAATAAATACTTAAAGAATGAATGAACACAGTTCTAGCCAGGAATGTCCATTGGGAGGGCAAAGAAAGCAGAAGGGCCCAGCAGAGAAGTGTCTCTTAAGGTTTGATAAGAGAAGCTGAAAATAGTCCAATTCTTAGCTTGGGAAGGGAAAGAAGTAAAGAACATGTCTTGTGTAAAACTCCTTTGTATGATACTATAATGGTGGATGCATTTCTCAAAACCAATGAATGTACAACGCAAAGAGTGAAAACTAGTGTAAACTATGGTTGATAATGACGAGTCAATGTTGGTTCATCCATTGTAACAAAGGTACCACTCTGATACCCATGCTGATGGAAGGGGAGGCTGTGTGGTTAGGAGGGGGGTTATATGGGAATTCTGTGCTTTCCACTCAATTTTTCTGTAAATCTAAAACTACTCTAAAAAAATTAAGTCTATTAGTATTTTTTAAAGTAGTAAAATAGATGTCAGCGCAAAGAACTGTCACCATGTGATGTTTTATGGCTTTATGAACAACCTTGCTCTTTCTCAAATACAAAAAGAAATAGACCCCATTAAAATAAAGTAAAATAAATCACGCCTATCTACTGAAGATAAAGGAGAATTCTCTCATGGGTATGATGTATTGACCAAGAGTAGAGCCAGGTAGCAAAGAGAAATGTACTCGAGTGTGTGTGGGAGGGGGGAATGGGGGGAGGAATCAGTGTTCGAAAAGCAAAATTAAAAACAAAAATTCTAAGCACTTTTTCCAAAATAAAGGAGACATGGATTAATTTATTTCTATCATCATCTTTTTCCTTATCCATGGCCCAGATTCGGACTTCTAATATGCAAGATCATAAAAAAATTTGCCAATTCTCAAAAAAAAGTTTTGTGTACAGTTCCTACTTTTCATAATAAAAGCACTCCCTGAAATTCCATCATATTATTACTATCACTAACTTTTTTACATTTTACATATTAATTTTTTATATGAATGAGGCAAGGTTTAGGGTTATGGCCAAGGAATCAGTATTAATTAGTATTAATTAATTATAAGTAGAGCAACTAATATAACCATCTCAAAGTTGCACTTGGAATTTTGTCATAGACTCCAGCTCGAGTTGGGTGCTCCACACACAGAAACGTAGATCCAGGGTCCTAGAGGGTAAAGGGACTTCCTCAAGGTCATAAATTCTCTTTTTTTTTTAATATAAATTTATTTATTTATTTTTGGCTGCGTTGGGTCTTCATTGCTGCCCGCAGGCTTTCTCTAGTTGCGGCGAGCGGGGGCTACTCTTTGTTGCAGTGCACAGGTTTCTCATTGCGGTGGCTTTTCTTGTTGTGGAGCATGGGCTCCAGGTGCGCAGGCTTCAGTATTTGTGACACGCGGGCTCAGTAGTTGTGGCTCGCGGGCTCTAGAGCGCAGGCTTAGTAGTTGTGGCACACGGGCTTAGTTGCTCCACAGCATGTGGGATCTTCCTGGACCAGGGCTCGAACCCATGTCCCCTGCATTGGCAGGCGGATTCTTAACCACTGCGCCACCAGGGAAGTCCAGGGTCATATATTCTTAACAGAGCCATTTGTGGCAGAGCCAACCAATATGGCCACCATGCCACACCTAAGTGTCCCATGTGTGCTTGATTTACTTTGTCTCGTGTAAGCCAGTGAACGCCTCTATGTTGGAGGCACTAATTTTTAAATAAGTCAAGGTGGCTTAAAAAAGTTACTAACTTGGCAAGGTCACATAGCAGGTCAGCTGGAGGCAGGCCTGTGTGACGTGACCTCAGCCTGGAGAGGTAAAAAGAGTCACAAAAGGGGGCACAGAGAAGAGGGGCAGTTTGAGGAGGGATTGTCACAGTGCCCAGCCACAGGGAGGGGGGCATAAGTATGGGTTGGCCAATTTTACCCTAGTCCTGACACTATTACACAGGATGGATAAGGACGTAAAATTCCTCATGGCTGAGAGTTGCCTTTCCTCTTTTTCCTGCCTCTTTTTGCATCCCAGAGTCACTAGCTCCAGAGTTGCTGCAACAAGAGTGAAAATATGTGTGTTACTCAGATCGTGCTGCATGCCAAAAGCTGGAGCAGAATAAGGTGCTATGCATTCTCCCAGGGTAAGGAGAAGCGGGGAGGAGCCAAAGGGTGGAAGTGGTCAGATGATTTCTCAGTGGAGGAACCATGGCCTAGGGCTTGGAAGGCCAGCATTCCTGCTCCTGGCCAGAAGCAGTCGATTATTAGCTACGTGTCCATGTACAAATCACCTCATTTCTCTAAACCTGTTTCCTCAACTCTTAGATGAAGATATTAGTATCTGTCCAGAAAGGCTATTGTGATGATTAAAATAGGACAGCGTAGGCAAGGTGACCTCATCATTGTCAATATTACTATCTATTGCAGTAATCCCTTCTTATCCCCTCTTGGCTCTCCAGCACCTAGCACCTTAGAAGTTCACAGGAAATAACTCGTTGAATTAATGAGTAAACATATAAAATGTAGAAACAAGTGAAATGGTTCTTCTACTAAAGATCAAAGCTCAAGAAACATTTCAAACACTACAGCAGGAACTCAACAACTTACGTATTAACTAGAGTTATTTAGCTAAGAAATTCTCTAAGACTAAAGGGAAGACTTCTCTCTCCCAGACAGTAACTTTATTTTGAATAAGGCTTTTGAACACCTATAATATCCCAGATTTTCTTTAGTTAATCTCAGTAGCTAATGATCTAGGCTTTATGTGCATTGTTTCATTTTGGACTCAAAAACAACCATGTGAAGTTGATACTATTACTATGTTATATTACATGTATCATATATTATGTTATTTTAGAAATATAACTGATATTCAGAATTGAATTGACCAATGCAATAAGCCACATTGCACATAGGAAGAAATAAAGTTTCCAAGCAGGTATCTACTTTCTCCCAATGTTACCAGCAGGGCCAGAGTAGAGAAACCCAGGTAGTTTGACTGTGAAGCCTTAACTGCTATTTGATTCTGTGGGCCTAGGACCAGACCCTCTACCTCCAGTTTAGCCCAACAACTGAGAATCCTCAAAGTTATGAGGTTAAAAAGAAGGCACGGAATGTTGATAATCAAACCTTGGGAGTTAATTACATTGTTGCACAAGTTTCCCAAAAGAGCAGTGAGCTAATCTTTTGAGTCATTTATGGCCACACTACACAAGGCATGAGAGACTGTATCATAGCAGCGGCTTGTGTTAGCCAACTGTATAAAAGAACCTCTGTTTCAATCATGGCTCCAAGGCTATGGCGCGCAGGCTATAAAACCTGTTGCTCCCGCTTACCTCTGTCCCTATCAAGCCTAGCCTGGCCACTTCTCCTTTCACTTGCACTGGGCAAAGGCCCGAATTCACACACATCATTACCTGGCTGGCAATATAAGCCATCAATAGCATGAGCAGTACAGCCTCTAGCTCTGGAAGAGGGGAGGGCAGTCACATTTGCTCTCCCTGTTCAATCCATCCTAAAAACCACTGTGACTTCACCTCTTCAAACCACAGTCCTGACATCACCTTAACAGGGCTTTCTAGACCAACAAATCCCAACCTCCAATTTCATTCACTCACTCAAACTTTGAGAGTATCTCTGCCTGTTCCTGTGTTAAGTGTCAGATACACTGAATTAGACAACAGTTTGCAGAAGGGAACCCCAAGGAGCAATGGCTACCACTGGAGCATTAAGCAAAGGCATTCTGAGAGCACTCAACGTTCATTCATTCACTCCCCAGCCTTCCTCCCTGAATTAATGTAATTAGTATCTACTCTGAAGCACCTGGCTTTCTCCTCTACCTCTTCCGAAGTTCAGCATAAATGCATCTTCAGGGAAGCCTACTGACTCAGTGATGGCGAGAGAGCCTCTCCCTACACCCTGCGCATTTCTTTCACTGCACCTATCACATCTCTAAATTCCTTCTTGTGAAGATTTTGGTAGTAAGCAGTTATGTCTTATCAATTAGAAAGTAAGTCACATGAGGACGGACACTGTGCATCTGGTTTACCTTAGGCAATGGAATTTAGGAGACTCCCCATTAAATACTTCATGAATATTAGTTATATTAGTTACATCCTTTCCTCTATCATCGTTGTACCTTCAGGGCTTTGATCTGATTTCTCCAATTTCTCTGAGTTCTCCAATTAAACCTACACATATCTGCTTTATTTGAATACCGATCAACCATCAGCACTTCACAGGACCACCTTTCATTATATTTGTTCTACATGTATGAGTGAAATATGATTTCCCCTTAGAAACAAGCTCAGGGGTAGAGATTATCTAAGGTTTTTGCTCGTCTCTAAACTTTTTATGTTCTAGTATCTCGTCTAGGGCTCAGCATCCTCTAGCCCTTCATACTCAGTACCTTGCTGTGATTGCAAATCACAGACACTAACCTTTCTTGCATCTACTGTGCAGATAAAATTGTGTTTAATAAGCAGTTTTTCCAGGAAACTCAGTAAAGGGAAATAAAAGCCCTTTTGCACACATTTTGGGCCTGTTCATTTTGGAGGTCCTTTTAAACACTTCCAAACATGTCATTTTCCTACATTAAGCAAACTCAGTCCATTTAGGAGAAAGAGGAACAGCGGCCTCCACCAAAATCACCCCAAAATATATGCACATTCTATATTAGGCTCCCTTCCCTCTACTTTCCTGTGCAATGAGAACCATGGTAAATTAAGGACAACCACTCTAGGGAAAAATGGTCTCACTGCTGCTTGAGCTCTCGATAACCTTCAGCATTCAACACTCTTCCTATTTAAAATCCTCACGGGAGCCTGTTGATGGAGCCCAGGTTTTTGAGCCTCACAGGACTGTGGCAGTGACTTCAGGTGCTGGTCTAAGGAGTGCTGGTGGCCTCCCACACGCCAGTCCCAGAGGCCACATCTGCTCCTGTACCTACTGCTGGCACCTGCATCCTTTATCATGTCAGCAGTGCCACTTGATCACATGGGCCTGTTTTCTGTAATTAAATCACTCAGGGAGCCCATTCCCTTTGTCTGGGATTCTGAAACCACCTAACACGCAACATGGGTTACTGATCTTATTACCAAACCTCCCCAGTACAGACTCCAAAATGTGAGTGTGGCTTCTGGCAACGTTTGCACTGATCCTGAAAAAAATCAATGTGTATTGAAAATGTATGTTCACAAGATGTTCTTCATGAACATGGAGCCTAGAAGCAATAGGTGATTAATTCCCACACAGTAAATGCAGGGAGGGTTTTCAGTCACTAAATGAATTCATCAAAATGTTTACTGAGTAATGTAAAGATGAAACACACTTAATATTTCAGAAAAATTGCAGTTATGCTGAGGAGCTTGGATTTGGGCCAAAACTGGCAGAAAGTATACAAATGGAAAAATCCCATATATAAATAGAGTTAACTCTAATGAATGGTTTATTGGAAACCCTCAGAGCATTTGTCAAAAGGATTTGACAGATTCTATTGTAATAAGACATAGTGAAGAGGAAATGGTTTAAAAGATGTCATCAATCTTTTATTTAACTAAGCACTTGCCCTTCATTTTGAAGGAAATGATACAATTTCAAATCTGAACCTCCTTCTCAAGAAGTGGTGTGAGAACATAACATTGATTTAACATACAATCTTCAACAAAAATAAAGTTTACACAATTCACTAGGAAATAAAATACATGAAATTTATCAAGTTAGTCAATGTAATTCTCCATGGGTCACAAGTATCGCTAAGAACAAAACATAATGAAAAGCTGAATAAACCAGTCAAGTTTATAGTTACCCTGATTAAAAAAAAAAATTCACAAATAAAATGTAACTTTCCAAACAAATCCTTTCAATGATGATCACACTAGATTTTATTTTGATTTACAAAAAAACAATGGTTAGACAATCACATAATATCAAGAGTCTTCAACACAGTGGATTCCATTTTGTTAAGAGAAAAAAAATAGAAAACAAGTAATCCTTAAATTTTCTTCACTCTCCATAGCATATGTTGTAGAAAATTAAAGTTTTGCTTCCAAAAATATGTTCCCATGTGGTTATGGTGTTGTCGACTGGTGCTCTTAGGGCCAGAAGCAGCAAAGACATGAGAAATTTAACTACTGAAGTGTCATTTTTCATAAAAACTAAAAATTTCCTTAAAGGTCTGGAGTAAAGTCTTCTGCTAGGCTTGTTAGTGCTATAAAGTCATTTTTAATGAAATGTAGAATAAAACTACAAAAACTATGAGTTCTTTCAATATAAAAAGTTGTGTAGCTGAAGTTGTAGGCTCCTTTGCCATACATAAGCAGTCTCAATAAAATATTTGCTCAAGTAAGAAAATATAATTTGTCTGATTACATTTAGCATCCGTTCCAGTTGGGTGTCCTGCTTATCCCTGCCAGAGCTTCTAAAGAACATTAGAATCAATACTCCTTGCCTTCAAAGAGCATCCATAATTCACAGTACAAAACAGTTCTAGAATCTTAGTCCTAAGGAGAAACAAAAATTATTAAATATATATATATATTTTGTAAAGTGCCAGATGTAGCCATTGCCTGGACATTAAAAACTCTTATCCACAACACTGCCATCTTCGAGAAAGATGCCAACAGTCCCCTTTCCTTGCAACCTTCAGTGGCTGGTTGGCGCTTTACTTTAAGCATGATGACCCTAATAAAACTTCCAACAGAATCACTGTTCCGAAGCATTACGTACTTCACATCTCTGGTACCCTGTAAAAACACGTGATAAAGCAGCATCTGGAGTAGATCTTTCCTCTTCTAGATCATGTTCAAGCGCTGTTATCAAAAACCTCTTCTCTAGAGGGAGAATGCTACTACTGATGTGGATTTTATAGGAGTTCTTCCTTCAAGTTGAGGTTTCTCACAAAGCTGTTTGTAACAGAGTCACTGCTGTCCCTCGGTGTGACCAATGACATTCACTTTCCATTGAGGGGTGAAGGAGGGAGACAGAGACTGAGCAGTGGAAAAGAGAGCTGGCTGGCTAGCCCAGAGCTGCTAGACAGTGCCGCTCTGTTCTTCTCTCTTGCTGTCTGCACAATGTCATTACATTCAACTTTCCCTTGATGGTGTTAAACATAAAAGACAATCCAAATCTAGAAGGCTCTCCTAAATGTCTTTACCCACGTTTACCTTGCTCCTCTTTTCCATGAGCAAAAGAATACAAACGCAAAGCTGCGAGATTATTAAACAAGAAAACTAGATCAACATTTCCAACAGGAGACTGACGCTTCTCCAAATTCCTGGACCAGGGCTGAGTGTGGTTCATCTTTAACATTGACAGGACCTGTTTGGGGATTCCTGTTAAAACAGGGAACATAGCTAATGCCCTTGTAATGAAATAATTTCATGTTGAGGTGCTATAAAGGTCTAGGCTTTTAAAAATTATGGCCTCAAATTCCCAAGTTTAAAAAAAGTAGGTGTACAAGGAAATCCTTCAAGTTTTGTTGCCTTGATTTAAAGATCTCCAGGCAGGAGGCCTGAGGATGGCCACCACTGTGGAACACTCAAGTATGAGTCTACTCCAGCTGTAAGAATTGGGTCACAAAATGACTTGTTCAGCGTAATCTATAATGATTCCCAAGAGAAAAAAAAGAAACTTCACTCAACTTTTGAGACAGCATTAGCAATGCCAATGTGCAGCAGAGGATTCTGAAATCAAGGGCACTATCATTAAAGAGCTCACATGAAAACAAAGGAGAGATTGTACACATTTTTTAAAGCCTCAGAGTAAAGCAAACACAGCAGCAGATTCAAATAGTATCAGCCATCCTGCTTCGGACAGATCCCACAGTCACCAATCCATGCTTTAGGACTGTCACCAGATCTGGCGCTGACTACACCAGGTTGCATTTATTTATGATTGCTGTCACCCCTCTTCATTGAGAAAGCATACTGAAGGGGTGTTCTCCAAGCGACAAGAAGACTGCAGCAATATAACAAGACTTTACACCTTGAATTAAACTGCATCGAGTGTGGCTACCAAAATAAATAAGTATCACTGAAATATGCCTCAAGCCTAAGATTTTACCACCAGCAAAACAAAACTGAGTGAGGGGGATGAGGCAATGAAGGAAAAAAAAAATTCACAGGACCACCACACCAAAGCCTTAAATTAAAAAAAAAAAAAGTTACCTTCACTATTCAGGAAGAGAGTCAGGTGGGGGAATGGACAGGAAACTGACTGATTCCTGCCAGGGCAACCCTGTTTGGCTGTTTCTGTAGTGGATACCTTATGGGGTGGCAGCAGCCAACCTCCCGTGTGACCTGGGGATGAACATGGCCAAGCAGGCTTAATTAGATCAGAGACACAAAGGGCTATTCCCTCCTTTGATAACAAATACCACAGCTGTAAGTGCCTACAACAGCAAGCAAGAAACAAAGGCAGCAAAACAGAACCAAAATTGAATCCTTCCTTTAGCTGGCCCCTGACGATGATTTACATGTAACCTGGGAAGTGGCGATGGCCCAGGAGACTCAGCTGGAAGCCAGCTCCAGAAGACAAATCGCTTGGGGATGGGGAGGGGGCAAGTAGCAAAATCTTTGTTTTGTAGCCCAAGTTTACTCAACTACTTCTTACACTTCACAGGGGGCTGCTTGATTTCAGTCTGTGGCTCCCAGACCTGGTCCTGGTTTTACCAGCCTTGCACCCCAGAAAAACCACAAGATAAATCACCCCAGCTTCCCGAATCCCTCACACTGCTCTTTGGAGGTAGCACCACCACAAACCTGCTCTGGCTTTACTACAGGGCATCCTCCAAGGCCATGGTAGGAGGGGAAGCGGTCGGAAGGCAACAGCAGGCATTGGTACTCTGAACTTTTCTCCACCCCTAAGTGCATAAGAGGCGTCGATTTTTGGACCCAAGTCCAGCAGGGATTAAGTGTCTGGCAAGTCCACAGTGTGCCTCACCTCGGGAAAGGAAGACAGATTGAGCCGGCGGGCAAGAAGCCCAGAAGCGCCCCCGGCCAAAGTGCTCCTACCTGCTCCCTCTTCCTCCTCCGTCCAAGATAACAAACTCAAGCCACAGCTGGCTGCGCTTTTCGCCAACTCTCCGTTTTCCAAATGGCCCAGGAGCCCAGATGGGGCCCAGAAGGTGGTGGAGGAGGGAGTGAGAGGAGGGAGGGAGCAGCGGCTGCTACAAACAGCTCCCTCACACAGCTCCGCTCTCAGCTCGCCGGTCAGCGAACCACCGCCTCTCGGGCCCCCTCCTCCCGGGCGGGCGCGGGGGGGCGCCCGGGAGGCGGCGTAGTCCGCGCGGCGTCGCTGTCGCTTACGTCCGGCTCAGCGGGGTGCAGGTGCGTGGCGAGCTCCTGCAGCACCGCGGCGCGCCCGATCTGGTCGTTGCGCCGCTTCTCCATGATCAGGTCCTCCAAGCTCTGGAACTCGAGCGTGTGGCTACGCTGCGCAGAGAGCTGGATCTGCAGCCGGTAGGGCTGCTTACCGATGCGCAGCTCGCCGCCGATCTTGAATTCGCGCTTGCCGTAGCGGCACCAGGCGGCGAAGCTCTCCGAGTTGCGCCAGCTCAGCTCGCGCTCCTTGGCGCCCACGTGCGCCAGCGCGTTGCGCACCACGGCGCTGGGGCTCAGCGGCTTGTAGCGGTACAGCTCGTTTACCACGCGGCCGCGCCGGCCCTGGCTCGCGTCCGTCAGGAAGCTGTTGCTCACCTCCAGCCGGTGCAAGTGCACCACCTGGAAGTTGCCCACGTAGACAGCCCAGTGCGGGTACTGCGCCTGCGACACGAACTCCACCAGGTCGCCAGGCCTGCACTTGTTGAGCAGGTTCTCGGGCGTGTAGGTGCTCAGCGCCGCGGAGCCCGGCGCGAAGCTTTTCTGGTAGATGCACTCGTCGCGGTAGAACACGGAGCACTCCACCTCGTGCAGCCGCGGGTCATAGGGCTGCGGCGAGGGCAGCGGCAGCCCGTCCCCGCCGTCAGGCAAACCGCCGCCACCGCCATCCGGCCCCTGGGGCGGCGGCTGCGGCTCCACGTCCTCGTCGTCATTGGAGAAGATGTAGGAGACCCCGATGCGGGGCCCGTCGTCCCGGTCCACGCCCGTCGGGTCGGCAGTGGGAACTTCCTTATAACTTAGGTGGGTCAGTTTCTCCACCTGGTTGCCCATCACGCTGCGGACACACGTTCACACCGCCGTGAGAGGAGAAAGCGAAACCACCACTAGGGTCATTGGCACAGGTCCCCGGACAGGGGCTCAGACCACCTGTTGGGAGAGGAAGGCAAGGAAGCCATGTAGGAGCCCTTCCGTGAAACGTGCGATTTGTTCTTAAGAGGAGGAAGAAAGGTTGGGTGTCGGGCACTTGGAGCCATTTTACGGGGAGTCTCAGATGTGGCGAGCTTTTCCTCACTCTTCCGCCTCCAGGGTCACGGTCGCAGGAGGCCGGGCAACTCCAGCTCTCCCCCGCCCCCAGCCCTTCACCTCGCCCGGGCAAAAGCCCATTGCATCAGCGACTCCTACCGCTTCCGCCAGCGCCCTACCTGCCAATCCCAAGCAGGAGGGAGAAAGGAAAAGAAACTTTAATTCCCCTCTCCTAGCCCCCTCCTTTCACCTCAGGGTCCTAAGTTACCCCAGAGACGCCCCCATATCAATCGCTGAGGAAACCGGCTAGGACCCCGCAGCGCGGCCCGGGCAGGTGAGCCGCCCTACCTGGCTCACCTGCGGTGCTTTCTCCTCCCGTCTTGCCCGCCCCTCCCCCCGCCCTCTAGCTCGGGTTACCTGCGCAAACTCACCCGCCTAGAGGTGGAGGCCGTGGGGAGTTGGGAGGGGCCCCCCGCCGCACCCTGAGACTTCTAGTGCGAGTTTGCAGGTGTGGGCTCCGCAGTCTCTCCTCTCCGGGCGCCAGCGGCTGCGAGGCTGGTCATGGGGGAGCAGCGCATGTCTTGCCCCCGCGGCTACGCAGCGCCTCAAGACTTGAAGGTGGGGAGCGACGCCTCTTCACACAGCACCCCTTCCCTCTGCCTGGGGCCGCTTCTCCCCTTCAACCTGCTCTTGGGGGAGGTGGGGCTCCTTAGGAGGTGAAGGAAGCAGCCTTGGTGCCCCGTGGCGGCAGCTCCCGCTCGGTCCGGGCGAGCAATAAGCGCCGGGAGAGACGGGATTGTAGATCCGGCTCCGGGCTCCCAGGGCGGGAGAGCAGCCGCTGGCATTTAAAGAGACAGGCGCTCGCTCCCGGAGCCCGGGTCTTTCCTGCACGGCGCTGAGCCTCAGGCATCCCCGCCTCCGCCCCGCCCACACGGGCCACGGGGCTCCGCCCAGGCCACGCCCCTGCTCCGGAGCGGGTTTAAATCCCGCCGGTAAATAACCGATGGGTCGACTGGACTGGCGGTCTTCGCGCCTAACCGGTAGGATCTTTGCTTACCTTCTTAGAGCAAGACCTTGTTGTGAAGTCCTCGCTGCTTGCTCAGGTCGTATTTTTCGGAGCTGTGAGCTTCAAAATGGAGTTGGAAAGCAAACGCCACCTGCCAGTGTAGAAAGGAGAGAGGGATTAAGAGTTTGGTGTTTGTTCCGTTTCCCCTTCGTCTCTTCATCCCCAGAGTACCTGGAGAGGGAGGAACAGTCATTAGAAAGCAAACAAACTTTTGCTTCTTTCTTTTCTTTCCTAGAACCGATTTCTTGCCAAAGGTCACAGAAGAGAATTTTGTACTAGGACAGCTGGAGAAGTGCTTCCGTTTAGAGGTATTACCAGAATAAGCCCTGTGAAACTTTCAGATAGGAAAAAAAATTCACAGAAAGGAAACAGTATAAAACAGAATGAAGACTTAGTTGCTGACTTGGTTCCAAGACCCGGGCTCTTAATAATGTCCCTCGAAGTTAGTACAAAGTTGATTTCATAACCTCCATTGTTGTTTTGAGAGTTACAAGTTCATACACGGGATAGTGAAAGAAAGCATTCACCTCTGCTTGTTTATTTTGGGGGTAGAGGATGTAGGAATTGCCTAATTGTCTTTAAGAACATATTAGCAGAGGCCCTCGGTGGATATATTTCCTTCCTGCTGACTTACAGAAGGAAGTGACAGGAGACTAGTATTGCCTATTAACCTCCACTACAAGAGGACAGTTCCTGCCTCTCCCCTCTTTGTTGGTTTTGTTTCTTGTACCTAAGATGGAAGCTACCAAAGTGGTTTTTCTTTTCTTTTTTTATGTTTTTTTTTTTTTTTTTTTGCGGTACGCGGGCCTCTCACCGCCGCGGCCTCTCCCATCGCAGAGCACAGGCTCCGGACGCACAGGCTCAGCGGCCATGGCTCACGAGCCCAGGCGCTCCGCGGCACGTGGGATCCTCCCGGACCGGGGCACGAACCCGCGTCCCCCGCATCGGCAAGCGGACTCTCAACCACTGCGCCACCAGGGAAGCTCTTTTTTCTTTTTTTAAATAATGGATTGGAGTCGGGGTGGAGGGATGACAATAAACAAGCTTCGACTTTCACTGGAACACCCAAAGTAAATCTTGGTGGAATTAAGAATGCAACTCAAGACCTCCTCTACCCTGTTTTCCATCACTGTTTCTTTTCACTCCGTTTTTCCAGGTAACACTATTATTCAGTGTGTATACTGACCAGTGGAAACAGGAATATACTAACACCACTGTGATCCTTTTTAGTTTGAGGGGGAAAAAAAAAAATTAATCTACTTACGTACTTTTGAGCCCCAACAATCAATATTGGCAGGGCTGTGATGGAAGTTAGTCCTTCAGCAAGTCTAAGATCACAGTATAAGTTAGACCAAAAGAGACTTCTGTATGTCTGCTGTATAGATTAAGTATTTTCTGACCAGCCTCAGGCATGTGTGACCAGATGAGTCTCCTCCCTGGACTTTTTGATAACACGTGCTGGGAGCTGCTGTTTAACCTGACTAGTATTTGCTACTAGCATGTGAGCTCATGTAGACGCCCATTTTACAGGGAGGGAGGGGGTTTAGACTGAAAGAGGCAATGGCAAGTCATCCCATGTCTGTCAGGCTGGGGAACCTCTGCTACCATCAGCTGTGGTAGGCCACTTTGCCCCTAGGTGGTACTGGGTAGTTTGCCTGGTGATGGGAGAATCCATAGGAGGACACAGTAGTATGACAGTTTGCTGCCAGCACTCTGAGGCACAGATCTAATGAGTAAGGAAACAACACCTTGTTGTCCAGGTGTCTAGCCTATTGCCTTTATGAGCTCTGTTCAGGTACCCGGTTGTGGCTCAACAACAGTTCTTGAACTGACCAACTATAAAGTCTCGGAGGGAGCAGGCTCTGAGTCATTTTTATATCCCAATGCCTGGCACTCAGTAAGTACTCAATAAATGCTTGATGGACGCCTTAGGGGAATTCTTGGACATTTCAATAACCTGTCTCCTGTGTAACTTCTTCCATGAAGGCCTGTTTAGGGCCCAGCCTCCATCTGATCCCCCAGGGCTCTTGGTCATAGTTTACAGAGTGGCTCCCAAACATGCTTTGCTCATCTCAATGCTTGTTTAATAAATTTAAATTAACTGTCAATAATTTGGAGACTTGGGAAATCTCACATAAAAATTCAGATTTTCAGATTCACTTGAAAGTCCTAATGTATGAGACCACTGGGCCCACATTCCAGGATGGCAACAAAAAGCTAGAGCTGAGCAGTGGTTGCCTTGGAGATGAGATGTAGCCTCCAGTTGGCCCCAGTCCCTGTCCTACCCACCTCACTTACTAGTTCCTTGACTGGCCCTGGGAGACTCTGTGTTGGCCATCTCTGCCATCAAATTTCTACATTATACATTGTATCACTTGATTATATGTAAGTCAGCACTTGATCACATAGCATCTGGTATTATTCTTTAATTCATATATTTAAAATGTCTTCTAAAGAGAGCTTGATTCACAACTTCTTTATCCATTCATCTGTCAGTGGACATTTTGTTTGTTTCCATGACCTGGCTATCGTAAATAGTGCTGCAATGAACAGTGGGGTGCGTGTGTCTCTTTAAATTACGGTTTTCTCAGGGTATATGCCCAGTAGTGGGATTGCTGGGTCATATGGTAGTTCTGTTTTTAGCTTTTTAAGTAACCTCTATACTGTTCTCCAAAGTGGTTGTGTTAATTTACATTCCCACCAACAGTGCAAGAGGGTTCCCTTCTCTCCACACCCTCTCCAGCATTTATTGTTTGTAGATTTTTTTTGATGATGGCCATTCTGACCGGTGTGAGGTGATACCTCATGGTGGTACATATATACAATGGAATATTACTCAGCCATAAAAAGGAACGAAATTGGGTCAGTTGTAGAGATGTGGATGGACCTAGAGACTGTCATACAGAGTGAAGTAAGTCAGAAAGAGAAAAACAAATATTATCAAGTAATATTCCACTGTGAATATGTACCACATTTTCTTTATCCATTTGCCTGTCGATGGGCATTTAGGTTGCTTCCATGACCTGGCTATTGTAAATAGTGCTGCAATGAACATTGGGGTGCATGTGTCTTTCTGAATTATGGTTTTATCAGGGTATATGCCCAGTAGTGGGATTGCTGGGCCATATGGTAGTTCTATTTTTAGCTTTTTAAGAAACCTCCATACTGTTCTCCAAAGTGGTTGTATCAGTTTACATTCCCACCAACAGTGTAAGATGGTTCCCTTTTCTCCACACCCTCTCCAGCATTTATTGTTTGTAAATTTTTTTTTGATGATGGCCATTCTGACTGGTGTGAGGTGATACCTCATGGTGGTACATATATACAATGGACTATTACTCAGCCATAAAAAGGAACGAAATTGGGTCAGTTGTAGAGACATGGATGGACCTAGAGACTATCATACATAGTGAAGTAAGTCAGAAAGAGAAAAATACCGTATGCTAGCACATATATATATGGAATCTTAAAAAGCAGTACTGATGAACCTAGTGGTAGGGCAGAAATAAAGACACAGACGTAGAGAACGGACTTGAGGACACAGTGGGGGAAAGGGAAGCTGAGATGAAGTAAGAGAGTAGCATTGACATATATACGCTACCAAATGTAAAATGGATGGCTATTGGGAAGCTGCTGCATAGCACAGGGAGATCAGTTGGATGTTTTGTGAAGACCTAGAGGGATGGGATAGGGAGGGTGGGAGGGAGGCTCAAGAGGGAGGAGATATGGGGATATATGTATATGTATAGCTGATTCACTTTGTTGTACAGCAGAAACGAACACAACATTGTAAAGCAATTATACTCCAGTAAAGATGGGGAATAAAAAAGAAAAACAAATATTGTATATTAACACATATATGTGGAATCTAGAAAAATAGTACAGATGAACCTATTTCCAGGGCAGGAATAGAGACGCAGATGTAGAGAACAGATGTGTGGACTCCTGGGGCAGGGAGGGGAGGGGGGGATGAATTGCAAGATTAGGTTTGACATAAATACACTACCATGTGTAAAATAGCTAACTAGTGGGAACCTGCGGTATAGCACAGGGAGCTCAGTTCGGTGCTCTGTGATGACCTAGATGGGCGGGATGGGGGGTATGCGAGGGAGGTCCAAGAGGGAGGGGATATATGTACACATATAGCTGATTCACCTCCTTGTACAGCAGAAACTATCACAACATTGTAAAACAATTACACTCCAATAAAAAAAATAATAGTAAAGAGAGCTTGATTCAAAATATATTTCTTGAAGACCTGCTAGGTACCTGTTAGTCTTAAACACCACACATTTATTCTACAAGTACAACAGGCACTGTGTTAGGTTTTGTAGGTATTCATGTCCCCATGAAATATATAGACTCCTTTAAGACAGTGTGACATGTCCTACAGGAAGGGAAAGTAGAGGATGCTGAGGGGAAGTTTCAAGACATGTTGATACAAAGGTGAATGTTAAAGTGCCTGCCATCAGGGGCTTGGACTAGTGGGGGTGACACAACTCTAAAATTAACAATGACATCTACCATTGGGTGAGCTTCTAATTCTGTTATAAAAGACAATTAAGTTTAGAGAGGCTAAGTGACTTCTTCCAGCTGGTAAGATCTCACAGGTCTGCTTGACTTCAAGGCCTGTGCTCATAACCACTTTGTTTTAAATAGAGACAAATACATTCTTCAATATTTAACAAATATTTGAGTGTCTGGCTTTACTGGGCTCCAAGGTTAAAAAGCCACAGACTCAGTAGACAAAGTCCTTTCTCTTAATGGCTTTTATGTGTTGACAGGAGGAGACAATTGACAAGTTTAAGTAACTGTATATTCCTTTCTGAGAGCGATAAGGGCCATAAAGAAATAGACTAGGGTAATGGGGTTGAATAACTGTGGCTACAGAGAGGGTGGCAGGGGTGAGGTGGCCTACTTTGGATAAAATGGTCAGAGATGGGCTCCTAAAGAAGTGAAACTTGGGCTGAGACTTGAAGGAGGTGGCCTTGGCATTCCCTCCACAGGGAACACCAAGAGCAAAGGCCTGAGGTGAGAAGGAATTGGAGTGTTTAGGAAAAAGGGGGGATAAAAGGTTGCGACTAGAGCACAGTCAGTGAGAAGGTATGTGATAGGGGGTGCAGTTAGAGCCATGGGAAAGCTTTGGGGGTTTAGGGTTGTCACTCTGGCTGCCCTATGGGAAATGGACTGTAAAGGGATGAGAGAGGAAGCAGGTCCTATAAATGACCAGGCCACAGGGAGGAAAGGCCTTCCCTGCAGATGGAGCCTCGTGAACAAGGGATAAAGCCACCAAGGTACCTTCCCCAAGAGCAGCCATTAGATTCAATTCAAACGTTAGATTTGAATTCCCAGCCATACTGTAGCTTCATCCTCCCCCAGCAGTGACCCAAGTGTCACATTCCACACACCTCCTTGGAGGAGGCACTCAATAAAAACAAGCTGTGTTGAATGCCAGTTAATTGCTCTCACAGCATTCCTGTCCAGAGCAGAGGGGAATAATCGAGAAGAGATGTTTCTACCTGACAAGGCATTGGCCCCCGACCCTGCAGGTGTAGTGGAGATCTCGGTTTAAATGGCTCGACCCAAGAATGTACAAAAGAGAATCAGGAGAGCAGAGTTGCCTGCTTCGGCAGTCTAACTCTGCCTGTTCCCGGGGCTGGGCCCCAGGCTCACGGCAACGGCAGATAGCTGAGTGAGTTTGCTGGAAAACAGGTTCCTCCACAACTTCCTTATGTTGGGAAACTTCCAGACTTCCCCGTGCCTGTTACCCACAGCTGGGGTTCTGTTGAGACATAGAAAGTGAGTCGTGGCAGAATGAAAACACATGACCTGGGTTGGCGTCTTGTTTGCCAGGTTCATGACCTCAGAGCCATCTCTTACTTGCTCTGGGCCTCCTTTTCCAAACACTAAAGTGGGGCTCATGATACTATTTGCCTCGCTTGGGAATCGTCATGTGAGACAGTGTATGTGGAAGCACCTCGAAAATCCTAAAGACTGTGTAGATGCCATGTGTTATTTACACCTACCAAACCCTAGGTTAGGGCCATGTTAGAGCCAGATGATGATTTTAATATGGGAAGCCAAAGAATAACCGTTTGTTCCGGGCGTCAGCTTACTGAATCTCCATACCGACCCCGTTTCTTTACACTTCCCAGATAAGGATACAAAGGCTCAGGAGTATGAATCTTACGGATTATGAGTGGGAGAAGCTGGATTCAAATCCAAATCTGGCTGGCTCCAAGTCCATGCTTTTCACGCCATGTCAAGCGGCCTCAGGAGTACCAGCATGTGTGTTGTTCATCCAGACACTGGCCAGTGTGAGGACCAGGGGGCTGCTTTGTCTTCTGGATGTAGAGTGACCAACTTGTCACAGTTTGCCCAGGACGATCTTGGTTTCACACTGAAAGTCCCATGTCCTAGGCAAACTGGGACACTTGGCTGCCTTACCTTGGTGGCTCCCTAACCTGGTCATTGCTTTTTCTGCCCCTGAGCGGACTGGGGATATTGCTGGGGGTGGAGCAGGGAAGGGGGAGGGGAGAAAGGAGAGTCAGGTGTTCTAGTCCAGACCTCACTCTCATAAAGGGTTGCCATCTTCAGGCGAGGTTATGCAAACAGTAGCAGCTAGGCAAACTGGGTTATCCAGTAAAAGAGACAATAAATATTACATCCTTTTGGCATTCATTCTTTTTTTTTTTTCTTTTTTTACTTGGATTCTTTGCAGGAGGTGAGGGCTGGGCCTGTCTCTCCTTTGAGAGGACTGGCCTGCAGCTGCGCCCTCTCTCTTCACCCTCCCAGCCTGTCTTGGGCTTTAAAACCTGCAGAAACAGTTTTGCACTTTGGCTGAATGATTCCTCCATCTTCAGATTAAGGAAGGGAGCACAGAGGCTGCTGAGTGCCATCCTTTTCCTTGGCTTCTGCATTTTATTTCCTTTTCCCCTCAGATCCCCAGAACAGGCTCTCTCAAGCAGGCTGGGCAAGAGCTGGTCTGCCCTGTGGTTTGGTATGTGGAGGAGATGCCCTGAGAAGTGGTCTGGGGCTGTCACCCACCCCAGACCTTCAGCTCTCCATGCATTAATCCTGTGCCTAAATTGTGAGGAAGCTTTTAACCCTTTCCTGGAAGAGGGATCACCAGTTGGAAAACACCGAGGCTTGTGCCTCCTGGAAGCTGGCTGTTTTAGGAGACCCCTGACATTATATTGTTGGTGTTGAACCAGAGTCTGATTTGTGCCGGGGAGTCTGAGCTTGTAGCTGGGCTCCTGCAGAAGCCTCATGAAAGATGCATTTCACCAGGTGGTTCCAGGGGAGAGACTAGCTTAAATTACAGCTCTACAAATCCAAATATTGGCATATCTGCAAATCCAAATGTAGGGATTTCAAAAAAATCTAAATTCTAAGAATCTTATTTTGCACTTCTTGTGCAAGAAGGGGAGGATGAGCTATTCAGAGAAGAGACAAGGCTGTCAATAACGAGAGAGAAGCTTCGGCAGAGCAAACCCAACCTCCTTTTCTTTCCTTGGCCATTCTTCATGCTTCCAGGGAAGAAGAGCTCCAACAAGAGAGAGGAAGACGGTGTTCAGCGCAGCCTTCTGCAGGACAGATTAGGGGGACCCCCCACCCAGTAACTGGGGCATTGGGCTCACTAAATCTGGTTGGTCGATTTCTGTCTGCTTTCCCCAAACCACTTCTAGGCCTGGGGCCAAGGGATCCTGATGAAGGACTCACCCCCCTATAGTCTATTCACAACACAGCAGCCCCCAGCAATCCTCTGAGACAGCGAGCCTAGCCAGGTCTGCTCGAAACTCTATGGCTCCCTGTCTCCCTTGGAGAAAAGCCAAAGTCCTGAAGCTAAATCCGGCCTCTTACCCCAACACCAAATTAAATCTCGGAGACAGAGTTTTGGGTGAAGTAGAGCAGAATTAGCTTTATTGCTTTGCCAGGCAAAGGGGGTCACAGCAGACTAATGCCCTTGAAACTGTGTGTCCCAACCCAGAGGGGGTAGTGAGGAGTTTTATAGGAGTGGTTCAAAGAGGGCGTGATCAGCTGGTGGACATTCTCCTGATGGTTTGGTGGGGAGGTTTGGAGGGAGTCGGCATCATCAACCTTCTGGTTCCAGCCAGTCTGGGGTCTCCGTGCTTGTGGGCAGCATACTGTCCTTAACCATTAACTGTTAACTTCTCCCACCTGGTGGGGGTTTCAGTATCCGCAAAACAGCTCAAAGATGTTGTGTTGCATCCCTTGATGGGGAACCAGGACCTCGTCCCAAGGCTGCACTATGGTTTCTCTTGACTGTTTGTTCCTCCTGTCTCTGCATCCCCCCCTTTCCCTAATTAACAACTACTTGAACCTGCCCATTGGAACTCAGGGAGGGTCATGGAGGCTGAATAAAGCCTGTTTCCTGTCATCAGAGAAATGGGGGACACAGAAAGGCTTTGTGCCCAGGAGCCGCACAGGGTCCTGCTCGGTATCAGTCCCTAAAATAGCCCCACAGCCCTGCCTGCCTCCTTCATTCCTGTCTGATGCCCCATCGCTCACACCTCCAGATGCACTGTCCCCTTGCTCTGCCTCCCCCGTGGTTGGCATGCTTCTCCCCCACATCCTCAACCTTTGCTGTTCCTTCTGTCTGGAATGCTTTCCCCCAGATATCTTCATGGTGTGCTCTTTAGTCTTGACTCAGATGTTAGCTTCTTGGTGAGCTTTCCCCAAGAGCCCTATTCAAAATTTCAAATGTCCTCCCATACATACTGTCAACTGAAAAAGAAAAACGCACAAGCTGAAAGTTGAGAATTATGTTTTATTCCTCAGGCTTGCCGAGAACTTAAGTCTGGGAGGCAGCCACTCAGATAGCTCTGAGGGACAGCTACAAAAATGGTAAAGGAAGAACCAAGATAGATAGGAGCTTTTGCAACAGAAACCAGGTAGTCAGAACATCAAAAGGTTACTGTTAAAGAAAAACCAGACATCTCAAGTTAATGAATTTAGCATTTTTCTATATATGGGAAGATGCAAGAGTCTGGGCTCATTGAAATCATTCCTTTGATGTGCACCTTAAGTATCCAGGGCCAGTATCTTTGTTCGTTTTTTTCCATCCTGAATCCCCTCAGGGTGCAGAGTCAGGGTGACTGCAGTGGCTGATGGCTTGATGGCTGAAACACCCTTTGTTTACCGATATGGCAGGCGACATTTGTCATCCACAATACCCTTTATCCTCTTTCCTGCTCTATTTCTCTATCACTTATTCAACTCACTTATCACCTTTTAGTGTTCTATACTTTATTAATTTATTTTTGTTTATTATCTCTCCCAGTTAGACGACACACGCTATGAAATCAGGGATCCTTGTCTTGTTTACTGGGTCCTCCCGACCTCCTAGAACAGTGCTAGGCTCAATACATTGTAGTTAAATTAATAAGCGAAAAGGCTTTCTGTGGGTCATCTCTAGTCATCCTCACAACAGCTTTAATGGTGCGGGAATATTGTCAATTTACAGATGAGAAAATGAATTCTAAAATGTACTAAATGCTTAGGGTACACCAGGCACTGTACTAAGCAGTTGAGTTTCAGGGGGGTTAAGAAGTTGGGCCCAGGTAACACAGCTAAGTTCACCATGAAATTCTATCTCTGTACTGTCCAACATGGTCGCCAGCACTCACATGTGGCTATTAAGCATCTGAACTGAAATGTGTCATAAATGTAAAATGCACATCGATTTCCAAGAATGAGTACAAAAAAGGTAAAAGATCTTACTAATGTTTCCATACTGATTACATGTTGAAATTATAACATCTTAAATCTATTGGGCTGAACAAAATATATTATTAAAATTAATATCTCCTGTTTCTTTTTACTTTTTTTAATGTGGCCACTTTACAAATTTAAATTACATGTGTGGCTTGCATTTGGCTCTTCTAGCTGTTTCCATGACACCTTATGTCTCTGTCTTCAGTATATTACCTCTTGGACCCTTGAGGGCAAGAGTGAAATGAGTTTGTCTTTCCTATGAGGATAAGAGCAAAGATATGCAGAAGGCATCAACAAGTCTCAAAAGGATTAACATACCTGTTATATACTGCTTGTGTCCCCCCCAAATTTATATGTAAAAGCCCTAACCCCAAATGTGATGGTATTTGGAGGTGTAGGGCCTTTGGGAGATAATTGGGATTAGAATGAGGTCATGAGGATGAAGCCTCCGTGGTGGGATTATTGCCCTTATAAGAAGAGGAACAGATACCAGAGCTTCCTTTCTCTGACTTGTGAGGACAAAGTGAGAAGGTGGCCATCTACAAGCCAGGAAGGAGGCCTTACCAGAACCTGCCATAACCAGCACCCTGATCTTGGAATCCTAGTCTCTAGAACTGTAGGAAAATAAATTTCTGTTGTTTAAGCCACCAGTTTGTGGTATTTAGTTATGGTAGCCCAAGCTGCCCGAGACAGTACCTAAAGATGAATGCCTGTCTCTGGAGGACAGTAAATCTCCAGAGGAAGCAAATGGGCCAAAGTAGGCTCCAGGGTTACGTGTTTTAAGCAACTTCTGTTAAAGCAGATAGCCCCCTGCACAAAATTGAGATTGGGGTCTGTGAAGAAGGAATTCCCAGTCTGATGGAGGTGGACGAGGCTGGCTGTCACAGAGCCAGAACTCCACCCCTAGCATTACTGAGCATCTTCTACTCCCTTTTACTCCCTGCCAAGCGAGCAACCTTCTAAGAGGCTTTCTTCTGCCCCTATAGACGTGCTTACAAAGATGACATATTGACCTAGTAATTACAGTTCTTTTTGCCATTCGGTAAGCTGAGGGGGCTGGTTTTATGTGTCTGACTCTGTGGGCTGAGTCCATTTTCAGTGGGTTGGCAGAGTTGGGTTTCTGAACCTTTGATCTTGAGGATCTCACCTCAGATGACAGAGAATTCATAAAGGTGGTACTAAACAAAGAAACAAGATAGTAGCAGCTAACATTTATTGAATGCTTACTGTATCCAGCACCACCCTAAGAGCTTTATATGTATTCACTCCTCTAATCCTTACCTGTGAGGTAGGCATTATTATCGTTATCCTCATTTTACAGGCAAGAAAGCAGAGGTATAGTAAATTTAAGGATCTTGCCCATGGCAACACCACTAGTGATTTGCAGAGCCAAGATTCATATACGGGACAGTGCCATGGAGTAGGGGTAACCTCCTGCTATCCACCTTGCCCAGACAGGAACCCATATGGCTGAGTTCCTCTGTCTTCATGCTCCACACTCCTCCTGGTCCCATCTGTGGGTGATGAAGCCATCGCCTTTGCATGCGTTCGTAAGTCTGAGTCTTCACCATCTTTCTAGGCTTATCTGCCAGTTTCCCAATCGCCCTGTATGCCTCGGCCACACCAGTCCTTGGTTTCTGTTCATCTCACTCTTCACAAAGCTAAATTCCTCACATTTTTTTTGCTTCCAATCAAGTCAAGTCCTTAGAGAGCGAGCTTTGTTAACTAGCCTTTTACCCGCCTCACTCTTCCTCAGCCCCTGCTTGCTTCCTACAAACGCCTATTACAGTAGTGATGGTATTTGCTTATTTGCTTGGCATTGCCTGCCTGTCTCTTCAGGAGTCCAGACTTTGACATGTCACTGTCACACCCTCAGTGTCCAATGTCATATCCTACACACAGTAGATGCTTAACAAATGTGTGCTGAGTAAGTAAGTCGTTCTTTGGATTAGCCTGATATTCCTCATTCTGTGTGTGTCAAGAGAAACAGCTCTTCAAAGAGTGATTTTTGAGTTTCAGGTATGTGCTCAGGTTTGCAAAGCTAAGCTGCTAAGTGGAACCAGGAGGAAGCTTGATGGAGTAAAAGTGGGTCAAGGAAGAGAAATGAAAAAACAAAACACAAGAGGAGGAAAGCAGAAAGGGCCTGTTACGCCTAGTAAGGAGAACAAATAAGGTTCGCTAAAGTTCATTGCATGAGGGGTTGATTTCCAGTTGACTGAATGAGTTATCTGACAGGAGTGGAGTAAAGAGTGGGATGGAGCTCTGTCTTTACATGGTGAGGACTTACCTTCCATCTAGCCCTGCCCTGGGCCCTGTGGCTGGAGCTGAATGTGCACCAGTGCACCTGGCAGTCAGCTGCTGTGCCTGGCAGTCCAGTTCCAGGAATCCTTACTGAACACCTACTACGTTATGTCACGCACCCTTCCTACTTGCTGAACAAAGGGACTGAAACCTGATCTTTGCCCTCTGGGAGCTCACAGACCCATCACCCCAACTAGCACCTCCTGAACAACTTAGTAGATGATCAGTAAACATTTCTGAAGTATTTGGATGAATGAGTGCATAGGATAGGGCCTTTGCCTTAAGAGTCTTAAAAGCAGTTGGGAATGTCAGGCAAGGGATATTTATTTAGAGACTGAGCCAACAATATAACTACAGAAGCTATGTTGACCTAGCTTTTGCAGATCGGAGGGGCTATAACCACTCTGCACATACCTATTGTAGGGGAGGAAAAAAAGTTTTTGCTCTATGTATCTTAGGTTCATTGGCTGGGGCCCTCAAATCAGACTGACAAAAGACAGATTAACAAGAGAAAAACAAATAGAAGTTTATTAATGTGTGTATCATGTACACATGGGAGCACTCTTGTGATAAGTAGATAAAGGGATATTAGAGCTTGGGCTTGTATAGCATCTTAGCCAAGAACAATAATTTTGTAGAGAAGTGACAAGACAAAGGAAAAGGACTTTGAGCTTCTAGAGGCAGAAAATTGTGAGAATGCAAATATGTGGGGAAACTAATGGGGGATAAAAGCTAGTTGGTAAGGTTTGTTCATGTTGACCCTTTCTGGGTGCCATCTTGTCTCCAATGATAAGGTTGTTATGCCCCTCCTGGTACAGAAGTGGGGAAGGAGAGGGAATTCCCTGGTGGTCCAGTGGTTAAGACTCGGTGCTTTCACTGCCAGGGCCCGGGTTCAATCCCTAGTCTGGGAACTAAGATCCCACAAGCCAAAAAAAAATAAAAGAAGTGGGGAAGGGGACACCTTAACAAGGGAAATTTATGTTCTGTTTTTAGGTAACTAGGGGGAAGGTGGAGAGCTTTTCTTGTATCTTCTTCTCAATTGCCTTCAATTCAAAATAATCGTTGTACCAAAGTGGCCTATTTTGGGGTAGCATATTCTGCTACTCTTCACTACGAACCAGTAAAAAGATGAGGTCCTATCTCTGAGACGGCAGGAGGATTTAGTCTGTGCCTGGTACTGTGCTAACTACTTGTAATCATTACCTGGTTAACATTCTTCACAACTTCACAGGGCAGGTACTATTACTATCCTAACACCCATTTTAGAGCTGGGGAACGTGAAGTGTCAGAAGTGACTTGTTCCTATCACAGAGCTGGCCAGTCATCCCACCAACTGGATGTGGACCCAGGCAGGTCTGAATCGAAACCCTACTGGACATGGCTCCTTTGCGCTCTGACCATCAACGTCACAAACGATAGGACAGAGCTTCTTGGTGAGGCAAAATGCAGCCATTAACTCACTGTTTCCTTTTCCTCTTCCTCCTCCTTTAAGTGGGGCATGCTTCACCCAGAGCAGTTAGTCCGAGGGTTTCAAACAGGTTTCTTAGGATTTAGCATGCCCATACTGATTGCAGAAACAGACTGATGGAAGATGTCCCCACTGGGAAGAGGAACCTGAACTTCCCATGTAAGGATGGCCCAGGGAGAAGGAATAAGAAACAACCTGGGGACCCTGACTAATTTGACGAATGTATTACCGTGGGAGGGCCTGGGTCATTAGAGCTTTGGGGACGTGCCAACTAAGATACATAAATTGGATTTCGGTGTGCTGTACCAAATCACCACGTCCCTGCAGACACTTAAACACAACAGTAACCTGGGCATGAAGTTTGCCATTTTGGCAAGGTCACAAAGATTCTGTTTCCCACCAGGGCAATTTTCCCTCACCTAGGGATTTACAAATTCCTGTCCCCATTGTCAGGGACTAGATCAACTCTTACCAATACAGTCCTCAGCCCTTTTCCTTCCTTATCCTCAAGCCCCAGGGGCTTTTGCCTCCTGAGTCATTATGTAAATGACTTACAGGCAGACTCTAAAGCCATTAACCAGGAACCCTCCCACCTTGACCATCTCTAGTTAACTGGATTCCTGCTTAACTGAAGGTTAAATAAAACGTGCCTTGTTTAAGGGCTTGTTATTGAAAATCTTTTTAAACTGTGTTAGTTCACGCACCTGCCTAAGTTTCTGGAGCAGAATGAAAATAATCACATTTTTGCTTGATGCTCAGACATCTTGCAGCGCCTTGGGGCATTATTCTGCCTAAACGTTAGGATTAAAATTTCACCGTAGTTGTCGACTTTTGTGAGAAATGGGGCTCTAACTGTTCTAAGTTGAAGAAGAAATTTTAATTTAATTTTGTTGAGAGAAGTACAGCATCTTGCTTACCCCGTGCTTAGCAGAGTATCAGGGCATTTTCTCAAAAATTCTGATAAGTCGATGAATGTCTGATATGAATTTATTTCTTGCTGTTGTTTCTTTCCCCCCTAATAATAATTGTATCTGCTCTTTATTGATTGCTAGGGATGGTTCCAGGTGTTGTGCTAAGCACTTTGTGTGCTTTATATCATTGCATCCCTGCCACACAGTGGGTGGGTTTTACCTCACAGATCAGCCTCAGAGAGGTTGAATGACTTGGCCGAGATTCCAAAACTAGGAAGGGGAGCTTCCCTGGTGGCGCAGTGGTTGAGAGTCCGCCTGCCAATGCAGGGGACGTGGGTTCGTGCCCCTGTCCGGGAAGATCCCACATGCCGCGGAGCGGCTGGGCCCGTGAGCCACGGCCACTGGGCCTGCGCGTCCGGAGCCTGTGCTCCACAATGGGATAGGCCACAACAATGAGAGGCCCGCGTACCGCAAAAAAAAACAAAAACAAACAAACAAAAAAACCTAGGAAGGGACGAACCAGAATCCACATTACTTGCGGAGTTTTATGGATGGTAGTCTCCATCTGCATATGAGGCTAGATAGGCAGGAATGCCCCTAAAACCATAAGGAAATGGAACCTACGTGAAATGAGCATTGAGGGGGGACAGACAGATATACACAGATATCCTCACCCACACCCACAGACACACACACAGACACACATGTACCCTGGTCCCAGACACCCCATCGGTTAGGAAGCCAGGACAGTGTAGTAGTTTAGAGAAGTAATTTTCAAATTATCTGCAAAAAAGGGCCAGGCTGTTTGTTTTGTTTGTTTGTTTTGTTTATAACTTCCAACTTTTTGTGAGCTGATACCTTTGTAAAATAACAGATATAAATTATTAGACGAATGAAGAATATAATACAATGATATAGAAGCCCAATTTTTAAATTATTATTACACTCAGCAGACATAAAATAACCGCCAAATAGTTATAAAATTTCTACCAGCTCACTCCCAATTTCCATTCTTCCTCTGTGGACAGGTAACAAGCAGTTGGGGGACCAGCAGAGGTACTCACGTTTCACTTTTCAGGGCTGGATCAGGCCAACCCTTGCTTCTCCAAGAGTGGTTACCAACAGGCAGTATGGGCCTCACGCTGGAGGGAGCTGAGCTTGCTGGAAATGCAGGATCTCAGACGCCACCCCTGATTGGCTGAACGAGGATCTGCAGTTTAACAAGATCACCAGGTGATTCTAGTGAGTGTTAAGGCTTGGGAAGCCCTGATTTAGAACAAAGGCTCTGAAGTCAGACCACCCAGCTAATCAAGCGCTATCTCTTACACCTGTGTGCCCTTGAGCACCTCACTTAACCCTGAGCTTCAGTTCCCTAGTTTTAACAGTATACTCCTCTTCTGGGCAGTGGTGATGCCTGCAATGTAATGCACCTGGAGGGTTAAGGGCAAATGAGAGAGCGCTCAGTGGAGCTTAGCCCTCTGGAAGGTAAGGGCGCCATAGCTACTGTTGTTATTGCTAACGTTTTTTTTTTTTTTTTTTCCCTTGCGATACGCGGGCTTCTCACTGTTGTGGCCTCTCCTGTTGCGGAGCACAGGCTCCGGACGCGCAGGCTCAGCGGCCATGGCTCACGGGCCTAGTGCACGAACCCGCTTCCCCTGCATTGGCAGGCGGACTCTCAACCACTGCGCCACCAGGGAAGCCCCCATTGCTAACAATTTTTTGTTTGTTTGTTTGTTTTTTGCGGTTCGCGGGCCTCTCACTGTTGTGGCCTCTTCCGTTGCGGAGCACAGGCTCCGGACGCGCAGGCTCAGCGGCCATGGCTCACGGGCCTAGTGCACGAACCCGCTTCCCCTGCATTGGCAGGTGGACTCTCAACCACTGCACCACCAGGGAAGCCGCCATTGCTAACAATTTTTTGTTTGTTTGTTTTTTGCGGTATGCGGGCCTCTCACTGCTGTGGCCTCTCCCATTGCGGAGCACAGGCTCCGGACGCACAGGCTCAGTGGCCATGGCTCACGGGCCTAGCCGCTCCGCAGCATGCAGGATCTTCCCGGACCGGGGCACGAACCCGCGTCCCCTGCATTGGCAGGCGGACTCTCAACCAGTGCGCCACCAGGGAAGCCCCCATTGCTAACAATTTGTTAAAATCATTTTCTTAGGCCATACTGTTGTCCTTGAGACATGAGCACCCAGGCCAAGGATATTTACTTTAGTGTTTGATGTTCAATTAGCAGTCAGCTGTATGGAAAGTTTCCCCTCCCCCTTCCTGATCCTGGTCATTTGGCTTTGGGACCTACTGATGCTACTTAAGCCCCTTGGACAGGTTCCTCACCCCACTCATGATCATCTATTGGTACTAACCATCCTGAACGGGGTGAGTCTACAGGAGGACCTGGAAGCTGGTAAGTTCTGGTTTCCCAGTCTGTTAAGGACTTTTCTTACCAGGGCTTGGTGGAGAGGAGGGGAGGGAGCTACTACAGTTCAGCTGGGAGAGAAGACACATGCCCTTGTTGATGTGGTTTGGGTGACAGCAGTGACTCTGTCAACCCAGGTATCAGAAGTCCAGTCTAAGACTGATGAGTGCTCTCTTTCTTCTGTCTACAGATAAAAGCCAGCATGTCCTCTAGTGAGACTGACAATTTTGTGAGCACAGAGCCGGGAAAAGGCAGCAAACCAAAGTGAACAGTCAGCTAAGTAGAGTTTGCTGGAGATTTACGCAGAAACCTACCCACAGAAGCAGGGCTGATGGATTTATAACAGGGGCGGGATAATTTGTTCTTGTGTGCGAAGATAAGGGTAAACATATTTCATGCTGTGATGTAAGCCCCTATCTGCAGAAGTCAGGAGAGATTCCCTGCCCTGTTGCTGAATCGTGTGCTTGACAAATTATCCTCAGAAGCTTATTTTATCTGGAGGTGTCACTGGGGCCCAAATGTGAAAGGTGGAAGGACATGCCTGGGGGCAGAGGAGGGGGACTCTTCTGTCCCTGCACATCTGGAAGCTCAGAAATGAAAGTGGCACGGGTCTATAGTATTTGGAAAATCCTGGAGAGGAGCTGGGATGGAAGCGAGTAACTGTGTGATCCCTGGGCCTGATTGAGGAAATATGCCAGGAAACATGTGTTCCCATTTCAGCCCATCTTGGCCTTGGTCCAGCAGTCATACCCACCCTAGACCTGCCTCTGCCCTTTATTTTGTCAACAGCAGGTAGATAAAGTGCTCTCAGTTTCCAGAGCTTCTCATCACACTTCCTGGGAAGGAAGCCCTTACTGAGCTCTAGGAACTGGCTGGCTGTCTCCACCACACCTCTAGAGGACAAAGGCGGAGTCTTGATAATCTTTGTATCCCTTATGTGTAAATTTTCTATATGTGCTAAAAATGTTTACAGAAATAAGAAAGAAAGCTGGAGCTCTGAGGGTGAACCTCTTTAAGAAATACAGGAATGTAACTTAAATTTTGCAAAATTATCATTATCCTATAATATTTACTATTTGGTGTTCTGCCATTTTAAAAATAATTCTAATTAATCTGTAAGTAATTATTATTATCCCACTTTACAGATATTGAAACTGAGGGTCCAGAGCCAAGAAAACACAGATCTCATGTAATGAAGCCAGGACTCAAACCTACTACTGTTAGATGTCCAACCCCACTTTGTCCCAGCTGATGCTAGACTCATGATCCCAGGCCCTCCATGTTCCTTTGGGGACTTCCCTGAGCCTAGGCCTGGGCCCCATGTTTCCCATTTGTAAAACTGGGGGAGGGATGGACTAGGATCCCACAGGCTGCTTGTCAGTGGGTGTCAGAAGTGCAGGAGAAGAAGGTGAGCAGCCCGGGACGCTGGGCTTTAAGGCTTGAGCAATGTCAAGTGGGAGTCCCCAGTAAATTGAGATGTTGCCACACAGACTTGGGCATGAGAAAAACTAACAGAGAGCCAGTCACTATCACAAGGGCTTCAAGGGGCAAATTCAACCCAGGTATCAGAAGTCCAGTCTAAGACTGATGAGTGACCAGGCTGGCGGGAGAGAAAACAGGTTGATCCCCAAAGATGTGTGTGGCCACAGTTGTGTGGAGAGTAAGGCCAGACACACATGCACGCACATATGCACACCCACACATGGATACAGCCATCAAGAGAGCATCTGTGTGCAGCCAGAGATACAAGAGACAGGATAAGATTCTTTTATGTTGCAGGTAACATCGCCCCGACTCTCAGGCTTCCCCTACGTAGGACTTGGCAGGTGATTAAAGTCTCTTATTAGTCTTATTTGTCATACTTTCCATATTCCTGGTGCAGACAGGATGTATAATATATTACATTTTATGGAAAACAAAGGATGAGATAGGTAATATATATATATATTCATGTTTTTTTCCCATGATTTTTCCACATATAGACTATTTCTGTAAGTTTACCCGAAAAGCTTATAAGCATGGTTGCCTCTGAGTAGGGATCTAAGGACCAGAGTTGGGAAAGAGAGTAACTTTGCATTACATTCCCTTTTATAATATTTGAACCTTTTAATCATAGATATGGATTCCTTATTCAAAACAATAAACTGTTAAAAAATACACACACACACAAAAACAATGTTCCCGTGTCTGTCTTACACTCCGATGTTTCTGAATTGGTTCCTGTGAGTGAATGATTGTTTCTGAATGTGATTAATTCTGAGAGTATTTATCATACGGTTGGAGGCTGTTTATGGTTCAATGGAGAAGAGGGGATTGATGGAAGACCCTTGGAGGTGAAGAGGATGGAAACGCCCTAGAGGAGGGAAATTCCTCCAGCCCCAGCCAGGAAAGGCCATATTAACCACCAGGGAGTGATGAGTGTCAGTAATTCCAGTAAATCAGTTAAGAAATAAGCTGGACTCTTTGTCTCGACACCTAGCTGAAGTGGGAGTAGCTAGGAGTATGGGGAGGTTTGAACTGAATTTAGGGAACTTATATATATATATATATATTTTTTTTTTTTTTTTGAAAATAAGATGACTGTACACACCAGACATTTCTTGCTGGACTGACCTGTGGCTGCATAACTGAGATGCAGACTTTAAAAGAACTAGCTGACTTTGTTTAGTCCTGCATGGAGCCAGACAGTGAGTAGGCATTTTGCTGGTCTCATCTCATTTAATCTTTAAATAATCCTAACAAGTAATATCCCATTTTACCTGTGAAGGAATTAAGACCCCAGGCAGTTAGGGGTTATTCAACCGGCCCAAGATGTCACAGCTGTTGATAACAGGGCAGAGTCACAATGTGGCTGCAAGTACTCTTTGATTCCAAACCTTTGGCTCTACCCAACGCCGCTGGAAGAAAAGGAGACAGGGCTTAATTACCTACAAGAAACTGGCAAATAATTCTGCTAAGGTAGCAGGCTCTCAGACACTGGCTACATCAGAATCTCCTGCAGAGCTTGTTAAAACACTTATTGCTAACCCCACCCCCATGGTTCAGAGTCAGTAGGTTTGGGCTAAGGCCTGTGAATTTGTGTTTCTAACAAGTTCTCAGGATGCTGATACTCTGGTCTGGGGGCTCCACTTTGAGAACTACTGCCATAAAGTAAAGAGATTAGAAAAGGGGCTCTTAAAGCTTATTTGGTGATTTTAGTGTCAAACGTGGGAATAGGGCAATTACGTGCTGTTTATATTTCTTGTAATTATTTCCTTTGTGTTTTTGTTTGGATTTTAATAAAATACTTTTTGGAAATATCCACCTATCTCATCTATTTTAAGGGGAAAAAGGGAAATGACTTTGTGTCTACACGCAAATCAGAGAGTAAGGGGGAGCATTTACCTTAAGGTTTGGAGTTCAGACATGGCCAGAGGACTCCCCAGAGGAAAGGCCCAATCACTAGTCAGGACTCTTCTGGTCACAAGTGACAAAAATCTAACTTCACTCATTTAAAATTGTATTTGGTTGCGTGTAACAGAAGCGCACTTTACACAGATGTCTTGGAACCAAGTTTCTGATTTTGTTGTACAATAACACTTCTGGAGTTAGGTGGTCACTGGCATTGCTTTAGAAGGTCAACAGTATCAGGTCTGACATTCTTTTTTTATTTTCTTTTTTTACTCATGACTCATTTGCTCAATTTTTTTTTTACTCGCTTACTCAAAGTGGCTGCTGTGGCCCCAGTCATCACATCTGTGTTCTAGCGAGAAAGAAGGTGGAGGGCTTCCCTGGTGGCGCAGTGGTTGAGAGTCCGCCTGCCAATGCAGGGGACACGGGTTCGTGCCTCGGTCCGGGAAGATCCCACATGCTGCGGGGCGGCTAGGCCCGTGAGCCATGGCCACTGAGCCTGCGCGTCTGGAGCCTGTGCTCCACAACGGGAGAGGCCACAACAGTGAGAGGCCTGCGTACCGCAAAAAAAAAAAAAAAGAAGGAAGGTGGAGAATGGAAGGGGTGTGGTCCATCTCATCAGTTGTTCATATCCTTCTTTAAGGCTTCAACTGTGTCACATAACCATATCTAGCTGCAAGAGAAATGGATAGAGTGAATGGTTAGTTGGGTACATTGCCTCCCTACACAAAATGAGGATTTTGTAGTCAAAGGAAAAGAAGTGATTGGATATTAGGAAAGCACTTAATAATCATGCACAGCAAATTGGGCAGAATGGGGAATAAATTGCCTTTATGAGAAAAGCAAGAATGGAGTGGCTTCAAGAAGGCTGTATGAGTTAGCTTTTGCTTCATAACAAACCACTCCAAAACCTAGTGACTTTTTAAATTTAAAGTTTAAGTTCAGACAAATATCTATTTGATGATGAATCTGTGGATTGACGGGGAGACTCATCTCTGCTCCATGTGGTGTCACCTGGATACAGTGTTACTGCTGTGACCTTAGCTAGATGGCTGGGATGTTTGGGACACCTGGGATTTTCTTTCTATGTGGTTTCTTGCCCTACATTCACCTTCTTCACGTGGTGGTAGAACAGTTTCAGAGAGCAGCAAATTATTTTTTTTTGAGAAACAAACCCTCAAAAACTTGGTGAAATAAGTCACCACCACTGCATTTGCTCGTCTGTGAGCTATGAGTCATCGTTTTGGACTGGGCTGAGCTTGATGATTCTTCTGATGATCTCTGGTGTCTCACATGTGGCGTGACTGGGACCAAATGGTTTATGATGGTCTTCTTTATGGCTGGCAATTGTTTCTGGCTATTGGTTGGGCCATCTGTCTCCACAGGCTAGCCTGGGCTTCTTCACATGGTGACTGAGTTCTGAAAGCTGCAAGAGAAAGGGTGGGTCCCAACGTATAGGTGCTTTTTAAGCCTGTGCTTGCATTGCATTTGCTGATGTCCTACTGGCCAAAGCAAGTCACTTGGTCAAGACCTGAATCAGTGTGGAATGGGACTGTGCAAGGTTGTGTATACAAGGAGGCAAGGCTTACTGGGGCCCATTACTGTATCACAATCTACCACATATACCCTAGACCAAGGACTTGAATGTCTGCAGGGTACTCCTTATCATGTCTTTGCCTTTCTCTGCATGTCATCTTCATTCCTTTACACAAACTACTTCCCCTAAGTCTGGAATCCAGGAATCACTTCTTCAGCTTCCCACCTAAAGGGAAACAGGTCTCTTCCTCTTTAATTCTATTCTGAAAATAGCTAGGAAGAACTTTGATTGGTCTGCTGTGGGTCAGATGCTCACCCCAAGGCTAAGCAATTGGGATACGATCATTGGCAGCTCCCAACAGACCCTCATATTTGGAGAGAGGTTGCAGAAGGAGCAATTTTAGAGACACCATTCTAAAAGTGAATTGAGATCCCTTCTGGAATAATGGAGATATAGTGGCCAGAAAAGACAAATAGATGTGCAGTGTTGGGGACCATTGAACAGAAAACCTCACAGGCTCTCTTTTTAGAAGTTTTTTTTTTTTTTGATTTATTTGTTTTGTTAGGTGGTTGGGAGAGTCTGGATTTAATAAGAACTTAAGCTAGTTTAAAAATCAGTTTCTATTGTTTTCCAAAACATTACCTTATTAAACCAATCTACACATTTTCCTTACTTTCTTTGAAAAAATGCAGATTAACATCCATGGCTGGCCCCCCATGGGAAGGTTTCTAACTGAGTGTTCTTTGTGGCAAATATACAATAGAGATTACATTACTTGTCACTCACCTCCGTCTGAGATTGTGTTGGGAAAACAGCACACAGAAAGCAAAAGAAGAAAGACTTGCGTCCTTAATTGGCACATCAGTCACATCAATGAGGGTCTATTTTTTTCCTCCAATCCTGTTAGGAATTTAAGAGCATATGCTAACAAAGTTCCACATCGGGATCTGTGAATATATGGGATTTGGGGCAAACAGAAATCACTGGGATCACCTCCGCCGTGCAGGGGTCTCTGATGGAGGCATTCCACCTGAGTGTCACTGAGGGTCCCCAGCATGAGCGGAGTGTAAGGGCCCACTCTCGCTTTTTAATTGGATTGAAGGAAAGTTAAGAGAGGCAACCACTGAAAGTGCAGGAGAGTGGAGGAATGCTGGCCTTTGGGGAATGCTACCCAGTTTCCACAAATAGTAGAGATTCCTGAAAGGCTTTGAGGGAGGCTCTGCTGGGTAGCCATGGCGATGCTGTGCTTCTCGCCTCCCTGCTGCCAAAGAGCGAGTTTGTTCCTCTTTCCCAGGAGCCTTAGCTGGTGCAGCCGTGGCTTATTTCAGAAACCTTCTAGACACAGCTCCTTCTCGGAAGCACTTCATTACTTGGTGGAACCTGCTCCTCCCTGTCTTGGTGCCCTGCGGTGTTTCACAGGCACCCCTTCTGCACAGCAAACATTTGCCAGTAATTGTGGTACCACCGCTTTTATTTAACCTGCTCTGGTTTGCTTCAAGGGGTTATTTAGTTCTCTTTTCGATTCTTTGCTGGCAGTTAGGGTGTGTTTATCAGCAGGATTGCTGAGGAGTCTCGGCTGTGACTTTGGAATATGAAAACAGTCTGGCTTCACATATAGCCAGTTCAAAATTAATGTTCCCTTCTCCCTGCATTCCTTGGCTATCTCATCTCCCCTACGCACTGGTCCTGAATGGGAATTTATGGGAGATGGTTGGGCCCAAACAGGGATTTCTCATTGAATGCAGTGGACAAGCCAAAATGAGAAAAGTTTAAATCAGGTATGTTGTGCAGAGGTCCATGAGAAGACTCAAGAAGAATCCATGGGTTTCAAGGTTGGGCTACAGAGCCAGGAGCTAGTTCAAGCTACTCAGGGTACATTTATGGTGCCAGGAGTGGAGGTGGGAGCTGGGGGGTGGGGAAGGGAAACGAGAAGTTTTCAAATGACTCACGGACCCAAGAGAAGGAAAATGAGACCTGAGATGTGTTTGTGGATATAAAGTGGAGGGGGGCTACACCCCCTACTTGAGCCAATGCCCCTCTATTCTTATATTTTCCATATTGAGTGACCAGCTAAGATGCATAATTTTTTAAATTAGCAAACTCTACATTTTTAGGGCAGCTTTCGATACACAGAAACATTAAGAACAAAGTACAGAGTTCCCATAAACCCCCTTTCCTCCCCCTCCTCAGCTTCCTCTATGATTAACATCTTGCATTAGTGATACATTTGTTGCAATTGATGGACCAATATTGATACATTAACTAAAGTCCATAGTTTCCCTTAGAGTTTACTCCTTGTTGTACACTCTATGGTTTTGCCAAACTCATAATGTCATGTATCCACCATCACAGTATCACGAATAGAATAGTTTTACCGCCCTAAAAATGCTCTGTGTTCCGTCTATTCATCCCTCCCCTGAAACTCTGGAAAACAATGAGCTTTTTACTGACTCCATATTTTTGTCTTTTCCAGAATGTCATATAATTGCAACCATTTAGACACCAACCCAAGGAGCTGGACAAGTATCTCCAAGGAACGCAGGAAGGTAAGTGTTAATGAAGCTGTATTTCTTGCTTGCTACATCTGTTTTACCAACTTTTCTGCAAAACATGTTTTGAGCAGTCATGTTGCTCCAAACATAGGAGGTATAAAATTAAATGAAATATGGTGTCTGCCTTTGTGGGTGAGGCTGATGAGTCAACATATAATTGGATAATACACTCTGATGACAGTCCTTGCAGGGTGCTCTGGGGGCATCCATGTGTCTCTTCATCCCACAATATATATTGAGTGCCTGCTGTGTTCCAGGTGTTGTGCTGGGCTGGAGACACAGAGATGAAAGAGGCACATGATCTGCCTACAAGGATCTCACTTTCCGCTGCAGGGGGTGACCTGTAAACACGATTCAGGGCAGCGAGGGCCAAGATGGAGACAAGAGATAACAGAACTCCTTGGAAGAAGGCATGGTTGAGAGTCTTTGCTTAAACTCTTTTTTTTTTTTATGCTTTAGGCAGAGGAAGTAGACTTCTTATTTTATCATAAAACCATTTATGGAAATGTGTATACGTAACTACTTTAGCTAAAAAATTCTCTCTGTTTAATCTGAAGCCTGAGATGATAAATTCCTCACTCTGCAGAGGAAGCCTCAGTATTGCAGCATTAAATATAGATCATTGAGCTTCCTGAGGTGGAAGATGGAAGCCAGCATGCGGAGGGCCGTCCTGCTTAGATGAAAATGACATCCTCAGTTAGTTCCCGCTATGAATTCTCCTGGGGTCTAGTGAATGAATTTGATGCTCAGGGGCAAAAGTAGCCTTGCTTTTTCTTTTGGATGAAGAATCAATCATTGCCTGTCCTGGTCTGGTTGGCTGTTTTATTTATTTATTTATTTAAAATACATTTATTTATTTATTTTTGGCCGTGTCGGGTCTTCATTGCTGCGCGCGGGCTTTCTCTAGTTGCGGCGAGCGGGGGCTACTCTTCGTTGCGGTGCACGGGCTTCTCATTGTGGTGGCTTCTCTTGTTGCGGAGCACGGGCTCTAGGCACACGGCCTTCAGTAGTTGTGGCACGTGGGCTCAGTAGTTGTGGCTCGTGGGCTCTAGAGCGCAGGCTCAGTAGTTGTGGCGCACGGGCTTAGTTGCTCCGCGGCATGTGGGTCTTCCCAGACCAGGGCTCGAACCCGTGTCCCCTGCATTGGCAGGCGGGTTCTTAACCACTGCGCCACCAGGCAAGTCCCTGGTTGGCTGTTTTAAATAAGACTCTGCCCCAATGGGAGCCTCTCACGGTTTGGCCAGGACAATTAGAGAAAGGCCAAAGGTGCCCTGGAGTGTGATTCCCAGCCGAGAGTTGAATGTGAGTGAGATCTGACAGCTCCACACGGCCTCTCTGCACCAGCAGATGTTTTCTGCCCAGGACAAGGAGACCTAACGAGTATGTTCATCTTTCACCCCCAGTTCACATGTGCTAGCCCCTGCCTGATAAAGAAGTTGACAGGTATTCAATCTGCCTGTACTATGTAGTTCTGCCTACTGCAGGTTTCCATGAGGTGTTGCTTGAGGCTGCATCTCCCAGGCTTCCCAGCTGGGCTGCCTTGTCCAGAACTGTTTGTCGCTGCTACAGTACAGCAGTTAAGAACATGGGCTCTGGATTTAGACAGTTTTGGTTTTGAAATCCAATTCTGCCACTGACTAGCTATGAGGTGGACAAGTTGCTTTACCCCTCTAGACCTACCTGTAAAATGAGAATAATAATAGTATCTGTGTATCAGGATCCCAAAAGGAAATAGGTACTGTACTCAGACAAGGATCATTCAAACAGGACTTGTTCACAAAAGGAGAAATCATAGATGTGTGAAAGGTTTAGGGAACCACCCTAGATAATGAGGGAACCCAGGTTAACAGCACAGAGCTAAGCCACTCCTAAGCCACTAGGAAAGAGGGGAGAAAGAAGGAACAGGAACCAAAATGGGGCAGTGGTTCTTAATAAAGGTCTCTGAGGGCTCCCCCAGTGGCGCAGTGGTTGAGAGTCTGCCTGCCGATGCAAGGGACATGGGTTCGATCCCCAGTCCGGGAGGATCTCACGTGCTGCGGAGTGGCTGGGCCCGTGAGCCATGGCCGCTGAGCCTGCGCGTCCGGAGCCTGTGCTCAGCAACAGGAGAGGCCACAACAATGAGAGGCCCACGTACCACAAAAAAAAAAAAAAGGTCTCTGAGAAAAGTTATGACCTTAGTCCACCGGAAATGACTTTACGGGAGGCAGCGGGCAATCTGACTTGACTTTCCTTCCTTTCTCCAAAATTCTGCTCGCCTAAGGCTCCCTGCTGGCCAAACCCAGCTAGAAGCTGGAGGACATGAGAGGAGGCAATATAATCTGTACAGACCAGCCTGCCAGGGCAGAGAGCAAAATGGAGGAGAGTGGGGATGGCTGTGTAGGTCAAACATCCTGCACAAACTCGTTCACGGCGTGGCTCAGCTGATTAAACAATGAAATGGCATTAAGGGCTATCACAGTTCTGGGCATCAAGTGTTTAATGAAAGTTAGCTAAGATTATTAGTATTTCTCTTTTCTAGGTCAAAAGTGAAATAGTTGTCAATGATTGAGGGCTGAGCACATGAAGTAGGACCTGTCTGGAGTAATAGAGGGTTATACACATGGTCCCCACCCAAGCCCACGTAATAAGTCTGTGCTTCCTTTGGTATAAAAGGAAAGTTAAGTTTTTTGTTTGTTTGTTTGTTTGTTTGCTTTGCGGTACGAGGGCCTCTCACTGTTGTGGCCTCTCCTGTCACGGAGCACAGGCTCCGGACGCGCAGGCTCAGCGGCCATGGCTCATGGGCCCAGCCGCTCCGCGGCATGTGGGACCTTCCCAGACCGGGGCCCGAACCTGTGTCCCCTGCATCGGCAGACAGACTCCCAACCACTGCGCCACCAGGGAAGCCCGAAAGTTAAGTTTTGTTTCTCCTCTCTGAGGAATGCTCAAATACTTCTTGCACCCTGTTCCACTTTCTGCACTCCTATCATCTTGTCTTCGCCATTTCTGGTAGTATATGGCCATGCTATTATGAAGAAAATGTGATTTAAGCTACTAGTCACTAAAGTAGTGGTTCTTGAAAGAGTAAGCGTTCTTTGGGTTATTGGAGGGGTGGGAAATGGGGCCTCGACTTGCCAAGATGCTCCCTGTCAGGGGGTGCCCTCTCTGCAGGTAGCATCTGAGATTTAATACCAGCAAATACTTGCGAAGAATTTTGGATTCCAGACACTGTTTTACTACGCGTCCTACATGCATCTTCATGAACCCTCACAGTCGCCCTTTGAGGCATTGTTACCCTCACTTTACAGATGAAGAAACTGAGGCACCAAAAGTTTCAACTTTTTAACCTAAGTTCTCAAAGGTCCAAGTAGCAGAGCCAGAAATTGAATCCAGTCTGACTGCAGAGTCTCTGTTTTTCTCTACACTGGCTGTGTTGAAATTCCTGCCTCATAGTACGTGTTCAGGAAGTACTTATTGAATTAACTGGAGTAAATGCACAGAGCTATAGAAAGTTTAGAATGTTTTAACTCCATGGACTATACACCCTTGTTTGAAGGAAAGGCTGATGTAATGAATTTATGTCCATGAGGCACAGGAAAAAGCCAGATTTAGCACTTTAAAGTCATTCTGTTCTTATATATAAAATTATTTATGTAGGATCCATTTTGGCATGCAGATCATTACCTAACATGGTATAAATACACACACTCACACACAAACTACACACACCATGTCTTTCCCAGGTGGGGACAAGCTGGGGTAACTTAGAGAGCGAGATTCCGACTCATCGACTCATCGCTCTGGAAATTCCAAGAGCTCACATTTAGAATGTTGCCTTTGGTGGGAAGCAGCTCATAGCCGCATAGAGGAGTGAGATACATGTTATCATGGCCGTTGGGCTTGACTGTAGTTTAACCTCAAGGTCACTGGGAGGCCAGAGCGGAACAAAGGAAAGAATGTTGGCCCCTGAGTCAGCTGAGCCTCCAGGCACACTGGCCTCCCTCTGCTGGCCTGCCCATCGGCGCCGTGGCAGTCTGTACCAGCCTTTAGCAACGCAGCCACGTTCTTCCCACAGGAAGAGAACCCACCCCCTCCTGGGCAGGAAAGCAGGGCCCCTCCCTGCCGGGCCCTCGTTCCTTCTTGCCCTCACAGCCCATCTCCCCACTCATACAAAAGACTTTTTCAGAAACTGGTTACCTAGACTTGAACTTTTCAACAAGGCTTTTTGTTTCGTTTTGTTTTTTCTTTAAGCTCCACAGCTAAAATACCAGATCCTGCTGTTGCTAAGATTAAGGATTTTCTTCCCGTTTTCTCCCTCAGCTCAGTTTCCGTTGACTGGGAAGGACCAAGAGATGGATTACTGTTCCCTTGCCAAAGGCAGAGAGGGTGCTTGAGCTCCTGGGGCTTACACAGGGATTTGACGTTACTCGGACTTGTGCTAATCATTCTTAGTTATTCCTCACGCTCTCCTAAAAGTGACACGCAATTGTGTCAGTAACTAAGCCCTCCCGAACAAAACCACTCAGCCCTAAGTGTACACAGGAGAACCAGGAATTGGAGTAAAAGGTCATTTAACATGAATATTTATATATTGTACATAGTGTGTTCCATGATTCATTCAGCTTATTTTCATTTTATGCATTTTCTTCCCACTTGCAGTCTTTATTTATTACAAAGTTGAGGCTGTTAGCAAAATAACACTTAGGGGTGGGTTTTCTTTTTCCCTTAAAAATTTTTTTTTTCCTGCTTTCTACTTTATCTCTGGGAAGGTGTGCCAGTATAGCAACAAAACTGGTCACTGCTGCCAAACCCCAAGAGACTGATGGCATATTGTTCTGAGCTGAGCATCTTTGCCAGGCTTTTACCACTGAGGGCTGAGCACGGTGGCTGTGTGAGCCCTGTGGTTACTGAGCTGCAGCAGCTCACGTCAGTCACCATCTAGGGACAGGAATCACCCATTCCTCTGACTTTTGATGTGGAATTGCAGGTACCAAGATGGCTTGAGGGTTCACTGGGTGCCTGTAGTCTGGAGCTGGAAAGACTTGGGTTTATGGACCAGCACTGCCACTCACTTGCTCTGTGAAACTGGGCAAATCACTTTAACATTCTGAGCCTCCGTTTCCTCTTCTACAAAATGAGCATAATAACAGAACCTTCTTGGTAAAGGTAGGCACATGTTAAAATGTATAAAATGTGTGTACACACTGGGCTTGACATATGACAAGTTCCAAACAAATGTTAGCTCTAATTACACACACATGATCCTAACAGTAGCCCAGGAGGTGATGAGGAAATGCAAACCCTAGGGGATTAACTCCCTTTCCTAACACAGGCATCTAAAGCATTTTGTTATCCAGTCCATGTTTGTTTCCTTCCGAAGCTTGTGATCTATTCATGATGGAACACACCTCAACACCCCTTCCCTCTTTTTATCAGAGGTATTTGAAGTCTGGAAAATTTGGCCTTTTGGGGCCTTGACCTGGATACGAATGATAAGAACAAGTAAAAAACATTCAGGTTTTCCTCCTGCCAGTGCCTGTGTTGAGTTAGAAATGTCATCCTAATGTTTTGATTCAGGGCTGAGTTCCATCCTTGTGGGAGCTACAATTCCCAGCACTCCTAAACTTCGTGGCTGCCATCATGGTCTTGACAAATGGTTTACCAAGAGGTGCATCCCCCAGTTCCAGGGGAATATCCTGTCCAGTTCTGAATGTCATTTTCCAAGAAAAACAGACACACACTTGGGCATGCCAGGAGGAAGGCCACCAGGATGGTGAGGGTTGTGAGAATATACTAAGAGCAACACTTGCTAGATCTCAGATGAAGAGGCCTGATGCATGGGAAACAGATTACCTTTACCTTTGAGGCTTCGGATGGAAGGTCTTGGGCAACAGGTAGGAGTTACTGGGAGATAGATTTGGGTTCAACTTTGGGTTCAAGCCTGAAAACAGTTCAGCAATAGAATTATCTGTGATGAAGAGCTGAGTTTCTCATCCCTTAGAAGGGATGTGCCCAGTGGACTTAGAAGCAATTTTTAACAATGTTATTCTAAGGATTTATGCATAGACAAGAAGATAGCTAAGGTCCCTTCCAGCCCAAAGATTCCATCATTGTGAAGTAACTGTCTGCAGATTTGCAAAAGGCTTTCCTACATCTATTTTCTTTCATTCATATGCAGTTGATCAGTTGACCAACAAATAGCTTTGTGCTTCCTACTGTATGACACTAGGTACCAAGTATGCATCAGAAAACATCTTGCTCTCAAGTACCTTATAGTCTTGTGGGGTAAATGGACAAGAAAACAGACATTTGTAACGGAGTGTGGTAAGGGTTATAAGAGGAAGCACAGGGAGCTGGAGATGAGAGAAGGCTTCCTGTTGGAAAGGACCACCAGGATGGGACCTGCAGGAGCTGGCTAGGTGAGTAGTGGGAAGACAGAGCAGGAAAGGCATTAGCATGAGCAAAAGCCTAAAAAACAAGGCAGGATGAGGGAGTTGTGAACAGTTCCGTTTGCCTGGAACAGAGTCCATAGAGATGAAAGTAGGGACAAAAAGAGATGAGACTCGAGAAAGAGGTGGTAGATGGTAAAAATGGCCACAGATTCTTTTCCTCCTATTAACAGGGGAAGTCTATTTTCGCATCTCTGAGTTGACTGTGGGACTTGCTTTGGCCCATGAAAAATGAACAAATGTGACACAAGAAGAGGCTTGAAAAATGTTTGTACATGGAAGCTTTTTGCTACTCTTGGAAATTTACAATGACTTTTTTTTTTTTTTTTTTTTTTTGCGGTATGTGGGCCTCTCACTGTTGTGGCCTTTCCTATTGTGGAGCACAGGCTCCGGACGCACAGGTTCAGTGGCCATGGCTCACAGACCCAGCCGCTCCGCGGCATGTGGGATCTTCCCGGACTGGGACACGAACCCGTGTCCCCTGCATTGGCAGGCAGACTCTCAACCACTGTGCCACCAGGGAAGCCCAACAATGACATTCTAATAAGTCCAGGGTATCCTCATGGATGATGAGAGATGCTTGCCACAGTTTCTTGGTCACCCCAGTCTACAGCCAGCTATCTTCAGAAACAGAGTCACACAGCTGACCTGCAGTTGCCCATGGATGGATAAGTGAGCCCTGCTGATACTGGCTCAAAGCACCACAGAATCACGAGCTAAATAAATGGCTTTTGTTTTCATCCATTAAGTTATTATTATTATTAGGTAAAAGCTAATTGATGTGTCAGTCAGAGAGATTTATAAATCATGTTAAGGAATTTAGATATGAATCAGAGAATGCCAAGGGTTCTTCAAAGAGTTTAACCCATGAAAGTGGTCGTATCAGATTCGTGTTTCAGAAAAATCACTGTTGGACCCAGCCAATGAGATCATGTGTAGTTAAGCATCTTGCAAATTGTGAAGCAGGGTGCAAATACAGTTGATGAGTAAAAATAGTAAGGATGCACGAGACACAATTTCAAGGCAAACCCTTCAAATCAAACCCTCTGAAAACATCTAGCAATGGCGCATCTGGCTACAAATTATCTCCCAAGCAAGTAGCTTGCTGCTGGTAGCCAGCCCTGGGCCTAGAAGAAGAGCTGGACAAAGCAAGGTGGCACGGGGGAAGGGCAGAATGTGCTAAGACCATAGGAAACTCACTTTTCTCAAAGATGACCTGGATCAGCAGTTCTTCAGGCTAATTTGGTCCCTGGATCAAAGACCTGGGTCAAGGGGCCTCAGGAAAACCTTTCAGGAGATTATCATAAGGAGATAATCAGAGAATCGCACAAAGATTGGTGAGTTTTCTTTGTAGCATTACTTCTAATGTCAAAAGTTTAACACTATAAATGTCTAACAAGAGGAAAATAATGATGTTATTATAAAACTATGTGGTTGAAAACTATGCAAATGTTAAAATAAAATTTTCAAAAATTATGGCACAGAAGTTCACAATATAAAAAAACATGTATAAAGAATGCAACAGACAGTTTTTCACTAATATTCATTCTAGCCTTTTACCTTAATAATAGAACTCCTGATTTTTAACCGGACACATGGCCACCCAGCTAGAAACCGTTTCTCAGCATCCCTGGATTCTGAGTGTGACCATGTAGCTGATTCTGGACGATGGAATGTGACCAGGAGTGATGCATGCCATTTCCATATTGTCCCCTAAGTATTTTTGGACTAGAGTTCCTTTTGCCTATTCCCTTTCCTAAAGGATCAGTTGCAGATGTGACAATGGGAGCTAGAAAATATACCTGAGACCCAGAGCCTGTCTAGGGAGTAACCTGTCTGCTGTGTTGATGAAACTCCTGCCCAGTGTGAATGCCTGACCAAAGCTCAAGTGACTCACGAGCTGCTGTATGTTTGAGGGACACTCATCTGAAGGTCACTGATCAGGTGCACAGGTGGGCAACTTGGAAAAGTCACACACTCAGCCAGAGGCAGAGTCCTGCCAAGCCAAATCTTCATCTTTGCAGCCTGGCACCTTATCTCTTAGATTAACTGTAGTGTTGTGAGGACTGCAAGGGACGTGAGGAGCTAAGGGAAGAAGGACTGTCACGGGGGTGCAGGTGGGTGTATATAAAGTGTGAATCACCTTGGGGTATTCATTTTGGGTCATTTCTCCATTGGCCTATTTCTACTGACTCTGGGCCCTACTCCCTTTCCGCTATGGGTTGAACTGTGCCCCTACCCCACCACATTCTCCTGCAGAGATCCTAACCCCCCAATACCTCAGGATGTGACCTTACATCTTTTTTTTTTTTTTTGCAGATGTAATCCAGATGTAATCCAGTTAAGATGAGGTCATTAGGGTGGGCTCCACTCCAATATGACCGGTGTCCTTATTAGAAGGCACATAGACACATACAGAGAAAATGGCCATGTGACAATGAAGGCAGGGGTTGAAGTGCTACAGCTGGCAGTCAGGAATCACTCAAGATTGCCAGAAAACCACCAGAAGCCAGCAAGAGTCAAGGAATGATCCCCCTACACAAGACTTCAGAGAGAGCACGGCTCTCCTGACATCCTGATTTCAGACTCTAGACTCCAGAACTATAAGATAATATATTTCTGTGGTTTTAAGTTACCCAGTTTACGGTATTTTGTCATGGCAGCTCTAGGAAGCAAATATACTCTTTTTGGCCAGCCCGACTCTCAGAAATGGTCAAAACTGGCAGAGCTGTCCAAACAGCAGGGCACCTATAGGATTCTAATCCCTTACACAGAGTTCTGGGAGGGAGCAGCTGGGCAGGCTGGGGCCCTGATTTACAGGGTTTCCTTTAGATTAAAACCAGAATGCACCAGACATGAAAAAGTGCAAGCCTTATTACTTAACACTGACTCCTACCAGCGTTATGAGGGAAAGAAACAGATCAGGGGTATCTGGAAGATCTTCCTGGGAGGCTGAGCCCCAGACCATGTGTCATATTCTCCTAGTTTCCTTTTTTGGTATGATTCTTTTTCTGGGACAAAACTCTGCCCAAATTTTACTCAGACCTCCTAAGAAGGTGAAGGTAACTAGACACATGTGAGTATCATGCACTTTTCTCATTTAAATATCATTACAATAAGGTGGGGATCCTATTGCCAGGGCAACTAGTAACAGAAAATGAGCAGTGTAGTTTTGATAGAGACTCTTACTCCACTTGGACTGATTCCTACTGTGTCCCTGGCTACCCTCTCATTTGCTAGTAAAAGAATATAACCGTTTTTGGGTATTTTTTTTTGAATTTTATTTATTTATATTATTTTTCTCACCTTGTTTTGCTTTCCTCTTTGCCAAAGTTCTCATTCCTTACCCTCAAGTTCAACCTGACCTGCAGACTTGCTACTGACGTTGCTAATTTAGCTCCTTCCATTCTTCCCACAGAACTTGATGATGTTTCCCCTTCTCCTGTTCAGGAGCCTCTCCCTCTGATCAACACTTCACTCACCAGTTTCCATGACTGTGTCCCCAGGGCCTGACATGTAGTCATATGACCTACATAACCTATCCTGAGTATAAAGCCCAGCAGGGCTGTGGACCAGCTCCCATGACCATGTGATAAATTCTTCAATAATTCCAGGCAGCAGGTTCCTCATCTGTAAAATGAGATGTTCTACTTTATGAGAATTAAATAGGATAATGTATGTGAAGTCTGATGCCTATAGGCTTTGCATTAGTTATCTAATGCTGTGTAACTTAGTGGCTTAGAGCAGCAATAATTATGTACTAACCTTTACGGTTTCTGTGACTTCAGAATTCAGGAGCAGCTTGGCTGGGCTGTTCTGGCGTGGGGTTTCTCATGAGGCTGCAATAAGATGTTGGCTGGACCTCTGAAGGTTTGGCCGTGGCTGGAGAATTCACCTTGGAGGTGGCCATCACAGGGGTCTGCTTACCCAGCTGCTGGCTGTTGATGGGACGCCTCAGTCCCTCTCCAGGAGGGCCTCTGCTCAGGGCTGCTCGAAAAGCCTCATGGCATGTGGCTGTCTTCCCCTGGTTAGAACAGTAGGGGTGCAGACCGGGGGGAGGGCACAGGGTGTATATATATATATATATATATATATATATATATATATATATATATATTTTTTTTTACGGTACGCGGGCCTCTCACTGCTGTGGCCTCTCCCGTTGCGGAGCACAGGCTCCGGATGCGCAGGCTCAGCGGCCATGGCTCACGGGCCCAGCCGCTCCGCGGCATGTGGGATCTTCCCGGACCGGGGCACAAACCCGTGTCCCCTGCATCGGCAGGCGGACTCTCAACCACTGCGCCACCAGGAAAGCACGAATGTCAACTTTTATCGTAATTTTAATTACATATATATTTTTCTTTTAACTAAAAATATTTTTATTTATACAAACGATGATAACGTGCTACTTGCTCATCCTTGCAAGTAGATCTCCACCCCTGCTCGCCAGAATCTCAAGTTTATAGAAAGGCTTTAATGGGGTCCAGTCACCTACACCATCCAAAGGGTCTCAGTGGCACCCCACTCTCTCAAAGCTGCGTCCTTGAAAACGGCTCCCACTGTGGGAAGGAACTGTGGGCGGGCACTCCAAAGCCAGGGGAGGGTGAGGAGCCTCACTTTCTGGTCCACCTCCGGGTCAACCTGAGGTCATGACCTCTGGATGATCCCGCCTCAAGGTACCGCGAGAAGCTGACGGTCTGCGGGATCGACTCCATTTTCCCAGGGATTTGCTGTGTCTTCCGGGCTCCGGCCGTTGGCCGTTCCCGCGGCGACGTCGACTTAGACAGCAACCCCTGTCACAAAATGCACGTTTCTGTCAGATTCTCCGCTCGAGCCCTCAAGGACCTGCCAGACTGTGGGCTGGACCACGACCCCCAGACCGCGTCCTAAGAACTTTCTCGCCCGAATGATTAGCTGCTTCTTCCCAAGCGTCTGCTCACACCTTGAAACAGCCGCTGCGGAAGGCGCCTCCCCTAAGATCCCCGGGACAGGTAGGCCCTCCGTGTGCTTCCCGCGCTTCTGCTCGTGGCCAGGCCCTGTCGTCCTCACCCACGTGGCACATAAGATGTATATTATGTACAGTGTGTGTGCATATATATGTGTGTGTATATGTATATATGCATATATATGTTTACATAGATGTGGAAAACAGTATTATTTCTAGGATTTACCATAACTCCTCACGTTTGTGTTCTCCCAAAATACATATGTTGAGGTCCTAACTACACCTAATATATATACATATTACGCATGTATATGTGTATATGTATATATATATTTATGTATCTGAGGTAAAAAAAAAGGGTTATTTCTAGAATTTACCATAACTACTGTTGCTGGTGGCCCCCCCAAATTCATATGTTGAACTCCTAACTGCACATAATATATGTATTATGTGTCTATGTGTATATATATGTTTATATATCTGAGATAAAAAACATTATCTCTAGAATTTACCATAACTGCTGAAGTTTATGTTTCCCCCAAATTCATGTTGAAATCCTACCCGTGGAGATGATGGTATTAGGAGCTGGGCCTTTGGGAAGTGATTAGGTCATGATGGCAGGGCTCTCACGAATGGATTAGTGGCCTTATAAGGAGACTCCAGAGAGCTCCCTCACCCCTTCCGCCAGGTGAAAACACAGTGAGTGTCCTGCATGCACCAGGAAGCAGGCTCTCAGCAGACACTGAATCTACTGGAGCCTTGATCTCGGACTTCCCAGCCTCTAGAGCTGTGAGAAATACATTTCTGTTGTTTAGAAGCCACCCAGCCTGTGGTGTTCTGTGATAGCAGCCTGAACTGGCTAAAACAGGTGGGGGAGAGTAGTCAAGCTATCATAAAATGTGCTGACTGAAAGGATCAGTCTCTTTCTTTCTGCAACATTCTCCTCAGGCGCTTTCAGGTAAATGAGCCACTAATTGAAAGCTCAAACTCCCTTCAGGTCTGATGTATTCCCTCTGAGGAAGTCTCTCCTTTCCTCCTGGAGGACCCACACCCGCTCACTTTGTTTGGTTAGCTCTTCTGGCACCACTCTCTCTGCGTACCTTCATCTTAGTCTTCACTTGGCCCTCATCTTGCTTCTCTGCCTTCTGAATTGAAGTTATCCTTCATTGTCAAGGAATGATGGAAACTCGAAATATGTTTTTCCCTAAAACTAGTGTGATTAGTTGTGTTTAGATTTTCTAGGCTAGTTGACAAAGGCTCATTTTTCCAACAATGTAACTGATAACTGGCAATACAAATTTTGGAAAAGTAATAATGTTACCAAATGAATAGCTAAATAAAACAGAAGAGTATACTTTTCATTGATTGATTTCATTTCTTAAATTACCGTAGAGGAAAATTGACTGTCAGGTATATAGTTCTTTGAATTTTAACATGTATGATTTATGTAACCCCCTCTATAATCAGGATACAGGACAGTTGCAGTGCTCCCCCAAACTACCTTGTGATATTCCTTTAAAATAACAGCCCTGACCCTAACCCTGACAACCACTGATCTGTTTTATTCTTTATCACTGTAATTCCGTCACTTCAAGACGGTTACATAAATGGAATCTTTGGGGACTGGTTTTTTCCACCCAGCATAATTCTGTTGAGATCTATCCATATTGTTGCCTGTATCAATAGTTTGTTTCTTTTTAATGTTATGTAGTATTTCATCGTGTGAATATACTAAAGTTTGTTTATCCAGTTTACGGTTGAAGAACATTTGGGTTTCCAGTTTTTGGTAATTGAGAATAAACATTCATATACAGATTTTTCTGTGAATACAAGATTTTATTTCTCAAGGGGAAATGTCCAGGAGTAGAACTACTGAGTCATACAATATATATATGCTTAATTTTATAAGAAACTGCCAAACTGTCTTCCGGTGTGGCTGTGCCATTTTCCATTCCTACCAGCAATGTTCAAGAGTTTCAGTTGCTCCACATACTCACAAGTGCTTATTATTAATTAAAATTAAAAAAAATTATTTTAGCCATTCTAATAGGTATGTAGTGTGGCATCTTATACTTTAAATTTGCATTTCTCTACTGCCTCATTATGTTGAACATCTTCTCATATGCATATTTGCCACAACTGTATCTTCTTTAAGGAAGTATCTGTTCTTTTGTCTATTTTTTTAAAAAATGGGGTTTTTAAAATTAACATTGAGTTTAGAGAGTTCTTTATATCTATATCTACATAGCTCTTGTCAGGTATCTAATTTGAAAATACTTTTTTCTAGTTTGTAACTTGTTTCTTCAATCATTTAATAATGTCTTTTGCAGAGCAAAGTTTTTAATTTTAATGAAGTTCACCTTATAATTTTTTTATGAGTCATGCTTTTGGTATCATTTCCAAGAACTCCAGTTCTTCTATCTTCTGTGGTTTCTGTTAAGAAATCTGTCATTTGAATTTCTCCTATAGGTAAGGCATCATTTCTTGGCTATAGGTAAGGCATCTCCTATAGGTAAGGCATCATTTCTCCTATAGGTAAGGCAGCCATTCTGTGGCTGCATTAAAGATATTTTTCTTTATTAGTTTGCAAAAGTTTAATTATGATGTGCCTGTGTATGGATTTCTTTGAGTTTCTCCTATAAGAGTTTTGCTTAGCTTATTGAATCTGTAGGTTTAAGTCGTTATTATTAAGTCTTTAGCCATTATTTCCTCAATTTTTTTTTTTTTTTTAAGCACCATCTTGCTTCTCTTCTTTTTTGGGACTCAAGTGACCTTAATTTTAGGACTTTTTTTTTTTTTCTCACAGGTCCCTGTGACTGTTAATTTTTGTTCAGTCTCTTTTCCTTTTGTTGTTTAGATTGGATGAGTTTTATTGATCTATTTTTAGATTCACTGTTTTCCCTGTCATCTCAGAGTCCATTTAGTGAGTTTATTTATATATATATATATTTTTGGTTATTGTACTTTATATTTCTAAAATTTCCACTCAATTTTTTTATTTCTTTGCTGAGATTTTCTACTTTTCCAGTTGTTTCAAGAATACTTGCTATTGCTTATTGTGGCATTTTAAAAACAGCTGTTTTAAAGTCTTTGCCAGAAAATTATAATATCAGTGTGTATTACTTTGCTTAGTTTGCCCTAACAAAATACCGTAGACTGGGTGGTTTAAACAACAGAAATTTATTTTCTCACAGTTCTGGAGGCTGGAAGTCCAAGATTAAGGTGCTAGCAGGTTTGATGTCTCCCAAGGCCCCTCTCCTTGGCTTGCAGACAGACAGCTGTTTTCCTACTGTGTCTCATGTGGTCTTTCTCTGTACAGAGGCATCCATGGTTTCTCTCTGTATGTCTAAGTTTCCTCTTCTTATAAGGACAGCGATTAGATTGAACTAGAGCCAACCCTAATTGCCTTATTTTAACTTATTCTCCTTTTTAAAGGCTCTGTCTCCAAATATAGTCACATCCTGAGGTACTGGTGGTTAGGGCTTCAACTATGAATTTTGCGGGAACACAATTGAGATCATAACCCTGTGTCATCTTGAGGTTGCTGTCTGTTGATTGTCATTGAGGATTTCCTGGTTCTTCATATGCTGAGTAATCTTGAATTGTATCCTGCACATTTCATATGTTACATTGGGAGACCCTTGACCTCATTTAAATCCTATTTGAAAACATAGATATTCTTGTTTTACTAGGCAATTGACCTGGTTAGGTTCAGGCTCTAAGTTCCAATCTGCCTTCTGCGGGCTATAGTTCCAACGTCAGTTCAGATTTTAAAGACTTTGCAGTTCCAATTAGATCTGTCACATGTGTGCCACCCAGGGGTCAGCCTGTGATGTACGCAGTTGCCTTTCTGGATGTTTGGTTCTTAAATTCTTTGAAATGCTGATTAAGATCACATCCAGGCATGGACAGTTAGGGGTGACATCTAGGAGTTCATGAGTAACTTTATGGGGTCACTTTCTTGGTCTCCTTCCTTTGCAATCTACAGATACTTGTTCCCTGGGTGTCCCCCTTTTGCTTCGTTAGCTAGAAAGCTAAGGCTTTCATAAATCCTGCCCTGCTGCACATATTTGTGACTATGTACATACACATCCAGGGCCAACTGCTTGGAGGACAGAGAGAGAGTAAAAATCAAGCGGGAGTCACCCCACCTTCTTGGAATTACAGCTCTACTGATTAGAGGAGAAGGACCCCCAACACTCTACCCACTCAGTGGTCTCCCAAAGGTGCTGCTGCTACCACAACCATTGCATTGCTCGGGGTCTGAAGTGTGAGAAGACAGAAAAGAAAAAAGAAAGATGAGGAAAATTTACACACTCTCTTATTTCAGTGTTAGAGTTCTCTTTTCACTGCTTGAGGCAGATCTAAGGGCTTCTTCTGGAGCTCTCTGTGCTGATACTAATTTCTGGGTTTCAGGCTGCACTGTGCTCAGGCTGGGAGATACCAGAGGAAAAAAGAATGAAAAAATTGCCACTTGGTAATTTTTGGTTTGGTGGTACTTCAGATGGTGGTCTGCTTTTCCAATCTTCCCATTACTGTTTACATCTCAGGGTTCTCAAGTAGCTGTTTCACACATTTTGTCCAGGTTTTACAGCTGCATTTAGTGGGAGAGGCAGAGTGGATTGTGCTTACTCCATCTTACCAGGAACCGGAAACTCCTGAAACAGAATGATATCAAAATTGAATAGGAAAAAGATGGAAACATGTTTTTTGAATGCTAATGTTTAAGGCAAACAGATAACAATTAGGAGAAGATGAAGATGTGGGTAGAAGTTTAAGTGAAAAATATTAATTCTGAAAGAGCCATCTAAGAATCTATAAAAGCTTTTGAAATTGAGAATACTGGTACTTGTTGTTTAATTTTAGATGAAAATGGATAGTTTCTGTCTCTGGCATATGACTAGTAACTATGTTTATGCTTATAAGGAATGATTAATGTTTCAATTCACAGAAAAAAAAGAAGAGTGGGGAAGAGGAACATTCATGGGGGAATATGTGAAACAAGAGAGAAATGGAGTTTAAAAGTGTGTGTGTGTATTAATATGTTTGAGTTTGATAATAAGGATAGTGAAGGACAGAAAGAGGAAAGCTGTTAGTGCTTGCGTCTCCTTAATGGGAAGGATAGAGGTCTGAGAAAAAGCATGAATCATATTATTCTTTTGTAACCACGTGGTGGCACTGTTGGCATGAGACAGCTTAGTGCTGTCATTTGCAAAATAGGGTGTGTACATTCTAGGGATGTGCAAGACTATCCCTTGAGGTGGCTGAAGAAAATATTAGAACTTCAATCTCTATTTAGATTTTATTTTGAGAAAATGGAAATGAACTAAGCTTTACTAGTATTTAATATGATTGATACTGACTCCATCACTTAATCAGTAAGGCAGATAATTCTGTGTCACATGGTCTGCAAGAGGAATGAGAGCTCTATAACTCAGAGTTGGTGGTGGCTACGTCATCTGAACATACAGTGACATATTACAGCGTATATATTCTTGGTGAAATGGATTTACGCACTACATTACTGATTATGGTAAATTAACACTCTTAAAGTGTACAAGTGACTTAAAATATTTCCTGCAAAGAAACTGCTGGTCAAAATGATCCTAATAATTCAAGCCAACAATAACAACAAAAAAATGGAAGGGCAGCATGCCCCCTCCTGGTTTGGATTCTTTTTCAGGTATGTCATGAGCTAAAAACAATGGCTATTGGTGATATGTTATCTAGCAGCATTTTTTTTTTTTGACAAAATATACCCACTTAACCAGGGTTTTTGAAGTGAAAGTGATGTTTTTGACCATAAATGAGAAAATAACGGCTTTTTGAAGAAAGCTCATGCTTTGGAGAAATAATTTGGAAAACATGTTTAAAAATATTTTCATCACTATGTGATTTTTGTTCCTGAGATTGACTGATTTATTTTACCTATAAAACTCTTATATTTCAATGTTAATAAGGCTGTGAAACTGAACTTTCTAATCTGTTTAAAAATCTTCCAAATGAAGACTTTAAGTAGGTTTTAAGACCATTTGTGAAAAATACAAATATTAAATACCTTCCATTAATTTTGTAAAAAAAAAGTAACATTATAGAAGATGGAAATTTATTGATCAGATATCAACACTTATATATGAGTATACTTTTTCCACAAGGACCTGTGTTTCTTTGTGAAGTATATTTTTCAACTAGGCAGTTATTAAAATCAAAAACCAAAATAAATTTAGAAACAGTCCATCAAATCACTGTATCACAAAATGTTATATCCGGACTTTCAAAAACAATGGAACATGTTGAATCATATTTCTCTTGCTAAAATTAGTGATATTAGTAATATTTTTAAGTAAGGCAAAAAAGTTTATGTCATTAATAAGTAAACTAAAATAAAATTTAACTCATATTTCTTATTTTCTTTAAAGTTTATTTTTGTGCATCTTCTTATAGATACAACCCTAATTATATTTAGCACTTCATACATTTTATTGTTTACCAGGTACTGTTACAAATGCTCTGCATATATTAATTATTTTAACTCTCACAACACCTAATATATATACTAGTGTTCCCATTTAAAGAATCAGGAAGCTGAAGCAAAGGTAGGTTAAGAAACTGGCATAGGAACATTAGCTGATATGTGACAAAATCAAGATTTATTAGTACAGTAATGCATATATTTAATTTATACATAAATCACATTTTTAAACCAATAAACAGACGAATAGAAGTATAGGATTAAAATTTAGAGACAATTTGTCTAATGCTAATAGGCATGGTGGTGACATAAGAATGTGCTCACCCATGTCCCCTGCATTGGCAGGCGGATTCTTAACCACTGCACCACCAGGGAAGCCCCCAAGAAGCCAGTCTTGGGCGCTTCAACGTGGAGTGAAAATTTAAAGATTCTTTTGGCAAGCAGTCTGAACTCAAGGTCCTTTTAGATTTTTATCATTGTTTCCCCTGAACTCTTTTTGATATTCTTTAAAAAATTGTGGTAAAATGCACATAACAGGGGTTTCCCTGGTGGCGCAGTGGTTGAGAATCCGCCTGCCAATGCAGGGGACATGGGTTCGAGGCGTGGTCTGGGAAGATCCCACATGCCACAGAGCAGCTAAGCCTGTGCGCCACAACTACTGAGCCCATGTGCCGCAACTATGGAAGCCCACGTGCCTACAGCCTGTGCTCCACAACGAGAGAAGCCACTGCAATGAGAAGCCTGTGCACTGCAACGAAGAGTAGCCCCCGCTCTCCGCAACTAGAGAAAGCCCGCGCGCAGCAATGAACACCCAACACAGCCAAAACTAAATAAATTTATAAAAAATTAAAAATAAAAGAAATACTTAAAAAAATGCACATAACATAAAATTTGCCATCTAAACCATTTTCAAGTGTATAGCTCAATAGTGTTAAGTATATTCACATTGTTGTGCAAGCAATCTCCAGAAATTTTTAATCTTGCAGAACTGAAACTACATAGCCATTAAACAACAACTCTCCATGTCTCCTTCCCCCTAGCTCCTAGAAACCACCATTGTATTTTTTTTTTTTTTTTTTTTTCTTTTTGGCTGTACCTCAGGGCATGTGGGATCTTCCCCGACCAGGCATCGAACCCGCACCCCTGCAGTGGAAGTGCAGAGTCTTAACTGCTGGACTGATAGAGAAGTCCCCATTGTATTTTCTGTTCCTGTGACTTTGACTACCTAGATACTTCTTATAAGTGTAATCAATCACACAGTATTTGTCTTTTTGTAATTGGCTTATTTTACTTAGCATAATGTCTTTTAGGTTTAAACAGATTATATAGCACGTGTCAGAATTTTCTTTTTTATGGCTGAATAATATTCTGTTGTATGTGTACATCACATTTTGTTTATCCATTCATCTGTCAGTGGACACTGGGTTGTTTCCACCCTTGGGCTATTGTGAATAGTACTGCTAGGACAATGAGTGTACAAATATCTCTTCAAGACCATGCTTTCTTTTGAGTGTATCCCCAAATGTAGACTTGGTGGATCATATGGAGGAACCGCCGTACTCTTTTCCACAGTGACTGCACTATTTTACATTCTCACTAATAGTGCACAAGGGTTCTGATTTCTTTACATCCTTGTCAACAGTTGTTCCTTCTTTTTTTTTTCCTTTTTATAGTAGCTACCTTAATGGGTGTGAGGTGGATGTCTCATTGTGGGTTTTTTCTTTTTTCTTCCATGCCACGAGGTGTGTTTTATTTTCATTAATCATACAAATAATTTTCTATCATAGCCCAGGGCAAACCGAGAATTTAGCAGTCCGATTGGAGGGTCCCCTCAGACACCCACGGGCCAGTGGCATTGGCACGGAGTGCCCAGGTTCACAGTGCAGCTTGTTGCTCGTGTCCATCTTGCAGGTGGTTCTTCCTCCACAGCATGACTAAGGTCTCCAAGATGATGGGGGTGGAGAATCCTCCAGGTTCTTAGGAAATTTCACTTCGCTTGCTTCTCCTGCTCAATGGTCTCTTTGGTTGGCAGGGTGTTCTTCTCCTGCGTCTCCATCGTCTTCAGCTTGGCCTTATCGAAGCCGGCAATTTCCGCCATGTCGGGCTTGTCTGCCATTTCTTAAAGCAGTCCAAGAACTGTCACTCCAAGCCCGCGGTCCAGGTGCTCCCACTCGTGTCACTGCAGCAGGAGACTCATTGTGGTTTTGATTTGCATTTCCCTAATGACTAGAGATGTTGTATATCTTTTCATGTGCTTATTGGCCATTCATGTGTCTTCTCTGGAGAAATGTCTATTCAGGTTCTTTACTCATTTTTGAATCAGGTTGTTTTTGTTACTGTTGTTGTTCTTAAATCTTAGGAGTTGTCTGTATATTTTGGGTTTTAACTCATTGTCAGATATATGGTTTGCAAATATTTCCTCCCATTCCATGGGTTGTCTTTTCACTCTGTTGATTGTGTCCTTGATTTAAATTTAAAACACAGACGTTTTAAATTTTGATGTAGTCCAATTTATCTATTTTAACTTTGGTTGGCTGTACCTTTGGTGTCATATCTGATGGGGTTCAGAACATGCTACACTAAAGTATGGCACCTTGGCATATTTAATCTTTTAAGTTGAAGGAGTTTGAGAAAACAGCAGAAGTAGGAAGGTTACTTTGACCCTCCCCTAACCTTTCACCCATGAAGTAGGTCATAAAGTCCTTATGTGGGAAGTGGTCTCCCTGTATGAAGCAAAGGAGCATCCTTATCTCCAAAGACAACGAGATGCCACCAAAAATCCAAATGGACCTTGCTAAGTTACCCCCAGTTTACTATACGCACCTCATACTCCTTGCCCTATTATATTTCTCCATGACTAGACACTCTTCATCAAACCTAGCATAAAAATACTCAGGTTTAACTGTTTGTTCAGATCTTGATTTCCTTATATTAAATAAATGTGTATGCTTTCTCCTGTTACTCTGTCTTGGTCAGTTTAATTTTCAAACCTAGCCAGGGATCCCAAGAAGGTGGAGGAAAAATTTTTTTCCCCTAAATTTGCTAGAAATTACTGCCAAATGCAATGTCATGAAGCTTTTACTCTGTGTTTTCTTCTAAGACTTTTATAGTTTTTGCCCTCACATTTAGATCTTTGATCCATTTTGAGTTAATTTTTGTGTATGGTGTAAGGTAAGGGTACAGCTTTGTTCTTTTGCATGTGGATATCCAGTTTTCCCAAAATCGTTTTGAAAATGCTGTCTTTTTTCCCATTGAATGGTCTTGGTTCCCTCATCAGGAATCAAGTGACTGTGATTGTGAGGGTTTATTTCTGGGCTCTCTAATTCTATTCCATTGGTCTAGCTGTCTGTATTTATACAAATACCACATTGTTTTGATTATAGTATCTTTGTGATAAGCTTGAAAGACGTTTAACTTGTTCTTTTTCAAAATTGTTTTGGCTACTCAAGCTCTCTGTTTTACCATTACAACACAGTTATGAAGAGGGCAAAATGTGCAAAACATATATGAGGATTCATCATTTTTTCCCCAGTAATCTTAATTTTTTGTTATTCAAATAATTTTCTGTGAAGTTTTTGAAGTTGCTATTGTATCATCATCCTTGTAAATTTATCTTCTTCATTTGTTCACTGGAGTAATTCTTCCAGATTCTCTCATATGAGTGGCTTTGCAAGTGTTTTAACTGTGCTTTGACATCATGAAATCCTGCATCTTTTACAAGATGTGCAATTCTATCCTGAAGTAGATTTGCTCTTGTATTTCATGGTGCTAATAGAGGTTTACATATGATAACCAGTGAATGTTGCCTCAATTGTCTCAATGGATTAGGAGATCTTTGTTTTAAGTAGGGAGGGATGTTTAAGTGGAGACTAATTTTTATAAATTGTCAGTTTTGTAGTGAATATTTTTACAGAATTAAACTCTGTGAATTTGGTGATTTTGATGGTAAACACTCAGATAAAGATAAGTTGTCATGGTTGAGGCTGTGGGAATGGATATGTTCTTCAGAGTAAAGTGCTTTGGGAGAGCTGGAAAGAAAATCAAAGTACTCATGAGGCCACTGACTTTTAGAGGGTTGAGGACAAAAATATTTGAAGTTCCTGGGAATGAGTTTTCAAGGAATTATGATAAGAATTGGACTAATTAAAAAAATCAGGTCTTTAATGCATTTTGAGTTTACTTTTGCTTGTGGTGTTAGGGAGTGTTCTAATTTCATTCTTTTACATGTAGCTGTCCAGTTTTTCCAGCATCACTTGTTAAGAGATTGTCTTTTCTCCACTTTATATCCTTGCCTCCTTTGTCATAGATCAATTGACCATAGGTGCATGGGTTTATCTCTGGGCTTTCTATCCTGTTCCATTGAACTATATTTCTGTTTTTCTGCCAGTACCATATTGATTACTGTAGCTTTGTAGTATAGTCTGAAGTCAGGGAGTCTGATTCCTCCAGCTCCGTTTTTTTCCCTCAAGACTGCTTTGGCTATTTGGGGTCTTTTGTGTTTCCATACAAATTTTAAACCATAAAAAGGAATGAAATCCAGTCATTTGTAGAGATGTGGATGTACCTAGAGACTGTCATACAGAGTGAAGTAAGTCATAAAGGGAAAAACAAATATCGTATATTAACACATATATGTGGAATCTGGAAAAATGGTACAGAAGAACCGGTTTGCAAGGCAGAAATAGAGACACAGATGTAGAGAACAAATGTGTGGACACCAAGGGGGGAAAGCAAGAGGGGGTGGTGGTGGTGGGATGAATTGGGAGATGGGGATTGACATATATACACCAATATGTATAAAATGGATAACTAATAAGAACCTACTGTATAAAAAAAATAAAATAAAATAAAATGCAAAAAAAAGAAATAAAAATACAAAATAAATAAATAAATAAACCAAAATAAATAAATAATGAAGAGAATTTCAGATTAGTTTCTCAGGAAGACTGATTGCTGAGGAAAGAGAAATACGGGATGTGGAGTTCTCCTGTAAGAAAGAAAGGAGAATACAGTTGATAGATGCAAAAGGACTTTGGGTTTCAATTTCTTTTAAAATAAAGCGGGAGGTAAGAGATGTGTCTCCCATTGAGCTCCCATTGTCACACACTTTCATATTTTTATGCACAGACTTTTGCAGAGGCACAATTAGAGACCATACAAAGCTTTACATTTTTGAATGTATACTTGAACATGGTTCCATCTCCATTTTCTCTGTCCTGTAAATTACTCCTGCAGGGCATTTGTCACAGCTGGCATCCACCCAACTTGATGTTAGTTAATAACAGCTGAGAGTATTTCCCCTCAGAACTATTTGCAATTTAATGAGGGATTATAGAAATTTAATAGAATGATATACAAAAGAAAAGTTATAAATATATAATGGTGGCATTTCAAGCACATTTATAAAGTCATATTGTTTTATTCATTCTCCACTCATTTCCGTTAAGGGTATTTATTGAGTTATGTGCTAGTTACAGTGTTAGACCTAGAACACAAAAATAATCAAGTCCTTAAGAAGTTTGCTATCTAAGTAGTTCTCAACCAGAAGGCAACAATACTATTCTCTTCATGTTTGAACATATCTGGGGGCAGTTTGGGTTGTTCCATTGGCTTGGGGGACATTATTGGTATTTAGTGGGCAGGCACACTCTGGAAAGATTTGCACAAAGAAGAATTATCCAGCTCTAACCAGTGGTGTCTCCACTGATAAACAAATGCTAGAATAAGAATAATACTAGTAGTAATGATTTATTATATACCTGTGCTGTGTTAACCACTTTATCTGCATTGTCTAATTTAATCTCACCTTGACACTTTGGAGTAAATACTATCTCCATTTTCCTGAATAGCTGAAAGGATAAAGAACTTTTTCAAGGCTACACTGCTAAGTAAATGGCAGAACCAGATTTTAAACAGTGTCCTAGATTAGACCCTGGAACCTACAGTCTTAATAACTGGACCATAGAGCTTCTTAAGCTAAAGATAAAACAGAACCTGGAGATCATGCTTGAGCAACCCAGAGGGCACAGACTATGATTTATTCATCTCTCTTCCTTATACCTAGTACAAAGACTGCTGTAATGCTTCTCCTTTATATGTCATTTTATTTAGTTTAATCCTGCTCATTTTTATAGATAAAGAGAACTGAAGTTCAGGAAGGTTAAACCCTTCTAGTATGTGGCAGAGCTGAGATTAGAATCCAAGGAAAGTAGTCTAGCCACCATGGAACACAGTTATGACAGTTACTCAAAAAATGAAAAATAAAAACTACCATATGATCTGGCAACCCCACTTCTGGGAAATAAGCTAAAGGAAATGAAGTCAGTATCTTGAAGAGCTATCTGTACCCCCATGTTCATTGCAGCATTGTTTGCAATAGCCAAAAAATAGAAGAATCTGTGTCAATTGACAGATGAATGGATAAAGAAAATATGGTGTGTGTGTGCACACACACATATATATATATATGATGGAATATTATTCAGCCATGAGAAAAGGAAATCCTGCCATTTGTGACAACATGGATGAAGCTTGAGGGCACTATGCTAAGTGACATAAGTCAGATAGAGACAGACAGATATTGTGTGATCATGCTTAGAGGTGGAATCTAAAGAAGCCAAATTCATATTGTTGCCTGGGGTGTGGGGGGGATGGGGAGATGTTGGTAAAAGGACATAAACTTAAAAGGTTACTAAGTTCTAGGGGTCTAATGTATAGCATGATGACTATAATTAGCAATACTGTATTGTAGGCTTGAAAGTTGGTAAAGGAGTAGATCTTAAATATTTTGATCACACAAAGAAAGAAAATGGTAATTATATGAGTAATTATATGGTAATTATATGGCCATCAGCCCAGCCCACTTCCTCACCTCAGATTACTTTATTCCTTCCTGACCCCTCTTAGGATATATACCATCCAACCAGAGTTTGTTGGTCTTTGATTGTGTTTGTGCTATAGAGACAGAACCATTTAAGTCTCCCCCTTCTTCCACTCATTAAAAATAATTGTTGTCAATCAGTCAACATCTCTCTTTCTCCCACTCTGCAGTGAGAGATCTGTTTTAACTAACTTGACCCATGGATTTTTTTCTATATGGAACTGAGAGACAGGAATGAGGAAATGAGAAGAAAGGGGAAGGATCCTTGTGTATTGGGCCAGTTCCTGGGCTCCCCTTTGCTAGAGAATCCAGGTGAGAAGAAAAGAAAAAAATGTCAGTGATACTGTCAATATGCAAAACAAAGAGCTAAGAGCTGAGTAGCAAGGGAGAAGAGCCTGATTAACTTAGTACCTTGTAATAGTACCTTAGTACCATTTTTGGGATTTTACATATGTATGTATTTCAATTCTTATTTTGAAATAATTTTGGGCTTACAGAAACTTGAAAAATAGTACACAATTTCCACATACCTTCAGCTAGTGTCTACTAATGTTGACATCTTACATATTACAATGATTAAAATCAGGAAATTAACATTGATGCAGTTATTATTATAGACTATATTTGAATCTTCCCAGTTGTTCCACTGGACTGGATCAGTCCTTTTTCTGGTCCAGGATCCAATCTAGAATCCTTCATTGACTTAGTTATCAGGTCTTTTTAGTCTCTCCAATCTGTGAAATCCTTGGTCTTTCTTCCTTTCTTCCTCCCTCCCTTCCTCCCTTCTTTTTCGATGATCTTGACACTTTTGAAGGGTACAATCTGGTCGTTCTTTTGTAGAATGCCCTCAGTCTGATCTGGGTTTGTCTGATTAGATGAGTTAAGTATTTTTGGCAAGATCGCCACTGAAGTGATGTTACGACCTTTATCCTTCTTTGTGCATCATATCAGAAGGTGCATGAGTTCAGTTTGTGTCATTACTGATAATATTGATTTTGATAACTTGGTTAAGGTGCTGTATGCCAGAAATCTCCATTGTAAATGTGTTTTCATCTTTGTAATTAATAAATATCTTGTGGGGAGATACTTTGAGACTATGCAAATGTCCTGTTTCTCATTGCACTTTTGCCCATTAACTTTAGCATACTTCAATGATACTTCCCAGCAACAATATTCACTGTGGTGTCTACTAATGGTCATTTTTAATTTTCGTCATTCCTTATAAAATTATTAGTTGAATTCTACTGTAAGAAAGAGCAGTCCCTTCATCCCCATTTATTTATTATTCAATTATATTTTTTATTAGTATGGACACATGGATATTTATTTTAGTCTATGGGTTATAATCTATTACTATTTTATTTTTTTGTTGCTCAAATTGTCCCAGATTTAGTCAGTGGGAGCTTATTCAAGTTGGTCCCTGTGTCTTTTCAACATGTCTACATCATTTATTGAACATTTCCTTGTTTTTTGGTGCCATATATATTCCAGGCTCATATTTTTTTAATGCACCTGCCCTCCAATCTCTTACTTTTTCAAGGATCTCTGTTTCCTTTTATCACATAATGAAATTTAGAAACCAAAATATCGGCACTAGATATGCTTATTGCTACTGAGATGTTATTGCTTCTAAGACTTCTCGAAAGATACCTATGAAATTTGTGTATATTTACTTACTAATGTAAAATATGCATATATATTTATTTCTGTATCTACCTATCTATCTGTGCACACACATATATTAAAACACTGAGTTCATACTAATATCTCTGATCCTAATCCAATATCACTGGATTTATTGTCACCTTCTTCCTTTCCTTATTTATAGCTCCTTTCTCTGACAGGGAGAAACCTGGCCTTCATTTTTCACCATATATTCACTTACTTACTCAATCCAAGTATACACATAAAGTAGTTTCAGAATTTCTAACTCATTCTCCTGCATCAAAAACAAATTTACTAATGTTAAAGAAAAAAATATTCAAAGACATATGTTAAACATGGTAAAGAAAATTTTATTCAGGACCAACATGGTAGGTAGAGGGACCACTGCAATGGGATTTTACAATAGAGCCATGAGATTGGGCTCAACTCTGTATACAGCCCGGACCAATGGGAATTTATAGCCAAGGAGGAAGGTGAGGGGCAGTGGATGAAAAAATTACTAAGAGAAAACATTAGGGGTATGGAAAGGGGTCTGGCTAAAATGACCTAACAGGATTCATGCTATAGCATGCTCTATAGAAGACATTTTATACTTCTATTTTTTCACTTAAAGATAGATCCTTAGGGCTTCCCTGGTGGCGCAGTGGTTGAGAGTCCGCCTACCAATGCAGGGGACGCGGGTTCGTGCCCTGGTCTGGGAGGATCCCACATGCCACGGAGTGACTGGGCCCGTGAGCCATGGCTGCTGGGCCTGTGTGTCTGGGGCCTGTGCTCCACAGCGGGAGAGGCCACAGCAGTGAGAGGCCCGCATACCGCAAAAAAAAAAAACAAAACAAAGATCCTTAAAGTCATCGCATAATAGTTCGGGGAAATCGTCTCCTCTCTCTCTCTTGTTTTTAATGGCTGCCTATTATCCAATGTATGGATGCACTATAGTTTATTCAATAACTCTCCAATGCATGGACATATATGTTGTTTCCAAGATTTTGCATATGCAATCAATTCTGCAATAAAGAAACATGTGCATGTATATTTTCATACTGTTGGAGGTGTAGCTGCTGGATAAATTCCTAGAAGTGAGATTGCTGAGTCAAAAGGTTGGTGCGTATGAAATTTTGTTAAGTATCTCCAAATTCCCTTCTAGATGCAGCACACCAGTTTGCATTTCCACCAGCAATGTATGAGAGAAACTGTTTCCTTTGGGGCTTTATTTAATGGTCAGAGACTGGGCCACATAAGCTCTCGGAATGTAGACATTTTAAATTCAATTTAATATTTGTTGAAATATTTTCTTGCTTTGTTCCCCTCTATTTGTAAGCCAACAGTTTATTAACTGTGACTTTGGGCAAGGTACTTCAACTTATTCAAACTTGGTTTTATTATTTTAAAATATGTAAAATAATAAAATTTACCTTTAAACATTTTTTAAAAAATAGTAAATGAGATTATGTATGTAGGGAGCATAATACAGTGCCTGGAAATAAATGGGAATTTGGTGAGGTGAGGTGCTTAATAAATACTTAGTGAAATAAAGTATTTAATTTTGTCCTGGCATCTTTGCAGAGCACAAGTGCCTAAATAAAGTGGCCCTACTTCATGCTGGTTCTCCTGTGTTTGTACTGGGGATATCAGGACCTGTCCTTTAATTGTTGGGCCCCCAATTATAGCACAGCACCATGTTCAAATATTTATGCAGGGATGTGATACATCTCAATTTAGCTCTTTGTCCAAAATGTTTACCAAACCCACTGTCTCTTCTCTATCCCTAAAGACACTGCCCTAATCCACAGCCTCATCTAAGACCTGGACTGAGTTTTCCAACAGCTCTCCCTGCCTCTGGGCTCTTTCCTCTGACTCCTTCTCTACACAGTTACCAGAGGATTCCACTGTAATCTGTTTTGTATAATTTCCATGCTTAAAAGCCTTTCTTTGACTCCACATTACTTAAGGATTGAAAAACCCATAAGTACATTTGCCCCTTTTCTAGATATTCCTTGGGCTTTCCTGCCAGTAAGCTTTTGGATATGTATGTTATTCCATTGGCCTGCAATTCCCTGCCTGTTCTTTCAGCCTGGTGAAATCCTTGTGAAATTTTAGCTTTGAGAAGGCTCCCCGGCTCTGCTTCCCACCCCTGCCCCCGATGGCACTTTGGATAAATCTCCATCCTGGCTCTTAATGGCTGTATTAAACTGAGCTGTCTTTTCTGTGCTGGCCCCCTGCTTAGACCTGAAGTGCAAAATCTAGGTTTCGATTATCCTTGTTTCATCTAGCACATTATCTTGCCATGATCTTTCTTGTTCTCTATCAGTCTCCTCAGGCAGACTTCCAGCCGCTTGAGAGCAGCAGTGCTGGGCTAATCACCTTGTCATCCTTAAGACCTCATACAGAGCCTGGTCCAGAACAAGGGGTCTGTGCATGTTGCTGAGTGTTTGCTGTGAGCCATGGGGTCAGCTGGAGGAGAGGCTCCAGTTCTCTAAAGCAGAAGCAGCCTGTTCTCCACACTGATGGGACCATGGGTCACTCCTACCCATTTTACTTCTTCCCTCCTGTGCAGGGCTATACTTGGATTCCCAGGCCAGACTAACTGTACTGAAAACTTCAGTGCTCTTTTATGCGCTGCCTTAACGAGAGCTCATCCATGCCTCTTTAACATGAAGTGTTGAAGTTATTTTAATCGTGTTAGTCTTAGTTTATTTCGGGTAGTCAGCCAGAACACTGATCCATGTGTCTTACACCAGTGGTTCTCAATTTTTTTTTACTTTCCCAGTGGCTTGTCCTAGACTACATTTGAGAAGTTGTCAGACTAGAGCCTGGTGGAATGAAAAAGGGGTCAGAAGTCTCTAGAGATCACCAACAAATCATCATCATCAGCCCCATCTCTCCCTCTTAGCCAAGCAAATTCACTCATTAGAAGGAGTGAGATAATCGGGGCTGCATTAGAGAAAGTCTACCCCTCACCCTACACAGGAATATGGTTTTATATTAAAGACCAATTTAGACTTCATCACAGTGCATATATTAAGATTGCAAAGATAAGTGCTTTGGAAGATATGTTGTCTGAGGAAGGCGATGTTTAATCTTTTAGCAAAGAGAAGACTTGTGGCAACATGGTTTCTGTCTTCTAATATTTGTCTTAGGAAATTGGTAGCAAACGTGTCCTGTGTGCTTCTGGAAGATGAAATTAGGTCCTGTGAATGGGAGGAAGATTTTGGCTGAGACCAAGAGGGAGAGTATGTATGTGTCTACCGTGTTAGGCCACAGTGGGTAGGATATATGATTTTGCATCACTGCATCTCTGTCCATTGAAGGTTAGCATTCACATGGAAGGACAGCAAGACTCAGAGAGTAGCCTACCCCAGGTTGCTCTGCTCATTGGGCAGGAGGGATTGGCTCCCACGCCTGAGGTCTTTCCCCTGCGCTTCTCTGTCTCCTATGGAGCTGAGCTGTTCACTAACACCCTGCGTCATTCTGTGTCCCAGTGACCCTCCCATACCGCCTGCACCAGGTACAAGGTTACACCAAGTGACCTTTAAGACTCCTTCCAAACATAGGACCCTAATTCTAATTCAAACCAAGGAATAAATGAACAGGTCACAGTTGAAGAGCTTCACGATATCTTTATAGTCTCTTCCCTGCCCTGCACCAGTCAACTCATCTGTTCTTCCTAAAGCTGCTGAATAACCTTCTTGAAAGCACACTCTCAGTGTGTATCCCACCATTGCTCCAAAATCTTGAGCAGCTCCCATTTGCCTATGAGATAAATAAAATAATACGGAATAAATTTTAGAAAAGGTACATTTCCCTTTTCAAAGCCTGTTTTCCTTTTATTTTCAGCTCCCATTAGCTCCCTTTGCAGAGTCTGCCCTCCTGGAAAACCAGTCTTCTTACGTACTGATGCTCTCTGCCTTCTGTAACCAGGCTCTTCTCTCCTGCTGAAATGTGCTCCTCCCTGAAAGCTCTCCTTGAAAGCTTTTCCTCCTCGAAGGGTCACGTCTAATGTCCCCACATGTGCCCAGCCAGAAGTGGAATCTGATGTTTGAAGCAATGGAATAAATATCTTGTCTCAGCCTTGCATGCACCCCATTCTATGTGGTTTTGGATTGTGTGTGCCCTTGTCTTGTCCCCTGACTAAATTGTAAGCTTCCTGAGGGAGGGGTGTGGATCAGAGTCATTCCTGTCTGCCCTTCCTCTATCCTTGTGAATGTCTAGTGCAGTAACCAATGCACTCTAGGTAATCAGTGCTTACTGAGATCTGTGGAGCTGGTAGCAGACGTAAGTCACCACGTTAAATCCCAGAGCAAACTATTCATCATGTTGTAGTGCCTGAAGAATTTGGAGGTTACTGACTGGAGAGGAAGAAGAGGGGGAGGAATATATTTTAGCTATTAATTCTTGCCCTGGTATTTTTAGTCTTCTTTCGAAAGTAAAAGCTCTGTCGACAGTAAAAAGCAGACATCTACTATCTTCACCAAGTGTGTGCTCACTCTTCTCAGGAGGAACTTAATTCATCTTTAATTTTTTTTAACATCCCTATAATTGTTTTCCTTTAAAAATTTTCCATTTTGAAGAGAAAACTCAGTTTCAGAGAGGCTAATTAACTTGCCCAAGAAAGTGGCAGAGCTGCCTAGACCCAAAGATTTTGCTTCTCCTCGGCTTCCACTTTGCCTCCTGGAGCCTGTGAACACTTGTGAAAACAAGTCATCTTGAAGGATGGTCAGCGGTTTCAAGCTGAGGTCATCTTGCCTAGAGTTTGAAAAATACAAAAATTAATAATGCAACTACTATTCAAAGTCGGTGGATTTAACTTTTTTCCCCATATTTGTTTCAGACGACTCTCTTTAAAGACATAACGAGAGAGAGAGAGAGAGAGAGAGAGACTCAAGAGACTCGAGAGAGTGTTACTTCCTTGTCCTTAATTTATCACTATTTAACCAGCAATTAACCCATCTTTAGAAAAATGAGTAATAAAAAAAGCAATGTCTCATCAGTCTGTGGAAAACTAAAGAAGAAAAAAGCAGTTAAAGATACATATATATACAACATTTGCCTTATTTATATACACTAAGCTATGTAGATTTTTTTTTATTTTAAGTAAAAATAGACAGCAGGAAATCATGCTGTAATCTAAGATTCTCTTTTTATAATGAGCTTGTTTGGCCTAAGAAACCACATGAGTGCTCTGAAGAGACCTGTCCCAATTTCTGGAATATTAATCAGTGAGGAAGGGAGCCTGGGATGGGAGTCAGGTCCCAGGTCTGACTCTGCCACCATTCTGATGAGCAAGATTGGGTCAGAAATATCATCTCTTCAGTTCTCAGTTTTCTTCATTTATCAAAGGGCTACACTGGATTAGAACAGAGTTTCTCACCCTCAGCAGGACTGTTACTTTGTTCGGGGAATTCTTTGTTATGGAAGCTGTCCTGTGCCTCATAGGGTTTTTAATAGCATCCTTGGCCTCTACCCACTAGATGACAGTGTTACTGCTTCCCACCCTCCTCCCGAGTTGTGATGACCAAAAATGTCCCCAGAGATTGTCAAATGTCCCCTGGGAGGCAAAATTGCCCTTGGTTGCACCACTGGCTGGAAGCAGATTTTATATCCCCTGTATATCTACTGAGAATACCTGATAGGAAAGGCTCTGAGCTATGCACCGGGGACTCCACTGTGAAAAGAGTAAGTGCTCTCCTGTCTTCGTGGAGCTTCAGTCTAGTGGGGAAGGGTAGTCTTCAGGCTTTTGGGAGACACTGGGACAGGTGTTGTAATCGGGTACTTGCAGGAATCAGGGGTCCTCTGGACCTGTTACTCTGAGAACATGTAAACCGTGGAAGGACCCAGTCACTTCTCAATACATCATGTATTTTGACCTGTCGCCCCCCTCAGAGAAGTGGGGAAAATGAACACTTCTGTTTGGGGATAGAGAGCTATCGCAAGACAGGCTCCCAAAAACATGGGGAAATGAAGAGTGAGTATAAAATGGGCCCCAGAGCAGAATAAAATAATTCTTAGTGCCTACTTCTCATCTATCTCTGGGGTAATGATTTGGGCATGTTTTTTCCTCTTGGCTGCCATACTCACTAGAAGAATGCAGCTGAGGTGAGCCAGATCTTGTGCCTGGTGTCACCTTTCTTAGCACTCAGTTTTTTTTTTTTTTTTTTGCAGTTCAACTTTTTATTTTAATAAAATCAGAATATGCATAGCACATGCAGCATGCACACAATTTTTCACCCTTCTCTGGGGTGTTGATATTGTAATGGGATTATCAGGACTTTCTGAACACAGTTTTCTTTGAGAGGAAAAAAAGGAAGAAGGCAGTTCCTTCCTTAAAAGGAACACATTGATAGAATATTAACATGATAGGCACTGTAGCCTAGAGATTTAAGAGTCCAGGTTTAGGGGGTGTTATATTTGTGTTCATAGTTCTGGCTCAGATACTTTTAGCTGTGCAATTTCAAGAAAGTTACTTGACCTCTCTGTACTTTTTTTTTTCACTAGTAAGATCTAAATACTGATAGTATTTACCTCACCAGGTTGTTGAGAGGATTAAAGGATTTTGAACAGAAGCTGACATATGGAAATCACTTATTAAGTTTTTGAAATAAGTTCTGACGAGTCTGGGAATCATTGGGTCTCTTAGATAAGGTCCTAGCTTGTCCAAGTCATGAGCACATTTTTGCAAAGCACTGTGTTTAGTGGACCAGGTTATGCTGTTTTGAGCCCCTTCACACCTTTCTAACAGAAGCAAGGCCTAGAACCAGCTTGTGTTATCTATGAAACAGGGGAAATTAAATTATCCAAGGTCAGGCATTTGAACCAGAAGATTTCTGGAAGATCCATCCCAGCTCTAAAACCTCTGATTTTGAATCATTCTGGATTCTTACAAACCCTTTTTAGCTTCTTTGGCTCTGTAAAATATGAAAAATTGATTTCATCCCCACTATATTGCTCAAATATTAGGTGAGGATTTAAGAAAGATGCTTTAGTTTGTTGGAAGAAGGAGTGCTTTGTGAATAAGTTGGGATAAAAATGTACCTTGATTGATTGGTTAAACACTCTTGGACTCACTTTTCTTTCTCCCTTAAGATTTTTCTCTCCTTTTATCCCTTCCCCTCTATTTCCCTTCCTCCCCTAATTCCTCAAGTCCCAGTCAATATCTTTCAGAATACAGGCTTTGGATGCTTCTTCTCTGCCAGAAGCAGGGCATTTAACCTGCACTGCACACTTGCCTGTAGTGTCTACGGTGCAGTAGCTATCAGAGGAGCAGAACAGAGGCCTTGTAGAGTTGTCCATCACCCTTCTCCTCAACTACTACAGATAGCCCATGTCTGTTGATTGTTGACTTGAGGCTTTAAACACGGCAAGGTATTTGCATCTTATGGTTGCTCAATCCTCTTAGAACCCAGGCGAGGGAACTCAGAATTCTTATGGTTGGTATGAGCAATAAATCTTCACAAATTGATTCTGAAAGAGAATTTTCCTAGGGGGCAGGAAACTAACATCCCATGCAGCAACAACAAGACACATTTTTCTGTATTATTGAGAATTCACTGAGCCCTGTGTGCCAGACTCTGTGCTAGGTGCCGGGGATGTGAGTGAGCAAGACAAGTCAGAGTCTCTGTCATCATAGCAGTGATCTTTTGGCAGAGACTCACTGGGTAAGAAATTACACAGATGTTTATCAAATTACAACAGTGTTAGGTGCTGTCAAAGAAAAGTTGCACAAATAATTACTTACTCATGTTGATGTGGGATGCTAAAGAAGATTACAGGGTGATTGGTTTGACCCTGTAGTTGTACTTACCCCAAGTCCTTACACACACCCAGGTGACAAAGTTTCAATCTCATTTCTTGGTTCTGGAATTTTTGCAAAGGGGGGACGTTAAGATCACGGGTCTAGGTGAAATGGGGTTTGGGGTTTCAACAAGGAAAGAACCTGAGAAGAGGGGGTAGAATCTTTTAACATTAGCTGATGGCTCTGAGTGATTGGCTTAGCTCTGGGGACTAGAGAAACTTAGAGCATGGAGGGTGATTGACATCTAGACTCATTGGATTCACACATGGACCCTGAGAAAATCTTTGAAGTTTGTGCAGGGGATCCCAGTAAAAAATATACTCTTGATTGAAGAGCTGATATCTAGCTGGGGTGGGTATCCTCTCATACCTGGCTTACAGCTTTCAGATGGACATCTAAGGGGGAGCTAAAGAAGTCAGGTACACCTTTCCAGGTAGCCACATGAAGCACCTCAAGATCTGTGGGGTGATGGATGTTGCAGCCTTCTCAGCTGGCTGATTGACTGACTATTAGGAGTGGAAAGGTCTTAGAGTTGAATCAAGTTAGTGGTTCTCATGCCTGGAACGGGAATCACCTAGAAGCTTATAAAAATAGAGAAACCCAGGGCATAGCCTTACTGGGACCGAATTTGGACAATCTCAAGAGATAAGGATTGGGAATCTGTTTATTTTTATACAGTTAGAATAAACCCCATGTAACGGGAGTTCATGGGCAAGCATGAACCGGTCAAGCCTCTCTGGTGGATGCCATCATTCTGTTCATTATTTAAATATAGTTATCATTTCTGGAATATTCCTTAGAAAGTCACGATTTAAATACTTTACATAAATGTATGGTTCCTGGAACCAGGAACCATACTGTACGTCTTTGGGAAGTTAAATGTCTGTTCCTAATCCTAGACAAATATTTAGTTAAGGTGCTCACTATTCCTGAGAGAAAAGTGTATGTGAGTGAGTGTGTGAGTGTGTGTGTGTAAGCATGCTCACACAGTGTTTTCAGCAGTTGTTTCCAAAGAGTTGATGGGTTGAGCCTTGGTAATCTCAGGTGTCATTCGGTGTGGCCCAGTGTGGGGGCCTTTCAGTCCCATTTGGACTCTGCACAGGTGAGGTCAGAGCACCGTACAGGGCGAGGTGCTTTGTTCAGTGTTGAAGGCTATTGTTGTTGACCTAAAAAGGACACTGTTTGCCACTATGACCTTTGTGGGCCTATTGTAAAAGGCATTCATTGATTCCGTCAACAAGCAACAAACAGTTAGCACAGGCTACATGCCAGGTACTAAGTTCATTCTAGGGGTTCAGAGATGATTAAGGCCTGAACCTTAGTCATATGGGACCACCAAGGCTTTGAATTTACTTGGGGAAATACATTCAGACTGAGGTGGTTGCTCCGCTGCAATGTGGTTAGGAGTTTGTACTTAATTCTCTAGCCCCATCACTTACAAATGTTCATTAAATGTAAAGAACACCCTGAGAGTTAAGTGGACCTAGCACCAGGAGATCCAGCACCTTTTCCAAGTCCTCTATTCCCCATGAGCACTTCGGGGAATGAATCCAGTCTCCATTATTAATCCAGTCTCTATGGTTCCCATAGAGCAGGGCTGGGAGCTTCTAATTCAGCCACATGTATGCTGTTTCCATAGTTATATGATCAGAGTGACTAATTCATCAAAAGTAAGTTTCTAAAGCCTAATGGAATAGTATCTCTGAATTGATACACTCTTCCTTTAAAATTGGTATGTTTTTTTTCCATTTCTTTTAAAAATACCAAAAATAATTTGGAAGGTCTTTAAAAGTCATTCAGTTTATTACCATGTATTACATTGCTGTGCATGAGGAATATGCTAAGTGATTTTAATTTTACAACAATTCTGTGAGATTTTTATCTCCATTTTACAGATGGGGAAATAGGGGCATAGATAGCTGAACTAATTTGCTAGAAAGACAAATAGAAAATAATAGAATCAGGATTCAAATTTGTCTAATTCCAAAGCCCACAATTTAAAAAAAACCTCCTTGGGGCTTCCCTGGTGGTGCAGTGGTTGAGAGTCCGCCTGCCGATGCAGGGGACACGGGTTCGTGCCCTGGTCTGGGAAGATCCCACATGCCGCGGAGCGGCTGGGCCCGTGAGCCATGGCCGCTGAGCCTGCGCGTCCGGAGCCTGTGCTCCGTAACGGGAGAGGCCACAACAGTGAGTGATAGACCCGCGTATCGCAAAAAAAAGGAAACAGAAAAACAAACCTCCTCTACACTGTCTCTTTTATGTATGTGTGTGTGTGTGAGAGTGTGTGTGTGTGTGTGTGTGTGTGTGTGTGTGTGTATATGTATGTGTGTATTGGAAGTTGTCATTCATTGTTTGAATTTCAGGACCACTTAGAGAATATCTGATCTTGAATCTAAAATATAAATTCTCTCTATAAAGATTTTGATTTGTCTTCAGGTACATAACGAGTGTCTACTGAGCATGTGTTTGACATCGTGACAAACACTGGGAACCTAAAATTGTGAATTCACATGCAGTTTAGTAAGACACAATTACAAAAATCAAATCAAATATTTGCAATTCTGTGATTTCTGTAAAAGGTAAGTCCTAACTTCTGTTAGTCTTGGGAGAACCTGAAGAGCAGTATGAGCTATAAAATCCCATGTCAGTACTTACGGAGAAATCCCTGGAGTGGGGGCACAGGTAAAAGTCACATATAAAGGAAAATAAAAATGGTACAGCAACTAACTCCCTCTACTTCAACTTGAGCACAAGTTTCATGTTGAGTGAATAAGTCACATGAACTTGAAAATGAAGTATGGGTTTTAAAAAGAGAAAAACGAGTTTGTGGGCAAAGGCCTCTATTGTTTCCTGGGATCAATTCTATTGATTTTGTTCTGTGACACGTAAGAGCTCTGGTTTTGAGATGTGGATGTTGACTAGCAGCAAAAGGCTGGGGATAACAGCTTGGTAATGAGAGAAAATGACTTGAAGTTTCTCTGCTACAATAGGAAGATTTTGATTTATCTCTGTTCCTCCAGTTTCAGAGTTTAGAGCAATTGTACGTGTAGCACCTTAAACAGTGAGCCTCCCAGAAGTGACAAGGTTATACTTGGAGGGTCAGGAGCAGTTGTTGGCATTTGAGTTAAGAGAGGAAAAAAGAAGGTGGTGGTAAGGACCACAGAAGTGTCCTCACCTTGCCTGATCATAAGTGCTACTTGGCCTCATATCAGTTAACTCTGTCTATAATTTTGTGACATAACAACCACCTGTCAATGGAATTTATTTAGCTTACATGTCTTCTGTCAGTTGGGTGGGGGTCAGCAGATCTAGACTGAGCCTGTCTCGTAGAGTCTCCGGTCTCATGTCTCAGCTGGGCTGACACGTGAGTCTGCTCTCACATGGGGATCATCTATTCTGGGTTGGGCCCATCTGGTCCACAAATTGTCATCCTTCTCCTGGGTCAGTGATTTAGATAGGACAAATTTTCTTCATGACAATGTCAAACGTGCAAGAATAACTTTAAGGACTTTTCAAACTTTGATTATATAGTACCCACTGATATTCCATGGCAAGGAGCACAGATACATGTACTCTACCCTATGTCTTCTGTTAAATATGTTAAACATAACATTCTGAATCAGACTCTCTATGAAGGTGCCTGAGTTTCTGACTCTTATCATCAAGCAAATTTGGATCTAAAATAAAAACCTTTTTAGCTTTATTTTGTTGTAATCATATATGTACAAATGAATACATGTGCATGTATCCAGTCATTTTGGAAGAGTCAGGCTAACTAAAAGTTCTTTCTGATGAAGCTCTGAATCTTTCCTCAGTATTTTTTTTTGTTGTTGTTAGCAGCTTTATTGAGATAGAACTTAGATACCATACAATTCACCCATTTAAAGCTGTACAATTCAGTGGCTTTTAGTGTATTCCCAGAGTTGTACAACCATCACCATAATCAATTCGGGAACATTTTCATCGACTCAGAAAGAAACCCATACTCTTTAACTGTGACTCCTCAAAACCTCTTTTCTCAGTTTTTGAGGCAAGGATTCTGCTAATTTTCAAAAGACATTTTTCTTTCTGGGCTCCCCCAGAGTTTTGGAAATAACTGCATTATAGCATTTATCACACAGCAGGGCTATTAGTCCTTTCTTTTTCTATCTCTCTTATGAATCTGTAACTTCCTTGAGGACTAAACACTGTGCCTTATTAAACTTTATAGCTATACTTTCAGCCTAATGCCTAGTATATCTTGGCGTTCAAATAATGAAGGAAGGAAGGAAGATAGGAAGGAAGGAAGGAAGAAAGAAGAAGGAAGGAAGAGGGAAATTGTAATAGAAATTTTGGTTTAGTCTGTAGGATATGGTCTGGAGAACATATCCCTATGACCTATTTTGGAAAATATTCATGAAGTTAAAAAATAGGTTTTTTCAAAGAAAAAAATTGTGAGTTTTGAACAGTTTTTTTTGTACTAGCCCCATCCTGGAAATTCTGAGATATTTCCTCCAGAACCCCCACAGGATTCCTCACTACATCATCATCCTTTGTTCATATTAGTTAGGACTATATAGGTATATATATATATATATATATATATATATATATATATATATCACAAAAAGATTAAAAATAAACAAGTTAGAAATTAATTTTTCTCTGACATAGCAGTCACTAAGTAGATGGTTCAGAACTGATGGGGAGGCCTCGTTCCATAAGACTGTCTAAGAAACCAGTCTTGTGCTTCATCATTCCCCAGGGTACCACCTTCAGTAGTACTGTCTAGGATGGCCCCCCAGTATTTCTGTGTGCCAGTCAATTGAGGAGGCTAAGGGACTTTAGAAGCATAACTTGGAAGTTACAACATCACTTTCAGGTACACCCTTTTGGTGGAATCAATCATATGGTCATACCTAGCAGCACAGGTGGCTGTGGAATATGCTTTTTATTCTGGTTGGCTTTGTATCCAGCTACAGATTGAGTGTTACTTTCCTTTTCTAAATGAAGAGGGAGAGACTGGATGTTAGGAAACAAGTAGTCGTGTGTTCCATGTGCTGCTTTTACAAATACTAATTGGCAACATAAAACTGAATTCCTGTTTATTTTCCTTATTTTAAGTTTTGTATCTTAACCAACCTGAGGCCTGAAAAATTATCATGACTTTTAAATGTATTGTTGTTCTACTCTTCATGTTTAGACATGTTTTATGGCATTTAAAAGAAATCGATGCCTTTACAGCATTGTTTTCTACTTTTGTAATTGAACATGTATTTCAGTTAAATTATGGAAAAAATGGGTTTTGGTGCACTAGCCTGGAAAACTTACAAACACTATTATTTCTGTGGGAAAATGGCTTCAAATTCTTAAAAGAATCTGACGAAGAAATGTGCTTTTGGATTTGAACACATTTGAAAGTTGGGAACTGCTAAATGCACTCAGGTTTACCCATATGAAGTAACAGATGAGACTTACTGGAACGTTTGCTCAGCAGCGCCTTACACAGCACTGCAGCAGCCTCAGTACTCAGCCAGGACTAACAGTCCAGATCTAGCTTCCTCCTTTCTCCACATGTTCATCAGGCACACAACTGCTGGCCTCTCTTTTTCACTTCAAACATTTAGCTTGTTGTTGGGAAGTTGTTTAGTTGGGAAGTTGTAGCAAGAGTACAAATAGAAGATTAGATAAGGATATCTTAAGACCTTTGAGTTATAAGTTCAGTCGAGACTTTAGAGACCATTCATTTAATTTTAATAAAGGTAATGGTAGCCTTCTTACTCTAGAAAGAAAATGGCTACAAAGTGGCTTTTACCTTTTTGAAGTAACACAAAATGTTTATGTATCCTAACATTAAAATAGCTACTTATGGGATGGTTTGATTCCAAATCTCTGAATCAGTTTGTCGAAGGAGTTTTTATGCTTTTTTAACTGTCTTCCCTCCCCCACCTGCCACCCTGTGCCCTAAGCACATGCTTAGCCTGAGAATTGGATAATCCACTACTGATTGTAGAATTTACCCCTAGTTCACTCTCATACAGAACCAGGAAGTTTTCTTTCACACATTGAACAAATATTTATTACGTGCCTGTTAAGAAAGCACTTGAATAATGTACTGGGTACTGGGAAACAGCAGTTGGGTAAGAGTCACACACCATGCTCTCAGTGAAGCCTGCTCTCTGTTGGGAAACACAGACAGTAAATAGGTAGTTACAACAGGTATGAGGAGGATTATATGGGGGGGGGGGAACACAGTGTGATGTGGGGACAGATTGCAGGAATAGATGCTTTAGTTTAAGGGTCACAGAAAACTTCTCCAAGGAAGAATGAGTTGTAGTAAAACAGACTTCATAGGCAGAGAGAAGATTACATCGTGTCTTATTCAGAGATTACATCACTGGCAAGTGGCCTGTGAGAGGAAGAGAAGAGGTTTACCTTAGCACCTATGACTCACCTGTGGGAAAACATCTAGCATAGAATTTGGCACACAAATCTCAGAAAAACTGAATCAATGAATGGTGGAATTTCAGACAGTATTGCTGATGACAAGAAAAAGTTTTCTGCCCATCCCAAGGGAGTAATGACCTAACATATCACCTTCTTCCAGACAAGATTAATCCTTCTTAAGATTGCTTAGAAACAGCTAAGCTGGTCAGAGCTTCAGGAATTTAAGTTTAAAAAAGAAAGCACTGGTGAAGAAATAGGAATGCAGCAACTGTATGGTCATAAAATCAGAGGGTCAGAGCCAGTAGGAGCTCTAGAGGCAGCCATGGCCATATCTTCCATTCTAAATGTAGGAAATCAAGTCCCTAAGTACAATACGTGTGTGTGTGTGTGTAATGAGTTTATAAACTTTAGAGTGGAGAGCTCTGAAAATGTCTTCTATTAACCAAAGGGGGCTTTAACAACTTAGAAATAAAACAAAAATGATGAATTAAAATTTTGGCCAGAGAGAAGTATATCTGAAGGTGAACTGGATGGTGATTCTGGATTAAACATGAGGATGAATAAAGGAAATAGATTCCTTTCTCTCTTGCAAGGCAGCCAAGGAATCAAAGAACTAGAGTAAACCATCTTGAAACAATATAGAAGCAGTTGAGATTTCATCTATTCATTTGTACATAAGTTGATCCATTCCTTCAAAGATATTTTTTGAGCAGCTAATAGCATTGGGGATGCAGTGGTTATTTGTTATTGGATAAGACAGTATTCATACCCTCATGGAACATTCAGTCTAGTGTGAGATGATAGGAGACTGAAGTAAAGCGTTAAATTCTAGGATGGAGGACTCTGTGACAAGGAGAGACCAAGGTACTACGGACAGTATGGTGGTGTGTGTATAAGGGATTTCCAATGAAGGCTTCCTGGAGGAGGTCCCATATAATCACAGGTCTGAAAGATGAATCGGGCATAATCAGGTGAAAGCAGGCAGAGTATAATGAGAGCTCAAAGTCCAAGGAACAGCTTATATAAAAGCACAGAAGTCAAAGCATAATAAGAGGCCAGTAGAACATACAGTCATTTAGTTCTGGGTACAGTGCTAGGTTTAGGTTCTTAAGACAAATAAGACATGACTCCTGTTTCTTTGTAAAACTATATTTGTATGTATATGCACACATGCATACAAACAGCAGCAGTTATTCTAAAATCATGAGTGTTCATTTTCAAATATTTGGCACTCGGCTTTCTAGGATCAGGAGTAAAATTCCTGGTTCACTTGTGCTTGGAAGGGGCCATATGATTATTTCGTGCCAGTGAGTTGTGAATGGAGGGCATGTGCGTCACTTCTGGTTCAAAGTATTTACTTGCCAGGGCCTTCTTTCCTTCAGCCATGGCAACTCAGCCGTGTTCCATATAGTGCCTGTCGATCATCCTGGGGCTCAGACGGAGGTCAGTATAGAACAGAGCCCCCAACGGGCATATTAATGACATTTAGTACAAGTGAGAGATACTTTTTTCATTTTAAGGTAATTTTTTGGTCTTCACAGAGATGCAGGGTATTTGTTATAGCAGCATAACCTAGCCCACTGTGATATCTACAAAATAAGAAGCAGCATTTTCAATTAAATTGAATTAGTAATCATTTAAAATTTCCTCAGTCTGTGTTAAATGTTATGGATATAAGGGCTATAAAGACAGGTGCTCTTCCTGCCAAGTATGGCATTGGGGAGAGAGACTCATGATCCAGTCAGTTGGTTGCTATGAGGTCAGTGAAAGGGAGAAACACAGGTCTCTGGGAGCATATACAGGGACATGGACTTCAGCCCAGAGGGGTATAGAAAGTAAAAGAGGCCAAAACTGATTCTGGAAAGATGCCTAGGAGAGAGCCAGGTTGAAAAGATGGGAAAGGATATTCCAGGCAATGAAAAGAACAGGAGGAACTATACAGGGAGATTAAGCCCTGACTTAATCAGGCAGCAGGCATTTTCCTTGTGAGGACCAGGAAGTCTAGCGTTTTCTAAGCCAAGAAATTTTAGAGCACAGAGCACAAAGTACAAATTTTAGAGTCCTCTGTAGCTATAGATGGCATGTTTGTGTCCCTGCCAAATGCATATGTTGAAACCTAATCCACAATATGATGGTTTCTGGAGCTGGAGGTAGAGCCCTCATGAGTGGGGATAGTGCCTTTGTTAGAGGGACCCCAGAGAGATCCCTCACCCCTTCTACCATGTGAGGTTATGGTGAGAAGGTGGCTAACTATGAGCCAGGAAGTAGATGCTCACCAGACACCAAATCTGCCGGCCCCTTGATCTTGGACTTCCCAGCGTCTAGAACTGTGAGAAATAAATTTCTGTTGTTTCTAACTCACCCAGTCTATGGAATTCTGTTATAGCAGCCTGAATGGACTACGATAACTGCCCTGGTGGATTTCCTGTAAGAACCAAATCAGGGCTCAAACAAACAAGCAAACAAACCAAAAAGGATAGAAATACAACAGAAACAACCAGTGACTGACCAAGCATAGCTGGCAGAAGGAACAATCTATTGTTTCTTGGGAATCCTGCCTGGTGAGGGCCAAGTGGAACTACAAGGTTCTGTATGAACTTCACATTCAGACCTTAAACATCTAAAGGTCTCTTGTAGTCTCTGGAAAGGAAGCAAGGGACAGTGCCACACCCACATGACATCACCGTGCTCACTTCTAAAGAACAGAAACCTCTTAAAGCTAAGGTGTGTGGCTGGGTGTGCTTCCAGTGCTTCTTTAACAAGAAGAGAAACCTGATAGAACAAGAGTTTCAACTTAGTACATGGCTGCTCCAGTTAGAGGGTCTGTTTGTGGTTATTTGAGTGTGGGGCAGAGTGTGTATTTAGAACTCGTCCCAGTTTTCTTGAAACCTGCTTTTCTTCACCTCATTACCAACTGGTAGCCATGCATCCAAATGCTAATTTTTCTTAATTAAATATATGACAGTTTTAAAAAATTACTTCTCTTTCCATTCTAATTAGATGTTAGTGATTCTGCTCTCTCCACTAATTACTGCATGTCTTCCTTCTGAAGACTATATATATGTATATACTATATATATGTATATACATATATGTATATATATAAGTATATATAAAACCATATACGTATTTATATGCACACATTCATATATGTGTGAACATATGTATGTGAATATATATGTATACACACAGATATAAAATTGAAATTTTAATAACCTTCCTCTTGGGAGAATGCATCATTGATAAAAATATCCCTGCCTTGGGTTGGTAGTTTTCTGGGATTTCAATTTCAATAGCTTCTTCCGTATTAGGCTGCTTTCATCTCAGAGGAAATAATCATATCTAGGTTTGGCTCTGTTCAATGGGGCATGACTACACCAGAATGGGTTTCTTCCTGAACAGAAAAAGAAAATCGGAAAAAAAATAATAAAAGCCCAGCACACCAAACTCCAAATTATCTAAATCCATTTTCAATGAAGAGCTTGGTGGCTTGGTAAGGATGATGACTTTTGAAGGAAAAAAATCCATTGCAAAATCCCATTTCCCATGCTGTAGGGTTAGGAGAATAAGTTGCACCCAGGGAGGAGGGGGCATGCTCCTTTTGACATGTAATAAAGCAGGTGGCCTCATTTGAATTTTCCCATTAGGTCTCCTGGAGTGATCTCAGAAATACGTTGGCCTTGCAAACTGTAACTCAGCCTTGGCTCCCTGACTCCAGGAGAGCCAAACAGCAGAATTAGAGTTTTTCAGACAGCAGAATTAGAGTCTGAATTACTTGAAATGTCCAGCAGGAAGTTATTTGTTATCGTGTTGGGTTTCCTATTTGCCACAGAATATTAAATAGGTTTCTTATTTTCCACAGAATATTAATAATTGGGCTTGAAAGTGGGCAAATGCCTTCTCTGCCAACCAGCCTTTTTCTTTTTGCCTCTCATCCTGTTTTCCCACCACAAGGATCAATGGAGATGTTTCCATCCCTCATCAAGATGGGGGCTATCTAGATGGAGCATCTGATACTGACAGGCTCACGGTTAAAGTCAGAGATAATTAGCCCAAATATAGGCATTCCCAGCAGAGGTGTGATGAATAAGTGCCAATGCAGGAGACACGGTCCGATCCCTGGTCTGGGAAGATCCCACATGCCACGGAGCAACTAATCCCACGCGCCACAACTACTGAGCCTGCGCTCTAGAGCCTGTGTGCCACAGCTACTGAAGCCCGCGCGCCTAGAGCCCGTGCTCTGCAACAGGAGAAGCCACCACAATGAGGAGCCCGCACACCAACAAAGAGTAGCCCCTGCTCGCTGCAACAAAGACCCAATGCAGCCATTAAAAAAAGGAAGAAAAAATCAGTTTCATTCCTTTGTTCATTCAGCAGATGAATATTGAAGGAACCTAAATGGTACAAGCAACATGGCCCCTGTCCTCATGTGGTACACAATCAGAAGAGACATTGGAGAAAGAATTAGCAAAACATTAATTAATTGAAACTTTGAAAAGTGTTATGAAAGAGAAGTATAAGAAGCAATGAGAAAACATATCAGAGGGACTCAAAAATATAGTTGTCCCACACAGGCTAATAATTTGGTATGCTTTCAAACAGATTTAAAAAAAAAACTTGTTCATCTTTTATTTATCGGAGGCAGGAAGAAACTGATTTGAAAAAAAAATCACTTCATTTTACTAAAGAAACAGAAAACAAGATCTTTTCAGGATATGTATGAGAGAGAATATACACTGATGCGGCAGACAGGCATGGATTTATGAATGTGCTTTGTGGGGCGATCGCAGAGCTGTCACTAGCAGCCTATGCAGAGTGACAAATCCACTGGGTCAGAGGAGTACAGGCCTTCTAGCTACCTGTCTTCCATCTTTGTTGAGGCTGGTGACCCAGTCCTAACATCTAGGTTCTGGGTTCTTACTATGCTGTAGCTGGGAGGGTTATAGAATGCTTCCAAGCATCTTGCACAACCTAATGGCTTTTCCCTTTAGTTCTTGCTACATCCATTGGGCCCCAGTATGACATTGCTAGGGACTTCTAGCAACTCTCTTACTATAACTGGGTTAGATATTTTGGGGGTGGCTGGAGATCATCCTAATTAGTGGGGGTAGGAAAAAAGAGGCAATAATTAAAGAACTGCATTCTGTTACTGGCAGTGCCAGCCCATCCAGAACCCATGGGCCAATGAAGAGTTATAACTCAACTAACCAGCTGATGTAATGGGCATTTGTGGAAGAGTCTCGGGGAGCCTGAGCTTATGCAAGGTCTAAACACTTCTTTCTTTTGCTGTGGTCACCCATGTTCTCCCAACAGCACCATCATTCTGTGCCCTTTATGTCTTCTAATGCCCCAACGCGGCCTGAGCCTTTATCCAGACAGCCCGAGGCTCCAGCAGCAAGCTCACTACAAGGATGCATACGGCTGAGGGCCACAGGGTGCAGGTGGCTGTGGTACTCATATGTGGGTGCATTCCTCAGTGCTGCATGCTATTTTTATTCTTTGAATCATATTTCATGCGTATGACCTACTTACTCACCTGATCAGGGAGATCCTTATAGGTAGAGTCAGTGTTTCATTCACGTGTCCCGTGACCCGTAGTAAGTGTCCAATTAACGGTTGAAGAATAAATAAAGAGAACTTCCTCTGGCTGGCTCTTGCTGGGCTCCACCAGACACTGGAAGCTGGTGGGAAGTCTGTGTATCCAAAAATAAAACTGATAGCAGTAGAACCTGTAATTTGGCTTGCCTGGGAGAGGTGGGTGGTAAAAACAGAGGGCATAGCCATGGAACCCATGGCCTGAATGTAGCCAGACTTCCAAGAAACTTATTTTAAATTAATTAAAACTGTATACCAAAATAGCTCCACCCATTAATTGACTTCCACTGACTGAAGCAGAATTGATATTTGTGCATGTTTCTGTCAAAATGTTTTCTGTATTTCCGTAGTTCTTATTCTTACTTAAGTTTTCTTTCGTAATTTCCCAAGACAGAAATCATCTTGTGAAACATGTTAAAGGATCCAACATATAGATATTAAAATAAATAATTTGCTCTCATTTCACCCCGTGGATTATTGGGATTCCAGATCTCAGCTGACTGCCGATAACATACATCTGTTAAAAAAATACGCATCACAGGTGGGCTCAGCCCAGCAAGAAATATTTGCTTCAGTTTATACTCAAGGTATGACTCACTTTTCTGGAATCAAGACTGGTGTACATGGTTCGTTAGTTTACTGTGGAAACCTGAGTTAACTGCTTCCGAAGCTCTGTATTTCAGTGATGTCCTAGAGCAAAGGTCAGCAAACTATGACCCACAGGTCAAATCCAGCTGGCCCCCTGTTTTTGTAAATAAGGTTGTTTTGGAACCCACAGCTAAACCTATTCACTTATGTATTATCTGTGCTGGATTTCACACTACAACAGCAGGGTTAAGTAGATGTGACAGAAACTTTATGGCCCACAGAGCTGAAAATATTTACTATCTGGTCCTTCACAGGCAAATGTGCCACTCGCTATTCCAGTGCCCTATATAAATTAGTGCCTGGTGGCTGCCCAGTCTGATGAACTCACCTAATCTGACAGGGCAGGAACAAAGAAGCTCAAAAGATAAGTGGAGATGAGCTGGGTAAATGGCAGAGGGAGCAGCCCTGAGGCTGGAAAGCCCTCAGTCAGGGAGGAACCTGATGTGTTTGAGGAAAGAAAAGGAGGCTGCCTTGATTAGAGCTAGGAGAGAGAGAGTTGTTCATGGTCAGGCTGAAAAAGCCCGCCAAAGCCATATCACACAAAGCGTAGTAAACCATGATGAACTTTCTAGATATTTTGACCATTTTAGACTTTCAGAGTCCAGGGAATGCATTAAAAATTAAAACAAAACAAAACTACAGAGGTGTGGTGTCTTTGTCACTTCCATATCTTGTTATGTCCATGAACTTGAACTTAAAGCACTGTCACCTTTCCCCATGGCAAGGTGGCCACTGACCTTTTGGGATTCACCCCAGTCAGCCTGGTACATCTCCTCTTGTTATTCCTGATGTGCAGCCGTCCTCCAGCCCATGGTGGGAAAGCACAGTGGGGGAATCAGGCATTCTCTGAGGGCAGGTGAGCACAGATCTGGCCAATGGCTTCTGGCTTCACAGCTCTCCATGCCAGAGCTTCCATGAACCTCAGAGATGGTACCAAACTGGACTGGAGTGGGCGTGAGAGAGGAGAAGGCAGACCCACAAAGGCTGGGTCCTGCTGCGCCAGCTCTCTTGTGCTGATGCTGTGGGGTCCACTGAGCACAAAAGAAGCCTTTCTTCTTGTCTCCATTTTCTGGTACTTCAGCTTGAATAGAGGCTCCAGGATAGGAAATAGTTGATGGTGAAGGTTTAAAATACGGACTTTGAAATTAGTTAGAAGGAGATTTGAATTTTCACTTTCAAGCTCACAAGCTTAGGCAAGTGACTGACTCTCTCTGAGCCTGAGTTTCCCTGTCTATAAAATGGGGATATCAATATTAAGCCGGTAGAATTGTGATAATTATATGAGATGAGATATGCAAAATGAGTGCAGAGCCTGGCTGCAAAACCAGTGATTATTGATTAGGGATGATTTCACTGGCCTTTGGCTAGATCGTTTGCGTATTTCTTTCTCCTCCTGTTCCAAAAGGACACATATTACAAAGAATATTTGGGTGGACTGGACTGGCAGTGGAGCCAACATCACGTGCTTGCACTGCGTGCCCTGGGATTACATCAGAGACATCATCCATGCCTGTGCTTCCCGGCACACCTCCCCACGCCTTCAAATGAGGCCTCCCTCCGTCTGTCACAAAGACCAAGAAAAGGTTCCGGTCCCTTGAGGTTGGAGAAGAAAGCAACTGTGAAGAAACAAGCTATTAATATTAATGTTCCAGGAAAAGGAGAAGAGAGAAAGGACGTGGGGTGCCCAGAAAGAATGACTCCATATGGCTTTGATGTGTTCCTTTCCACAGGACGGGAGCAGCACGGAGAATACAGAATAACGAGGAGGAGGGAAAGGAGGAGGTGGAGGTGGCCTGGCAGCATCTGAGAAATTATGTGAGCTGTGGGGAGTAGGTTCTGTCTAGACAAAAAGTCAGCCAGCCACGCTGCCATCTGCAGCCGTCAGAGAACAAGCCAGCAAGGGAAGGGGGAGCCCGCAGGTGCCCTGTTTATTCCAATTAGTGGGTGTGTAGGATATTTTCTCTAAAGGACTGTTGTTGTGCTAAACCTGGGGGAGCACCTGCTATTATTGAGACCCTTCCCAAAGATCTCCTTTTTTGTGGACCTCTTCAGGCACAGTTTATTATTATTATTTTTGCCTCTCCATTGAAGTCCTATTGTACCCCTTAATTTCTCACGTGGATATATTGTCTGATTCTTAAGAGCTCAGTCGGCAGTTTGACCTCAATTTAGATCCTGCCTGTATCTCTCTCTGGCCTTGCCATGGTGGGCAAATTACTCCACCTCTGAGAGCCTCTGTTTTCTCTTCTATAAGAAATGTAAGTAATAGTGAGGAGGTAGTTTGTGTACAGGCTCTAACAACAGTTGCCGGTCTTATGACTGCTAGAGCCTGTTCTCTCTCTCTCTCTCTTTTTTTTAAGATTCTTTTGATGTGAACCATTTTCGAAGTCTTTATTGAATTTGTTACAATATTTTTTCTGTTGTATGTTTCGGTTTTTTGGCCATGAGGCACGAGGCATGTGGGATATTAGCTCCCTGACCAGGGATCGAACCCGTACCCCGCGGGCATTGGAAGTCAGAGTCTTAACCACTGGACTGCCAGGGTCATCCCACCTGTTCTTTCTCTTCCTCAAAACAGAGACAGCAGAGGGCAAGGTGGTGAAGGAGTGACAGCAAATGGAAACATCTTGGGATAGTCCATTACTAGCAGCACAGATATTTCACACTCTGTTGAAGGAAACAAGCTTCCTTGGAATACTTGAGGTAAAGCCTCTATATGTTGAGTGAACTTTGATGCTTTTGCACAAGTAGAAACTGAGACTCTACTCCCCACAAGTAATAACGATCTCGACACATGAAGAAATATTTCAGGCTGAATCACCTGGGAGGTGTGACATTAAATTAAAGGAATTTAAAAATTGATAATTATGTGACATATTAGAGGTGTTAGCTAATATGATTACTGTGATAATTGTATTGCAAAATGTAAATGTATCAAATCAACATGTTGTATATTTTAAACTTACGCAATGTATGTCAATTATATCTCAATTTGAAAAATAACTTAGAAAAGGCAAAAAGAAGAGGAATTAGATGAGAGCTCAGACTATGGCTAACTATTTTCATTTTCTTCGTGATGACGAATGGTGAGTGAGTAGCAGAAACCCACCAAATAATATCTGTAGTATGTTGTACAATATAAAATTTTAGTCAGTTCAGTAAACCCTGTCTATTTGCCATACTATACAGTGGCATTAGTCTTGTTCAGTTATTTCTTTTGATCATCTTTGTAGAGTCTCACATTAAAGAACCCTTTAGGTATTAAATTAAACCTGGATGGACCCTACCTGAATATTGTTGACAACATTCTGTTGCTCAGAGAAAGGAAAATCTTATTAGGCAAATCCGCTTAAGAATGCTGCATTAGAGAAAATACATCCTTAAGCAATCTTGGAATGGGGAGAAAGTCCTCCTAAACAAGTCATAAAACCTAAAAGGTCTAAGAGAAAAGACTGACAGATTTAGCTACATAAAAATATAACATTTCGGCCCAGGAGAAGAAGCATAAAGAATGATACGTGGGGGCTTCCCTTGTGGCGCAGTGGTTAAGAATCACCTGCCAAAGCAGGGGACACAGGTTTGAACCCTGGTCCGGGAAGATCCCACATGCCGTGAGCAACTAAGCCTCTGCACCATAACTACTGAGCCTGTGCTCTAGAGCCCACGAGCCACAACTACTGAGACCACGTGCCCCAACTACTGAAGCCTGCGTGCCTAGAGCCTGTGCACCGCAATGAAGAGTAGCCCCTGCTCGCTGCAACTAGAGAAAGCCTGCACGCAGCAACAAAGACCCAACACAGCCAAAAATAAATAAATAAATAAAATAAATTTATTTAAAAAAAAAAGAATGACACATAAGAACTTATTTCCTCAATAGATAAAGAGCTATTACAAATCAGTAAGAGACCATTTGGCCAAAAGAAGCATGAATAGGCAAAAACATGAATAGGCTGATTGCTCCTAAGTAGGTCTTTCTTGTATTAAGTCACAGAGTCTCTGTACACTCTAGAACGACACATGGAGTGTGCAGTGGGAAGACAGAGATATGTCAGGCTTATATAGGAGGAATAAGAGTGGAAAAGTATGGTAAGGCTTTATGTTTGTGTGGGTAGGATGTGGAGAGCAAAGGGAAGAGAGAGAGAGAGAGAGAGAGAGAGACAGAAGTAGAAATGTATAAGGCATGACTTGGGGACCAGAAAGATTGGAATGGAATGTTTTTTAAGAGAAACATTAGAGGGCATGGCAGGACATATAGATTGGGGACTTAACTGGAAGTCTTTGATGCCAGCCTAGGCATTTAGAATTGATCTCCTAGGTAGTGGAGAAGAGCCATTGAAGGTTTTTTTTTTTTTTTTTTTTTTTTTTGCGGTACGCGGGCCTCTCACTGCTGCGGCCTCTCCCGCCACGGAGCACAGGCTCCGGACGTGCAGGCTCAGCAACCATGGCTCACGGGCCCAGCTGCTCCGCGGCATGTGGGATCCTCCCAGACCGGGGCACAAACCCGCATCCCCTGCATCGGCAGGCGGACTCCCAACCACTGGGCCACCAGGGAAGCCCCCATTGAAGGTTCTTAAACAGGGCTGAGACAGGTCTCAAGCATAGGAGGTAAAACTGAATTAGCAAATTAGTTAGGCAAAAGGATAGTTATTATCTACAACTAAATCATTGTTATGTTCAACTCAAGAACAATCCCCTGGCACAGAGCCTTGTGTTCTCAACATATGTCTGCTGAATTTTTATTATTTTGAATATAAAATTACTGTAGCCTAGATGTTATTTGGCCTCCCCAGGTTTTTCATATAAAATGATGTGACATTTTAAATCTGAAGTAAGTGACTAAATCTTTCTCTTGCTCAAACCCAGTCCAAGGGGTGAGATGAGGTTAGACATTATGGCAGCCCTCCATCCTCCTTGCTCCTCCTGCCCTCAGATGGGCAGCCAGATCCTGGGTTAAGCACCACTTTTGATTCCTCTGGTTCTTTCTCTGATACTACCTATCATCATATGCCACCCCTCCAGGCTTTCCAGAGTTCTACAGCAAGTATGGTGCAAGGCTGTGATGTAGAATGAATGAAACAGGACAAAATGCCATGAAGTCAGTATCCTGCAGTTGCACCACTTAAAACAGGTGTCTGCCTTTAGAAAATATATCCACAAAGTCCCCTCTACTGTGGGCACAGGCTTGTCATAGGAACTGATGGGTAAGAGAAAAGGATGGTTGAAATACAACCCAGTCTATTCACCTCAAATCATCGACATTTTATTCATGATGTCCTAATTAACTCTGGATGCTTTTTTTGTCCTTTATCCTTTTTTATATCAAAAAAGTGAACTGTGTTGGTTGCCCCATGTCATTTGTAGAGAACTGTGGAAGCTAATTAAAAACAAAACCAAAAGCCACAGATGTAATTATTACATAATGAGGTAAGAATAACATTATCTGATGCTATTACATATACCAAGAGTGAATTTTAATTAGAACCCCAGGTGGTTACTGAGAAATGAGGTATAAAGAAATTTTACCATGACTGCCTATTTGCAAAATAATTATGCATCACAATTATTGCTTGGGTATAAACCAGATTCTTTGGGAATACTTCTTAAAAGGAAGACTATTCTTTGGTCTTGGCCTGTGAAAAACAAATAAATAAACACACATGCCTTATCAAGACCAGTTTCCTCAATCTGATACTGCAGGCATGTAAGATTTAGGACCATCTGAAACATGTAATCATCTAGTATCAAAGATTAGATTCATTCTTTCTCGTTTCTATAAAGTATAAATATGAGATGTATCTGTAATGGCAATGAAATAAATATTTTAAAGCATCTACTCCTGTTCTTACACATAATTTATAATACTGTTTTATGACTCTCTGTGTGTATGTTTGTGGGGGTATAAAACACACAATTCATTCTAGTGCAGTATTTCAAAATAACCATGATATACTTGTACATAAGTATTCAATTGTGAAATAGTGCTGAGCAACTCGTAAAGCTTTTCAGTAAGTAATCCCTAAAGACCCTTTCTAGAACTTAAGCCATGCGTTTTCTCCATCTTGTGGACAGGTGACTGGGAGAGGGCAAAAGAGTCAATAGGATAGGAGACAGGTAGGCAGGTTAATCTCTTTTAACATGTATTGCTTGACAGGCTGGCTGGAATGCCATGCCCTGGTCCAGCGGAAGGTGTGCCATTTGTGGATGTTTAATGTCTTCTGTGAGCATGAAGGTGTTGTGGCAGGTGTTGGTTATATGCATATAATCAGTTTCTTGTTTTGTGCCTAATGAAAACACACATTAGATTGGAATCCAGACTTCTGTGTTCTAACCTCAACCACCTGTTCCACCAACAACTAAATTGCTGTGTGACCTTGGGCAAGCCCTTTAACTTCCCTGAACCAGAGCTTCTCTATCTTTCAAATGGGAACAGCGATACCAACTCAGTCCTCCTAATGTAGTGTGAGACCACGATAGGACAATCAGTTTAAAATTAGTGTATAAAGCCTTGATAAGAAATCGATACTGTTAATATGTGTTCTGGCTTCTCTTCTCTATTTATAGACAACCCAACCCAATGGACCCAAGAGAATGGACAGACAGTACAACTCTAATCAGTTTGCAACTCGTTTATAACTTGCATTTAAAAACAAATCAACAAATAAAACCAACTTCCAAACAAGTATAAAGATAAATTTTTGTTCAGGAAAATATCTATTCATCCCTACTACATGCCCAGCTCTGTTGTAGATGTTTGAAGTGCTTCAGTGAAAGTTCCTATTCTTGTGCAGTTTACATGCTAGTGTGGAGAGACACTGCACAAAAACATAAAATTATAAACACATGGATAAAATAAAAAATAAATTACTGCATAGATAGATAAAATTAGTAATAGTAATATAAAATTAGTAATAAGGAATGAAGTGACATTTGAAGTGTCAAGTGGTGCTAAATGCCATGAAGGACAAATACAGCAGGATTGGGGAGAAAGTGAGTGCTGGTGGGGAGGGTGCTATTTCAGATAAGGTGACAGAGGGCCTCAGGGTCCACGTTTGATTACAGAAATGAATGTAGTCAGGGAGCCGGCCAGTCTGTAGTCAGCTTTCCCTGGGGGGAAACTGTTCCAGGTGGAAGGACAGCAAATGCCAAGATGGTGTTCTGTAGGTTCAAAGACTAGGAACGAACCTAGTATGGCTTTTCCATTTCTGCTTGCATTTCCATGGGAGTTCATTTTTGAGGTGTAGCCCTGGCAAATAACCATGCATTTCAGGGGCCAGGAAAAGTCAGGGGCTGGTGCTTACTGGCACGGCCCAGTGCACGTGGTCTGACATCTCTCGTTACCACTCCCTGTTGATTTTCCACCTTTGCTATTATAAATGTATATTTAGACCACGGTGATGTTACTATTGGCCTATAGGTAAATAGAGCTTTTTTTTTTCTTGCAGGAAATAAATATTTTACTGTTACACAGCCTGATTTATTGCAGTAGTAGAAACAAACCAAGAACGTTACTTCTTAAAAGGTACAATCTGTCGAGCAGTTGACTCCTGCAGGGCAGCTTCTTCTGCAGGGGTGTGGAAAGCGTGTCATATTCATCCCCCTGCCGCTTTGTCTTCCTCCTCCCGCTCCTCCTGAGCAGCGCTTCTCGCTCAGCCTCTAGATTTATAAGACCAGCCAGTCTTTTTGCTTTCCCACAGTGTGCTACCAGTGTTCTATACAGTTCACACATATTTGCTCAATTCACTTGGTCCTTATGGCAGTGTAATATTAAACATATCACATAAGACTGAGACAATTAAATGAAGTAAAGTACATAAAGTGTTTAGCACAATGCCTGGCACAGGGTAGATTCCCCAAAATGGTAGCTGTTATTAACACAACATTACTTTATTTGCTCCTCCTAAATACCCTATGGAAGGGGCATTATGATCCTCAATTTATGGGCTCAGACACGTTAAGTAACTTCTCCAAGGTCACTGCTAGTTTCAGTCCAAGTTAGGGTTTAAATTTTTTTTTTTTTTTTTTTTTTTCGGTACACGGGCCTCTCACTGTTGTGACCTCTCCCGTTGCAGAGCACAGGCTCCGGACGCCCAGGCTTAGCGGCCATGGCTCACAGGCCCAGCTGCTCCGTGGCATGTGGGATCTTCCCAGACCGCGGCACGAACCCGTGTCCCCTGCATCGGCAGGCGGACCCTCAACCACTGCGCCACCAGGGAAGCCCTAGGGTTTAAATTTTTGAATTTTATTTTATTTATTTTTTTTATGCAGCAGGTTCTTATTAGTCATCAGTTTTATACACATCAGTGTATACATGTCAGTCCCTATCCCCCAATTCATCACACCACCATCCCCACCCCCCCGCCGCTTTCCCCCCTGGTGTCCCTACGTTTGTTTTCTACATCTGTGTCTCAGTTTCTGCCGTGCAAACCCGTTCATCTGTACCATTTTTCTAGGTTCCACATATATGCGTTAATATATGATACTTGTTTTTCTCTTTCTGACTTCACTCTGTATGACAGTCTCTAGATCCATCCACGTCTCTACAGATGACCCAATTTCTTTCCCTTTTATGGCTGAGTAATATTCCACTGTATATGTACCACATCTTCTTTAGCCATTCGTCTGTCGATGGGCATTTAGGTTGCTTCCATGACCTGGCTATGGTAAATAGTGCTGCAGTGAACATTGGGGTGCATGTGTCTTTCTGAATTATGGTTTTCTCTGGGTATATGCCCAGTAGTGGGATTGCTGGGTCATATGGTAATTCTATTTTTAGTTTTTTAAGGAATCTCCATACTGTTCTCCATAGTGGCTGTATCAGTTTACATTCCCACCAACAGTGCAGAGGGTTCCCTTTTCTCCACACCCTCTCCAGCATTTGTTGTTTGTAGATTTTCTTATGATGCCTATTCTAACTGGTGTGAAGTGATAACTCATTGTAGCTTTGATTTGCATTTCTCTAATAATTAGTGATGTTGAGCAGCTTTTCATGTATTTCTTGGCCATCTGTATGTCTTCTTTGCAGATACGTCTGTTTGGGACTTCTGCCCATTTTTGGATTGGGTTGGTTGTTTTTTTTTTTTTTTTTTTTTTGCGGTACGAAGGCCTCTCACTGTTGTGGCCTCTCCCTTACGGAGCACAGGCTCCGGATGCGCAGGCTCAGCCGCCAAGGCTCACGGGCCCAGCCATTCCGCGGCATGTGGGATCTTCCCGGACCGGGGCACGAACCCGTGTCCCCTGCATTGGCAGGCGGTCTCTCAACCACTGCGCCACCAGGGAAGCCCGGGTTGGTTGTTTTTTTAATATAGAGCTGCATGAGCTGTTTATATATTTTAGAGATTGATCCTTTGTCTGTTAATTCATTTGCAAATATTTTCTCCCACTCTGAGGGTTGTGTTTTCATCTAATTTGTAGTTTCCTTTGCTTTGCAAAAGGTTTTAAGTTTCATTAGGTCCCATTTGTTTATTTTTGTTTTTATTTCCATTACTCTAGGAGGTGGATCAAAAAACATCTTGCTGTGATTTATGTCAAAGTGTGTTCTTCCTGTGTTTTCCTCTAAGATTTTTATAGTGTCCGGTCTTACATTTAGGTATCTAATCCATTTTGAGTTTATTTTTATGTATGATGTTAGGGAGTCTTCTAATTTCATTCTTTTACATGTAGCTGTCCAGTTTTCCCAGCACCACTTATTGAAGAGACTGTCTTTTCTCCATTGTACATCCTCGCCTCCTTTGTCATAGATTAGTTGACCATAGGTGCGTGGGTGTATCTCTGGGCTTTCTACCTTGTTCCATTGATCTGTTTCTGTTTTTGTGCCAGTACCATATTGTCTTGATTACTTTAGGTTTGTAGTATAGTCTGAAGTCAGGGAGTCTGATTCCTCCAGCTCTGTTTTTTTTCCCGCAAGACTGCTTTGGCTATTTGGGGCCTTTTGTGTCTCCATACACATTTTAAGATTATTTGTTCTAGTTCTGTAAAAAATTCCCTTGGTAATTTGAGAGGGATTGCATTGAATCTGTAGATTGCTTTGGGTAGTATAGTCACTTTCACAATGTTGATTCTTCCAATCCAAGTACATGGTATATCTCTCCATCTGTTGGTATCATCTTTAATTTCTTTCATCAGTGTCTTATAGTTTTCTGCATACAGGTCTTTTGTCTCCCTAGGTAGATTTATTCCTAGGTATTTTATTCTTTTTGTTGCAATGGCAAATGGGAGTGTTTCCTTAATTTCTCTTTCAGATTTTTCATCATTAGTGTATAGGAATGCAAGAAATTTCTGTGCATTAATTTTGTATCCTGCAACTTTACCCAAATTCATTGAATAGGTCTAGTAGTTTTCTGGTGGCATCCTTAGGATTCTCTATGTAAAGTATCATGTCATCTGCAAACAGTGACAGTTTTACTTCTTTTCCAATTTGTATTCCTTTTATTTCTTTTTCTTCTCTGATTGCCGTGGCTAGGACTTCCAAAACTGTGTTGAAGAATAGTGGTGAGAGTGGACATCCTTGTCTTGTTCCTGATCTTAGAGGAATTGCTTTCTGTTTTTCACCATTGAAGATGATGCTTGCTGTGGGTTTGTCATATATGGCCTTTATTATGTTGAGGTAGGTTCTCTCTCTGCCCACTTTCTGGAGAGTTTTTATGATAAATCAGTGTTGAATTCTGTCAAAAGCTTTTTCTGCATCTATTGAGATGATCATGTGGTTTTTATTCTTCAATTTGTTAATATGGTATATCACAGTGATTGATTTGTGTATATTGAAGAATCCTTGCATCCCTGGGATAAATTGCACTTGATCATGGTATATGATCCTTTTAATGTGTTGTTGGATCCTGTTTGCTAGTATTTCGTTGAGGATTTTTGCATCTATATTCATCAATGATATTGGTCTGTAATTTTCTTTTTTTGTAGTATCTTTGTCTGGTGTTGGTATCAGGGTGATGGTTGCCTCATAGAATGTGTTTGGGAGTGTTCCTTCCTCTGCAATTTTTTGGAAGAATTTGAGAAGGATGGGTGTTAGCTCTTCTCTAAATGTTTGATAGAATTCAACTGTGAAGCCACCTGGTCCTGGACTTTTGATTGTTGGAAGATTTTTAATCAGTTTCAATTTCATTACTTGTGATTGGTCTGTTCATACTTTCTATTTCTTCCAGTCTTGGAAGGTAATACTTTTCTAAGAATTTGTCCATTCCTTCCAGGTTGTCCGTTTTATTGGCATAGAGTTGCTTGTAGTAGTCTCTTAGGATGCTTTGTATTTCTGTGGTGTCTGTTGTAACCTCTCCTTTTTTATTTCTAATTGTATTGATTTGAGTCCTCTCCCTCTTTTTCTTGATGAGTCTGGCTAAAGGTTTATCAATATTGTTTATCTTCTCAAAGAACCAGCTTTTAGTTTTATTGATCTTTGCTACTGTTTTCGGTCTATTTCATTTATTTCTGCTCTGATCTTTATGATTTCTTTCCTTCCGCTAACTTTAGGTTTTGTTTGTTCTTCTTTCTCTGGTTCCTTTAGGTGTAAGGTTAGATTGTTTATTTGAGATTTTTCTTGTTTCTTGAGGTAGACTTGTATAGCTATAAACTTCCCTCTTAGAACTGCTTTTGCCGCATCCCATAGGTTTTGGATCGTCGTGTTTTCCTTGTCATTTGTCTCTAGGTATTGTCTGATTTCCTCTTTGATTTCTTCAGTGATCTCTTGGTTATTTAGTAATGTATTGTTTAGCCTCCATGTGTTTGTGTTTTTTACATTTTTTTCCATGTAATTGATTTCTAATCTCTTAGCATTGTGGTCAGAAAAGATGCTTGATATGATTTCAGTTTTCTTAAATTTACTGAGGCTTGATTTGTGACCCAAGATGTGATCTATCCTGGAGAATTTTCCATGCGCACTTGAGAAGAAAGTGTAATCTGCTGCTTTTGCATGGAATGTCCTATAAATATCACTTAACTCTATCTGGTCTGTTGTGTCATTTAAAGCTTATGTTTCCTTATTAATTTTCTGTTTGGATGATCTGTCCATTGGTGTTCGTGAGGTGTTAAAGTCCCCCAGTGTTATTGTGTTACTCTCGATTTCCTGTTTTAGAGCTGTTAGCAGTTGCCTTATGTATTGAGGTGCTCCTAGGTTGGGTGCATATATATTTATAATTGTTATATCTTCTTCTTAGATTGGTCTCTTTATCATTATGTAGTGTCCTTCCTTGTCTCTTGTAACATTCTTTATTTTCAAGTCTATTTTCTCTGATACAAGTATTGTTACTCCAGCTTTCTTTTGATTTCCATTTGCATGGAGTATCTTTTTCCGTCCCCTCACTTTCAGTCTGTATGTGTCCCTTGGTCTGAAGTGGGTCTCTTGTAGACTGCATATATATGGGTCTTGTTCTTGTATCCATTCAGTAAGCCTGTATCTTTTGGTTGGAACATTTAATCCATTCACATTTAAGGTAATTATTGACTTGTGTGTTCCTATGACCATTTTCTTAATTGTTTTGGGTTTGTTTTTGTAGGTCCTTTTCTTCTCTTGTGTTTCCCACTTAGAGAAGTTCCTTTAGCATTTGCTGTAGAGCTGGTTTGGTGGTGCTGAATTTTCTTAGCTTTTGCTTGTCTGTAAAGCTTTTGATTTCTCCATTGAATCTGAATGAGATGCCGGGTAGAGTCATCTTGGTTGTAGGTTCTTCCCTTTCATCACTTTAAGTATATCATGCCACTCCCTTCTGGCTGTAGAATTTCTGCTGAGAAATCAGCTGTTAACCTTATGGGAGTTCCCTTGTATGTCATTTGTTGTTTTTCCCTTTCTGCTTTCAATAATGTTTCTTTGTCTTTACTTTTTGCCAATTTGATTACTGTGTGTCTCGGCGTGTTTCTCCTTGGGTTTATCCTGTATGGGACTCTCTGCGCTTCGTGGACTTGGGTGGCTATTTCCTTTCCCATGTTAGGGAAGTTTTCAACTATAATTTCTTCAAATATTTTCTCGGTCCTTTCTCTCTCTCTTCTCCTTCTGGGACCCGTATGATGCGAATGTTGTTGTGTTTAATGTTGTCCCAGAGGTCTCTTAGTCTGTGTTCATTTCTTTTCATTCTTTTTTCTCTATTCTGTTCCGCAGCAGTGAATTCCACCATTCTGTCTTCCAGATCACTTTTCCGTTTTTCTGCCTCAGTTATTCTGCTATTCATTCCTTATAGTGTATTTGTCATTTCAGTTATTTTATTGTTCATCTGTTTTTGTTCTTTAGTTCTTCTAGATCTTTGTTAAACATTTCTTGCATCTTCTCGATCTTTGCCTCCATTGTTTTTCAGAAGTCCTGGATCATCTTCACTATCATTATTCTGAATTCTTTTTCTGGAAGGTTCCCTATCTCCATTTCATTTAGTTGTTATTTGGGGGTTTTATCTTGTTCCTTCATCTGGTACATAGCCTTCTGCCTTTTCATCTTGTCTGTCTGTCTGTGAATGTGGTTTTTTTTGTTCCACAGGCTGTAGGATTGTAGTTCTTCTTGCTTCTCCTGTCTGCCCTCTGGTGGATGAGGCTATCTAAGAATCTTCTGCAAGTTTCCTAATGGGAGGGATTGGTGGTTGGTAGAGCTGGCTGTTGTTCTGGTGGGCAGAGCTCAGTAAAACTTGAATCCACTTGTCTGTTGATGGGTGGGGCTGAGTCCCCTCCCTGTTGGTTGTTTGGCCTGAGGTGACCCAACACTGGAGCCTACCTGGGCTCTTTGGTGCGCCTAATGGCGGACTCTGGGAGGGCTCACACCAAGGAATACTTCCCAGAACTTCTGCTGCCCATTTCGTTGTCCTTATGGTGAGACAGAGCCACCCCCTGCCTCTGTAGGAGACCCTCCAACAGTAGCAGGTAGGTCTGGTTCAGTATCTATGAGGTCACTACTCCCTCCCCTGCATCCTGATGTGCACATTGAGTGTGCCCTCCAAGAGTGGGGTCTCAGTTTTCCCCAGTCCTGTCGAAATCCTGTGATCAAATCCCGGTAGCCTTCAAAGTCTGATTCTCTAGGAATTCCTCCTCCCGTTGCTGGGCCCCCAGGTTCGGAAGCCTGACGTGGGGATCAGAACCTTCAATCCAGTGGGTGGACTTCTGTGGTGTAATGTTCTCCAGTTTTTGAGTCACCCACCTGGCAGTTATGGGATTTGATTTTATTGTGATTGTGCCCCTCCTTCCGTCTCACTGTGACTTATCCTTTGTCTTTGGATGTGGGGTATCTTTTTTGGTGAGTTCCAATGTCTTCCTGTCGATGGTTGTTCAGCAGTTAGTTGTAATTCCAGTGTTCTCGCAAAAGGCAGTGAGAGCAGGTCCTTCTACTCTGCCATCTTGAACCAATCTCCTCCACTTCCTTCTTGATGAAATAATTATATGCACTGAAAACTATTCTATCTCAATTGTGATGAACCTAACAAAGAAGAAGTGATGACCTTGTTTTCTCCAGTCTCTGCAGTTCTAGAATGTTTGGTGAAATGTTCCAGAAGCTGAATGAGGCAAGGAATGGAATCTTCCCTCTATCTTCTGGAGGGAGTCCAGCTCTGCTGAATCTTTGATTTCAGACTTCTTGCCTCCAGAACGTTTTGCAGGTTAGATGTTCTGCATGGGTCTCACGGGCTAAAATCAAGATGTTTGCAGAGCTGCATCCCTTTTTGGAAGGGCTAGAGAGACTCTGTCTCCTGGCTTATCTAGCTTGCTGGCGGATTTCAGTTCCTTGGGGTTCCTGGCTGTCAGCCAAGTGCTGTTCCCAACTTCTAGAGTCACATGCCTTGGCTCATGGCCCCCTTCCTCCATCTTCAGTGCTAGTGGTAATGGCAACGTGGGTCTCTCTCCCACTTCCCATCTCTCCTGTCTCTTCTTCTCGTGTCCCAAGTTAGGGCTTAAATCTCAATCTACCTGATGCTGAAGCCTATGTTCTTGTTCTTTACATGCTACTTCTCTACACTTCAGTTTCCTTATATCTATAAAATGGGCATAATATATATATGTAAGTGCATGTATATATGTGTATTTATATGCATGCATGCATATATGTACACATATCTCACAAAGATATTTTCAAGATTAACTTATGTGAATATATATTTTTGTAAAATATATAAAATTCATATTTAACACATGTATTTATTTTGTAAAAGTATATGTGTGTATGTCTTTGTACTTGAGATGGCATTATTCAAGTAAAACCAAGACATTGTTATTATTAATTGAAGTAATTATTCATTTGAATCTGTCCTCAGGCTGTTGGAGCTCCTGACCAGGAATTGATATCTGGTGATGGAGGGTCTAACCAATAACTGCTGGGTAGTGGGTATAAGTAGCCTGGCCTCCTCCTCCCTTGGCTGGAATATTTCTGAGGCAGGAGTTGTACACAACTTCCCATATATTCCCGGAGGAATGAGGTTCTGGCTGTGCTCTGTGGTTACTGAATCTGTAACACCCTCCTCTTTGTCTGACTTCCTCCTCCCGTGTCACCCTGCCATTGCCCCACCAGGATCTCTGTGCCTCTTGAATAAATAACATGCTATTGCTTCTCTTCTTAGGACTTGCTTCTGTAATTTTAAAAAAATGGGCCTGAGGGCACAGAATCTTGGAGGCAATATCTTTAGAACTCTCCCTGGCATTCACAAAGCAAGTCTTATTACTTTTTATTTCAGGATCCAACCAATCTCTCCAGGTAGGAAACCAAACAGAAATGCAAAATCAAAGACCTAACTGTCGTAATAAAGAAGACCCCTCACCCTTTTTATACCTCTCTTAGAACTGGCAGTGAACCTGAGGGGGCACCTCATTGACTATCTTGTGCTTTAGAGAAGAGGGTCAGCAAACCTTTTCTGTAAAGGGCCCGCTAATAAAAATTTTAGGCTCCACAGGCCAGACAGTCTCTGCTGCAACTACTCAACTCTGCCACTGTAGTGTGAAAGCAGCCGTAAACAATATGTAAAATAATGACTGTAGTTATGTGCCAATAAAACTTTATTGACAGAAACAGGCAGAGGGCCAGATTTGACCTGTGGACTGTGGTTTGCCTGTCCCTACTTTAGATCCTACCATTTTCATCTCTTTAGTATTCTTCTTGCATTTATTTATTTTCGCATACTTTTTCCTTAGCCTTCCTCTCTCCCTTCTGCCCATCCTTCTCATTCGTGTTTTCTGCTTGTACTAAAAGGTTCAGCCCAGGGTTTCTTCCTCTGGAAATTCTTCCTTGACCCTCCAGGCTGGGTTAGGGGCTTCTCACTCATGCTCCTCTAGTACCTAGTGCTTACCTTTGTCTTAGTACTTACACCTGACTGATTATTTTTACATTTACATATTATTTAGTGAGAACTCTTCAGTTGTGACAAAAACCTCTCAAAGTAGCTTCATTGCAAAAAGTAAAAAATTAGTAGACATTAATTGGCTTCATAGTTCAATTTCAAATATAAACCTGAAGCAATTTTATTTTTCTAAAATCTGTTAGCAGTTGTGTTCTCTGGAAGCCCCTTTCCTTACAGGCATAGTGACATATGTCTATATTTGCCTGGGGTTATTCTGGTTTACACCTTTGTCCTCAAGCAGTTATAAATAGTGCCTCTCATTAGTGCCCTGGAATTTGCAATAAATTATATAGTCACCTACTTAATGACATCCTAGTCAGATTTTATAACTTCTTGGTCACTTTCAAGGGCTAATATTAAGTCCTCTTTGTTCTACAACTCTTTTTTCTTATTTTCCCCCACCCCCACAAGCATAGGTGAGTTTGGCCCCCATTGGCATAAACAGGAAGGGAGCTGAGGTTCACATATTACTCTTCCATATGATCATTTCTCTGCCCTGTCCTTACTTTGCTGGTCTTGGGAATGGGAAAGAAAGTGACAAAAAGATATTTCCTTAAATGGCTGTTCATGGATGGTTTTTAACAGCCCTTTTCCCTTGATTATTGCTATTATACTGACCTTAAGTCCTCTCTATGTCACAGGAGTCCAAACATTAGCTCTCTTGTAGGGGTACCTCTGTATTATACTTTGGGGAAGATCCCAGGGGCTCAATCTTGCACATTCATCTTCTTTGAGAGAGGCCTGGTTGAGGCTCATCCTCCTCCCACATCAGCCACCTTCTTGGGTGGTCAACCTCACAGATCCAGATCCTGCTGGATCTATTTAGCCTTGTGTACAGCCCTCTTGGGGATACTAGTAAGATAGTATCTTCCCCAGACAACTTCTGTTGTATCAGCTCTACCCATGGAACTGTCATCTCTTCCTGCCAAATAGAGGTAGCATTGGGTCCCCTTGGCCTTTCTTTCTTGGCTTCACAGGTCTTCTCCTTTCTTCACATCCCAACAGCAGTGGCCTCTTTGCCAGTTTAGTGGTTCAGAAGATTTCATAAAACAGATGGTCAACAGCTCCTGAGTACTGGTGGTGGGAACATCATGTTTTGTGCAACTACATCTTATAGGAAAAAGGTTAGGGGCTGAGTTAAAGCGAAGGTTCTCCTCCATGTGAGGGGCAGTGGGTAGAAATAAGAAATGGTTGATTTTCAACAAATTCTCTCTTCTTTTAAAAGGCAGGCTCCTTCCCTGTCCCTAGCCCCTATCTGACATCTTAAGGAAAGTAGAAGAGTACTTACTATAAAAGGGGGATTTTATACCCCAGCCCTTCCAGGTGGTTGTGGGAGAACTTAACATCATTTTGTTATAGTACTTCAGCTGTTGATTTGATCACAATTCATGGAAAATGGAAACATCTCTCACTTAATACTTCAAAATACCATGTTACAAACCCAAAGCATAGACAGGCCACCACAGAGCTGGCCTTCAGCAAGGGTGACAGGGGACTTGTTTGCTGGCCTCACTGTCTTCCCATCCCTTACTTCCTCTTCTTGTGTGTTGATCTCATTCTATTTGTTTGTTTGTTTGTGGTGAAAACACTTAAGATTTACCCTCTCAGCAAGTTTCAAGTATATAATACAGTATTGTTAACTATAGTCACATCACTATACCTTAGATTGCCAGACCTTATTCTTCTTGCATAACTGAAACTTTGTACCCTTTGGTACTGGTCTCATTCTGTTCTAGAGTTTGTTAGCTTCCTCCATGTGGTGGGGGAGAAAGTACATGAATAGTGGACATTCCAGGCTTATATTATTGCAGTTGCCAACTAGAAAAGAGAGCAATCTTCTCTTCTGTTTCATATATATATATATATATATATATATATATGTATATTTATTCATAAATGTTTCCTGAGAGAATATTATATGCATATATTATTATATATACATATAATATTAATAGGTAATACTATATTTTCCCTGGGAGATATACATATATGTGTGTATGTATATATATGTGTGTGTACATATATATATATGTATGTGTGTATATATATATATATATATATTAAAAAAACTGGTCTTGCTTGTGTCATATATCCATACTTTGGGCCAAACAATGTGGCCAAGGAGATGAGATACTTAACTTGCTAGTCCCAGGCCATGAATTTATTTCTGTGATAGAGGGAGGAGCTTACTGTGATTGGAAGCCCTCCACATCCACCAAGAACCCTATGGATTTTTTAAAAAATTAATTAATTAATTTATATATTTTATTTTTGGCTGCATTGGGTCTTTGTTGCTGCGTGTGGGCTTTCTCTAGTTGGGGTGAGCAGGGGCTACTCTTTGTTGCGGTGCGTGGGCTTCTCATTGTGGTGGCTTCTCTTGTTGTGGAGCATGGGCTCTAGGCGCATGGGCTTCAGTAGTTGCGGCGCACAGGCTTAGTTGCTCCGCAGCATGTGGTATCTTCCTGGACCAGGGCTCGAACCTGTGTCCCCTGCATTGGCAGGTGGATGCTTAACCACTGCGCCACCAAGGAAATCCCTCCTATGAATTTTTTAATGGGGAAGTAGCAATGTCTCCAAGTGAAAGAGTAGCAGGGACAGCTACCTGAAGAATAGAAGAGAGAATGATGAGTCATTCCAGTTTAATCCAACCTAGATCAGTTACTTGCTGATCCATGAACTAGTTACAGATCCATGAGTAAACCCAGCGGAGATCAGTGAAGATCAGAACAACTGCCCACCTGAGCACAACTTAATTTTCTTTTAACCCATGGAATCATAGGCTAAGTAGCCTGTTGTTTTGGAAAGGCTTGTTACTCAATAGCTAACTAATGCATGTACTGAGTTATTACTTGACAGATGTGCTGCCAAATCTTGATCAATGTATAGCTTTTATTTTTGTCATCACTGAACACACACAAACACACACACACACATGTATACACCACATATTATTGCAGCAAGATCTGTCCCAAAGTGTTAAGCTCTGTAGGTTGTGGAATAAGGCATAGAGTGGGTACAGCTTGAAACTTGAGGCAAGAGACATAATATAATGAAAAGTTGGCACTGAAGAAAGAGTGCAGACTTCCTAGAACCTGCACAGAACTCTTGCTCATGAGTAGAAAAGAGAACATGGGCAGAGCAGTAAAAAGTTCATTAAAATCATGACATGAGACTGAAGTGTAATCAAGTGACTAGTGCACACATTGTGGAATTTTCCATAGGCTCATAGAAATCCCAGAGATTGTTGAGTTCTGGCCAATACCTTGATTGCAGCCTTGTGAGAACCTGAGCAGAGGGCCCAGATAAGCTGTGCCCTGACTCCTGACCCACAGAAACCATAAAATTTTAAACATGTGTATTGTTTTAAGCTGCTAATTTTGTGGTAATTTATTACACAGATATGGAAAACTAATACAGGAGAAGAAAGGTTATCACAGGGGTCCACCATTACTATTCTTGGATTAAACCGTGAAGTCTCTCTGTCTAGCATGATGGTTAACTGCTTGAACTCTGGGAGTGAATGCAGGATCTGCCACTTATTAGCTGCATGACTTTGGGTGATATACCTCTGTGTTTTTAAATCTGTAAAATGGTGATAATATTATCATGGGGATTTGGAGCATTAATTATAATAGTCCATGCTCAGTACAGTGGTTGTGTTGTAATAAGCACCCAGTAAGCATTAGTTTTCATATTCAGCTGAAATCATTATTGTATTTGTAGCCCTTAGCATAGTACATATCTTTATATGCACTCAGTATATATTTATAGAAAGCAAGGGGTGAATGGGTGAGTGAGTGATGTAAAGGATGGCTGGAGAGATGGCTAGATGGTGACTTGCTACCTGCGAGAATTGCTTTACATTTCTTTTAAAAAGTCACTGCTCGTTAAATTTAAGTCCATCAGAGTGCTGGGATAAATAGACAAAGGGTGGCAGAGCTTGCACAACACATGTCTTGCTCTTCAGCAGCCAAGACAACAGAAGACTCAGGTGCTCAGATGCAGTGCCTGGCAAGTCCCACAGGGACCACATCTGCAAAGTGCCAGGCTAGGAGGCACTTAGGATGCATCATCCCTTACTCTCCTTTTCTTTGTTTGCACTTGCTTTGTTCTCTTGCTGCACTGCTACCTCCCTGGTTAACTGTAAACTCATACTTCTCTTCTCTCCCCTAATCTGCTCCCCCAACCCTGCCTCCCCCAAAACATATTTCCTCTAAGCTGCATGGAAAGGATAAACTTGCTGAGCAATAGCAGGTGCAGATTAACTACATGAAGTATAATTATTTCACCTGCATGGCATAGGAGGAGGGGAAACCACAAGGAATGTTTGCAGTGCTGAGTTAAAACTCTGAGAACGTGATCTAGAATATGAACCAGTGAAATGATGCCTGTTTAATAAATATTTAAGAGTCTGGGTGCTTCAGAACTTACAGAGCAGTTCTGGGTCTTTGTGAAGTTTTGTTTTAATGGGGCACAATTTTGCTTCCTCATGAGATGCCTGAGATGCAGCTGTGGAGTGGTGAGAAGGTGCAGATCTGGAGTCAGAAGCCCTGGGTTAGAATCCCACCTCCAGTTCTTACTCTTTGTGTGGGGCTGGGGAAATTGCAGACTGTTTCCTCATAATGTAATGTTACGATGACACAGGACAAACAGAGTTACATGTGTGAATGAAAGTAAAAGTGCTCTGAAGACTTTCAAAAAGTTGACTTTTGCTGAGTCCTTTTCTCTTTCTAGGACTCAGTTTCCTCAGTTATAAACTGGGGATTGGTTCAAACCAGTGGTTTTCAAACTGTGCTCCAAGCAGGGGGCCATTCAGTGGGGAGGAGCCAGGATGCTGCTGAGAGGCCAGACATGACTCCTCCCAAAATTTATAATGAAGGAAGCTGAGTCCCATTTGGATCTATCTTACATAATAGGATTCTCAATAAAATTTATTTTACAGATAATGATCTAAAAAAGAAAAGAAAGAAAATCGCTATACTGGGTGGTGGCTGAGTTCCCATGGCAGGCACCTTAGCACAGTCTTCCACAGTCCCCAGGATGTGCGTGATTGCATCAGGGAGACAGGAAGTTGTATAGAAGACAAAGACAGCCACACTACGGTGTCAAGTTTGTGCAAGTGGGGGTCGGGAGACAGGCTCTGCCTCGTTATTGGCTACCCGCATTGCCACTGTTGGCTGCTCAACCTTGGTCTCAGTTCCCCAGTGTCTAGGGTGCGACTGTAATACCCAATTTTCACAGGTGCTCAGGAGGTCTTGGAGAGAATCTCATGAAAATGCTTTGCCATCTGGTCAGCAGTGTGGGAACAGGTGGAATTTTCTGGGACACTGAACCTCTTGTTAGCTCTGTTATTAAATACCAACTCCTGCTGGTCGGTGTGCTATAAGCTGGTATTAAAAGCACTTAGAGAGATGTTTGGATGCAGAATACTTCAAATATATATATCCCTGCTGTTGCTATGCTGACTTACGAAACACATCGAACAGTACTCCAACTGTGGTGCCTGTTGAAAAAGAGGAGCAGGTAAGCTCCCCCAGGCATCAGAAAGAAGGGCCTAATAGCTTGTGTTTTTGCTGCTATCCAGCTGGTTTATGCATTTGGCATTTAGCCTCAGCTCTTTGCATGGTATTTATCACTGCGATTAAGTAAGGGGCAGAGACATTTGGAATGGCTTGGCCGAGAAGCCACCTGAGCCTTGTTGTTTTTATGTTGCAATTACGGAGCACAAGCATTGTGTGTTCCTACTGATCTTGGGCAGGCCAAGATTTGCCATTTAGATGACAGGAGGGAAGCAAGTCTGCAGTGCTAACAAGAATATCCCCAAGGTTAGAGCTGAAGTCCTCACAGTGCCTTTTCCCCACCCTACTGTCCACTGAACTCTTTATGATAGTGTCCATTAATTAATAATCACTCATGGAAAGCCTTCTATGTGTTGGGCCCTCACCATATCTTAATTGTCTCAACATTCCTATGTAATGAGAAATAGCATTATTTCCATTTTGTTTAAATGAGCTGAAGGAATCCCAGATAGTCTAAGATTGTTTATAGTTTAAGGAGTTTAGTAAAGATTTAAGATGTGTGGACAAAGGGCTGGATTTTGTGGTATAACTAGGAGTTGACGCGCTGAAGGGGATGGAAAACCTTCAAATAAAGTCAGTGACCACAGTCTGTAAACTTAAAGGGCTGGGAAAATATAAAAAGGCATCTCAGGAGAGAGAAAAATGTTCTATAAAAACCTGTGAGACACCGGAGTCCTGGTGTCTTGTCCTAGCTCTAGTAATAGTTAGCAAGTTTCTCATCTTCTTTTTTAACCCCACCCCCGTCATCTCTCCAATGGAGAGAACACACCTGTTCTCCCTTCCTCTGGGTGTGATGTACTATGCTCACTGTTTACATGATACAGAGTGAAAGTGTTATAAAAAGCAGAAAGCATTCATCAGATGCAGCTAGTATCTCATCAGCTCTGGCTCTATATTTGCACCGTGAACCCAGTTCCATGATCTTATTATTCATGTATCTATACAACAAAGACCTCTTTGTTGTACAGAGTCCTACAATCTTTAATGCTGAGACAGTTGGGTGGAAACTATTTGCAGGACTGTTCTGTCAGTTCAGTTCACAAGTTTTCTGTCAGTAGCCTACCAGCTGTCCTAGGATTGCACTAAGTGTGTGTATGGGTGGGGAGGTGTGTGAGGATACAGGAAAAACAGGGTAACATTTAAAAGGAAAAGGCAGCTGCTTCCACGAGACCATCAGCTCATGGTATTCCTCCTTCCTCACTGTTCTTTCTCAGTCTCTTATGCCTCTCTTTTCCTGCCCACACTGAGATGTTGCAGCTCTGGGAGCCTCATTGTTGGACCTTTTCTGTTCTTATTCTGAACTCACAGCCATTACCTTGAAAGAGTGGACCTCCCTGGAGTACAAGAAAAGATAACTTTATTTCCCTCCACTTTCATATCTGCTGTCTGGGTCTTGTTCTTCCTAACCCTTGAATGAAATCCAGGGCAATCCCACGATTTTTCTGATCACTCTGAGGTTTGGGCTATAGCATCCATTAAAACCAAGTATCGAAATTAACTGAACTTAGAACCAGACACTTCAACTGTTGTATCACAAAGGATTAAAGCAAGATTTCTTAAAAGACACATATTTGACCAGTGTGAGATGATATCTCATTGTAGTTTTGATATGCATTTCTCTAATGATTAATGATATTGAGCATTCTTTCATGTGTTTGTTGGTAATCTGTATATCTTCTTTGGAGAAATGTCTGTTGAGGTCTTCTGCCCATTTTTGGATTGGGTTGTTTGTTTTTTTGCTACTGAGCTGCATAAGTTGCTTGTATGTTTTGGAGATTAATCCTTTGTCAGTTGCTTCATTTACAAATGCTTTCTCCCATTCTGAGGGTTGTCTTTTCATCTTGTTTATGGTTTCCTTTGCTGTGCAAAAGTTTTTAAGTTTCATTAGGTCCCATTTGTTCATTTTTGTTTTTATTTCCATTTCTCTAGGAGGTGGGTCAAAAAGGATCTTCTGTGATTTATGTCATAGAGTGTTCTGCCTATGTTTTCCTCTAAGAGTTTGATGGTGTCTGGCCTTATATTTAGGTCTTTAATCCATTTTGAGTTTATTTTTGTGTATGGTGTTAGGGAGTGTTCTAATTTCATTCTTTTACATGTAGCTGTCCAGTTTTCCCAGCACCACTTATTGAAGAGGATGTCCTTTCTCCACTGTATATTCTTGCCTCCTTTATCAAAGATAAGGTGACCATATGTGCGTGGTTTATCTCGGGCTGTCTGTCCTGTTCCATTGATCTATATTTCTGTTTTTGTGCCAGTACCATACTGTCTTGATTACCATACTGTCTTGTAGCTTTGTAGTATAGTCTGAAGTCAGGGAGCCTGATTCCTCCAGCTCCGTTTTTCTTTCTCAAGATTGCTTTGGCTATTCGGGGTCTTTTGTGTTTCCATACAAATTGTGAAATTTTTTGTTCTAGTTCTGTGAAAAATGCCAATGGTAGTTTGATAGGGATTGCATTGAATCTGTAAATCTACAAACAATAAATGCTGGAGAGGGTGTGGAGAAAAGGGAACCCTCTTGCACTGTTGGTGGGAATGTAAATTGATACAGCCACTATGGAGAACAGTATGGAGGTTCCTTAAAAAACTGAAAATAGAACTACCATATGACCCAGCAATCCCACTACTGGGCATATACCCTGAGAAAACCGTAATTCAAAAAGAGTCGTGTACAGGGCTTCCCTGGTGGCGCAGTGGTTGAGAATCTGCCTGCCAATGCAGGGGACATGGGTTTGAGCCCTGGTCTGGAAAGATCCCACGTGCCGCGGAGCAACTAGTCCCATGAGCCACAACTACTGAGCCTGTGCTCCGCAACAATAGAGGCCGTGATAGTGAGAGGCCCACGCACCGCGATGAAGAGTGGCCCCCGCTTGCCGCAACTAGAGAAAGCCCTTGCACAGAAATGAAGACCCGACACAGCCAAAAATAAATAAATTAATTAATTAAAAGGAAAAAAAAAAAGTCATGTACCAAAATGTTCATTGCAGCTCTGTTTACAATAGCCAGGACATGGAAGCAACCTAAGTGTCCATCAACAGATGAATGGATAAAGAAGATGTGGCACATATATACAGTGGAATATTACTCAGCCATAAAAAGGAACGAAACTGAGTTATTTGTGGTGAGGTGGATGGACCTAGAGACTGTCACACAGAGTGAAGTAAGTCAGAAAGAGAAAAACAAATACCGTATGCTAACACATACATATGGAATCTAAAAAAAAGAAAAAAAAAAAGGTCATGAAGAACCTAGGGGCAAGACAGGAATAAAGACGCAGACCTACTAGAGAATGCACTTGAGGATGTGGGGAGGGGGAAGGGTAAGCTGTGACAAAGTGAGAGAGTGGCATGGACATATAGACACTACCAAACGTAAAAAGCTAGTGGGAAGCAGCCGCATAGCACAGGGAGATCAGCTCGGTGGTTTGTGACCACCTAGAGGGGTGGGATAGGGAGGGTGGGAGAGAGGGAGACTCAAGAGGGAAGAGATATGGGGACATATGTATATGTATAACTGATTCACTTTGTCATAAAGCAGAAACCAACACACCATTTTAAAGCAATTATACTCTAATAAAGATGTTAAAAAAAAAAGATTCAGCTTTACAGCAAAAAAAAATAAAAGACATATTTGTTTTCATTTGTTAAAGGATAATTTTCAAAAAATACAAAAACATGCTGTCATACATATATAAAATGAACGTGTGTTAAAGATTTTTTCTGGTTTATTAATGAATGAGAGAACCCATAAGATGATTAATACAATTCAAAGGGAAATCTGAAGAGTAGACATATTTACAGGCAATCGAGAATGTTAAAATGAATTTGCTAATATTTACAAATCTGATTAACATCCTGTAAGGCAGCAAACTATTTTTCTATGGGGCAGAAATCAGTTGTACCTCTACGAGACAAAATTCATTTGCATTTCTATGGATAAAAAATAATTTGCCTTATCATCATTTCCTTACAATTTACAGAGTTGTAGAACAGCCTCGTCCAAGACAGCAAGGTGCAAAGCTCTATAGAATCGGATAACCCTGAAGGGTTTGCTAGACAATGCTCAGCATTCCACTGAAAGGATACCTAGTAATCTTTTGCTAGACATTTCAAAATCTTTTATAATTTTCCTGATTGCAGTGCTCTCACAGAAATATTAGTCATATTATTTTTAGTGATATATATAACTGAAGATTTTGGTTATATTAGTAAGTAAATTTAAAATGATTTTAAAGCAGTTTTCATTTCATTTCTATTTCAGATCTTTACATTTTATATTTTTGTCTGTGCTTTTTTTTTTTTTTGCGGTACGCGGGCCTCTCACTGTTGTGGCCTCTCGCGTTGTGGAGCACAGGCTCCGGACGTGCAGGCTCAGCAGCCATGGCTCATGGGCCTAGCCACTCCGCGGCATGTGAGATCTTCCCAGAACGGGGCACGAGCCTGTGTGCTTTTTAATGTATGCAAAGCGATGGAACGTGTAAATACTGTATACAAAAATAAACATAAATATATATATTAAATATTTGTGATGTAAAAAAATCATTTACCAGTGAAGATGTACTGTCACAACGTTTGGTGATCACTGTTCCAGAGACTAAGATAAAAGTTCTCAATATCTACAGAGACAGAGTCTCTTGGTGAGAGCCCCAAAGCTCTGTTTTCCCCTTGTCAACTACACAGGCTATATCCCACAGTACTAGCTGACCTATTAGTCTAAAATGGTTAGCATGGCCAAGAACCAGTCACCAGCATTGAAAGCTGGCTTCCTGAAAATATTGCAGTAAGGGAGATCATTACGTTGATAGAGTCTCAGCAGATTTCTTGGAGGAGAGAAGGCAAAGGACGATATGTTTGAGGATATTGGGGTCTGGTTTAATGCGAGTCATTTGATTCAGGGGTTTTATTGGGTTGGGCGAAGAGTTGACAGAATAGTTCAGGATCCGTGGCCAGAGCTAGGTGGTAGTTGCCAAGTAAATCTTGAGGAGACAGTTGTTTGATACTATTTGTTGCACCAAGAAGGGGTTTTTCACTCAAATAAGGATAAATTGCATACTATAGTGTCAGATTAATGGGTTTTCAGGAAGTCCCTTATATTGGTTTCCTGAGGCTGTAGAACAAACTACCACAAACGTAAAACACCAGAAATTTATTCTCTCACAGTTCTGGAGGCCAGAAGTCTGAAACCTAGGAGCTGACAGGGTCACACTCCTTACAGAGGCCATAAGGGAGAATCCTTCTAGCCTCTTTCAGTGTCTGGTGGCTGTCGGCATTCCTTAGCTTGTAGCTGTACCTCCCTCTGCTCCATCATCATGTCAGCTTCTCCTTCATGAATGAGTGTGTCTCTTTGCCTCTCTCTTATAAGGATGCATGTGATTGCAATTAGGGTCCAGACCCAGATGATCCAGGATAAATGCCTTCTCTCAAAATCCTTAATTTAATCATATCTTTTGCCATCTAACATAATGTCCATTCTTTTGCTGTATAAGGTAATATTCCCAGGTTCCAGAGATACAACATGGATATCTTTTGGGAGCATGTACTAGGTTGAATAGTATCTCCTCCAAACTTCATGGCCACTTGGAACCTCAGCATGTGACTTTATTTGGAATTAGGGTCTTGGCAGACATAATTAGTTAAGATGAGGTCATACTGGGCTAGGGTGGGCCCTAATCCAATGACTGGTATCCTTATAAGGAGAGAAACAAAGACAGAAACATACAGGGAGGGGAAAACAGAACAGATGGAGGCAGAGGTTGGAGTGATGTGTCTACAAGCCAAGAAATGCCAAGGATTGCCCAGAGCCACCAGAAGTTAAGAGAACTGCATTGAACAGATTTTCTGGAGCTTTGAGGAGAGCATGGCCCTGCCGACACCTTAATTTTGGACTTACAGCCTCTGAAACCATGGGAGAATATACTTCTGTTTTTTAAAGCCACTCAGTTTATGATAATAGATTACAGCAGCCCTAGGAAACTAATACAGTAGGCTATTTCTCAACTTAACCACATTTCAGAAAAACAGTTTCATCTTCCTGGGCAAGAGTTAGTGGAAAAGTCAAGTCATGTTAATAAAGACCCTTGATTTTTAATCCAGCATCTGTCTGACTGGTTCCAGTTCTCACCTCACCTGAGGTCTCACTCAGAAGCCTCTACCTCTTGCAGGCTATTCTTTTTATTTATTTATTTGCACTGGGTTTTAGTTGTGGCAGGCGGGCTCCTTAGTTGTGGCATGCGAACTCTTAGTTGCGGCATGCATGTGGGATCTAGTTACCTGACCAGGGCTCAGACCCTGGGCCCCCTGCATTGGGAGTGCGTGGTCTTAACCACTGTGCCATCAGGGAAGTCCCTCTTGAAGTCTATTCTTGATCCTGCTCACCAGATCCAGCTTTCTCAGATGACTAAGCCAGGATGACTCAAGTCATAATTTGTTTGGTCTATAACCTCTTGGCCTACCAGAGGGCACCTGCAGCTCTGGTGGGAAGTTCCTGGCTTGCTGATAGCTTGCCCCCTCCAGGCTCCTTTGACTCCTCTTGTCTGCTGGCTTCTATGGCATTTGAGAGCTTCGTCCAGCATAAGCAAGAGCATGGAAATGCCTTGTGGGAACAATTCTCAACCAGTGGAGAATAAGAGTTGGTGGGTTGATGCCCCAATCTCTGCCCCTTAGTGGGTTACTTCTGAAATGTATTCAGTACAATTTTTCAGTTTTTTTGACTTTATTTCCTGTTTTACTTTCCCCACTTCCTCATTTATGTCTCCTGTTATCACCTCCCAAGTAAGCTAGCACCCCAAGTCCTCATCTCAGAGTCTGTATTTGAGGGAGCCCTGATAGGAACACGTAGCATTGAACTCTGCTGGGTCCAGCCCTCACTCTCTCCCTGGCCCTCTTCCTTCTCTCTGGAGTCATGAGCTTCTTTGTCCCCAGCAGTTGCTCTTGCTCTGCCCACTGGCATGCCTCCCCAGATGCCCAGGCCCCTCCACATCATTTTATAGCTACTTTTGTAGAATTAGAGGCAACAGATAAGAGAGAGGTGGCTTTTGAGGAATAACGACTGTATCACAAAGCTCATGCACCATTTCCCCTTTTCCTTCTGTTGGATCCAGTCAGGCAGGAAATTAAAGAGACTCTCTGATTGGATGACATTTCCAGCCTCTTGGACATGCTACAGTTTGTATAATCATGTTCCTAGTGAAGGTTCTTGAGAAGTCCTATTTTTCAGCTTGCTTCCATCCTTTTTTCCACATTCACCTTAAATCCAAATAATATAGAGCAGAGACCTGGGTTGAAGAAGGTGGCAACATGCTGCTTCCCCATTCAAATCCACCCTTCCACCCTTGTCCCTTGCTCTTTGTCCCCGGAGCCTGAGCACATGACTGAATTACCAGAATCAGTGTTGGTTTTCCTTCTTTCTTCCCCCTTTCTGGCTCTCATGCAAGGAGCCATGGTTAAAAGAGGATTCCCAAACATTGAAAATAAGCATGTATCTTGTCTGCTGGCTTAGACAAGGGCATTGTTTTTGTATGTGGATGCATGTGTTTGGCTTGGTTTCAGCAGCAATTATTTTGATGTCTTCTCTTGTCCTACCTAAAGTCAGTATTTTCACACTATACGTAACCTTGGCCCATTTTCCTTCCGGTTGGGAACCTGCCCTTATTCAGCCTGGTGTAAATGCTTGGGAAAGCATGCCATCCCATCCAGTGGGAAAGGAGCCACATAGAACTGGGTGTCTGTTGCTCCATTCATTGTGGAGGTTCAAGTGTGTATCTGTCTGTAACACCAGCCTGCTGGACATAAGTTACACCCTAAACCCTGTATCTCTGTAAATTACCCCTGGCAGTTTCATTACAGCCTGGGGTACCCCAGCTAACACTGGCAGCTAACTTAACACCAATCAATCTTTCTAATGCATTTCATTAGGAGCTGAGGCCATCATTCATTCCGTGCCTGCTCGGCCAATGTTGATTTGTGTCTCCTTATTGTGTGGACGAATATGCATCCCCAAAGACCTGAGATTTCCTCAGGAAGACAGTGCTGCTGAGTGCTCCCTATTTATTGCTTAGCATAAGAATATATATTACCTTTTATTACATGGCCATTAGAGAGTAAAATCTGGGGAGGGATTTCCATTGGAGTGTAGTGAGCATAACTATAAATTCAGAGATGATGTGAAACATGCCCTTGCTAGAATATTCACTGAGTTATCATACAGGGTTTTCTTCTGGTGGCACCAATTAATTCATGCCCCCTGTGAGACCGTGATACTCCCGCTCCTCCTTATTCCCGCTTTCCAGTCTTTGTTTATCCCTTATCTATGTCCCTGTATCTAGCTGAGAATTGGGCAAATTGAATGAAAAAGAGACTATTCTAGCTCTCTGGTAAAACCTCAGCAAAACTAGTGTCTCTCTGTCATTTTTGTGTAGGATCTGAGGTGAATATCCAGGTCTTGGGGGAGAGAGGAAGTGGAGGGAATGAGAAAAGTGCTTCTCTGACAGACAGACCAGGAGCAACTTTGTCCAGCTCAGCACAAATACCTGCACCGTGGTCACCTCAGCCTGCCCCCTACACTGCTCCCTTACTAAAACTGTGGGTGAGAAAACTTGGTGCTTAAGTTAAAGCTTCAACCAAGCAGTTTTTGATTACGTAGCCAGAATTTGCTCAGCAGATCCTCATGGTTCATACTAACCTTGGCAAGGTCTCAATGGCCATATTTCAACTTATTTTCAATAAGTTGACTTATTCTTGAATAATTTCTGCAACAAATTAGGCATAGAAAGCTTTTCCTCTAACCTCAGTCATGCATATTTTTTGCCTCTACATTACCCCTAAGCCTCTTTGGAACTTTTATCATAAAGGCCATAGGAGAGACCATTCAGCTTTTTTGCATACATTTGTGTGTCCACTGTGGGCATCAATAGGTGGACTGAAATGAGCTTACTAAGGTTCATAACTGAGTGGTAGATGGAACCCAGTCTTCCCAGCTGTGTCCCTTCCACCCACCTGCTCCCTTAGCGTGTGTCAGCAATAAACTCGCCCTTATCTACACCTCCGTCCCGTCCAGATCCCTAGTGCCCTCACACAGCCAGCTTTGTTCATTACTCTCCTCTAATCCCTTGCCTCTCTGTCCATCACACACACAAACCTTGATTTGCCTCAATCTTTGCACTCTGTACGACAAAAAACAAAACAAAATACAAACAGGCAACAGCAACAAACCCAGTCCGTTTGCTTTCTTTTTCTTTTTTTTTTAACATCTTTATTGGAGTATAATTGCTTTACAATGGTGTGTTAGTTCCTGCTTTATAACAAAGTGAATCAGTTATACATATACATATGTTCCCATATCTCTTCCCTCTTGCGTCTCCCTCCCTCCGACCCTCCCTATCCCACCCCTCTAGGTGGTCACAAAGCACCGAGCTGATCTCCCTGTGCTATGCGGCTGCTTCCCACTAGCTATTTTACGTTTGGTAGTGTCTATATGTCCGTGCCACTCTCTCACTTTGTTACAGCTTACCCTTCCCCTCCCCATATCCTCAAGTCCATTCTCTAGTAGGTCTGTGTCTTTATTCCCGTCTTACCCCTAGGTTCTTCATGGCCTTTTTTTTTTTCTTCTTAGATTCCATATATATGTGTTAGCATACGGTATTTGTTTTTCTCTTTCTGACTTACTTCACTCTGTATGACAGACTCTGGGTCCATCCACCTCACTACAAATATCTCAATTTCGTTTCTTTTTATGGCTGAATAATATTCCATTGTATATATGTGCCACATCTTCTTTATCCATTCATCCGATGATGGACACTTAGGTTGCTTCCATGTCCTGGCTATTGTAAATAGAGCTGCAATGAACATTTTGGTACATGACTTTTTCAATTATGGTTTTCTCAGGGTATATGCCCAGTAGTGTGATTGCTGGGTCGTATGATAGTTCTATTTTTAGTTTTTATGAGGTATCATCTCACACCGGTCAGAATGGCCATCATCAAAAAATCTAGAAACAATAAATGCTGGAGCGGGTGTGCACTGTTGGTGGGAATGTAAATTGATACGGCCACTATGGAGAACAGTATGGAGGTTCCTTAAAAAACTGAAAATAGAACTACCCTTTGCTTTCTGAACCAGTGAGTGTGTGTGTATATGTGTGTTTGTGTATGTGTGGGTACCTTAGGGTGATAGTGAAAAAATAAAATCATAACTTGTAGTAAGGGAGTATAGCTTGAAAGACCATATTCAGTGTTGTGATTTTACGTTTAGAAGACAGAAACCCCCCCCCACAAAAGTCTTGTTTTATTACACAGTGTAAACAAGATTTGACAAGACCTGGAGAAGACTCCAAGAAAATGTCTTCTTTTGTTTTATGAAACAAATTACTCAATGTAAATCCCACTTGGAAAAGCTGGACAAGAAGGAAAAGTAGTCCCTGCCGTTACACAAGGGAAGGTGTTCTACTGCCTTGATGAAGGGATCAAACTATGAGGGAGGGTTATAAGGATTGTATTTGTTCGTTTCACTCGTTGGGTCTGTTTGGTTAATGAGTTACCCCTCTACCATATCCTGTTTGTAGTGAAATCCTGGTAACTTCTACTAACAGAGCAGTTTGATGCTCAGGGTTGAAATACCAGAAATGGTGGCAACTTGAGCACTGAGCCAGTTTTCTGATTTGTTTCCTCAGGGAATAAGTTTTCTGTCCCATGCTCAGAGCTGACCAAAATGTAAACACGTGTCTTCCTTTCCTTGGTTTAAGATTTTTTGCTCCTGCTTGAAATGAAAGTATCACTAGGAGCTGTAGTTCTTTTAGCCAAGTCTTAGTCACTATCACCTAAGAACAAAAGTAGGTTGGTTTTTTTGCACCACACCTCTCTGCTCCTTGTATCCATACTCTTTGCCATGTAACATAGTAGTTCTTCCCTTAAAAGGATGAGGTCAGGGGAAAAGCTTCATGATGCTGGATTGGGCTGTGATTTCTTAGATATGACACTAAAAGTGCAAGCAACAAAAGAAAAAAAAATAGGTCAATTAACTTCACCAAGATTTAAAAATTTTGTGTGTAAAAGGATACTGTCAACAGAGTGAAAAGGCAGCCCATGGAATGGGAGAAAATATTTTCAAATCAGATATCTGATAAGGGATTAATATCCAGAATATTTAAACAACTCCTGCAACCCAAAACAACAACAAAAAAGCAAACATCCCTATTAAAAAGTGAGCAAAGGACTTGAACATTTTTTCAAAAACGGTGTACAAATGGCCAGTAAGCACCTGAAAAGATGCTCATGATCACTAATCATTAGGGAAATATTTGCAAATCTAATCCACAATAAGATACCCGTTAGGATCATTATTGTTAAAAAAAAATAGAAAATAACAAATGTTGGTGAGGATATGGAGAAATTGGAACTCTTATTTAGTGCTGGTAGAAATGTAAACTGGTGTGGCCCCTCTGGAAAATGGCATGGCAATTCCTCAAAAAATTAAACAGAATTACCCTATGTTCCAGCAATTCTTCTTTTGGATATATACCCCCAAACTGAAAACAGGGACTCAGATATTTGTGCACCTATATTTCGTAGCAGCATTATTCGTGATTGCCAAAAGGTAGAACCAACCAAAGTGTTTATCAGTGGATGAATGGATAAACAAAATGTGGTAGAAACATACAATGGAATATTATTCAGCCTTATAAAGGAAAGGATTCTGACACATGCCACAACGTGGATGAACCTTGAAGATATATGGTGAGATAAACCAGTCACAGTACTCTGCACTTTAAATTTTATGTTATGTATATTTTATCACAAAAAAGGGGTGGGACTAGCCATAGAAGAGGAGGAAGTGATAGTGTGTCAGGGCTGACCCTAGGCTTTGTGAGGCCTCCTGTGCTTCTACTTGCTCTTTTGAGCTTCTGTCCTGGCCTGGGGAGGGGCTTCTCCATAGCCATTCACATGCCCATTCAGACCGAGCCCTAGAATGAGTTTAACACACATGGAGCAGATCTGAGTCCAAGCCTCAGCGAGAAGGCAGGATCTTTGCATCCACAGTTTGAGGTGGAACCACCCAGATGAGCCCTGCCTACATCAGCCAGCTCTCTCCATAACCCATAATTGGTTTAATGAGGTTAGTAATTATTATTGAAACCTCTGATTTTGGAGTAGTTGTTATACAGCCGTGTTGGGAAGCAAGAGTTAAGGTGGGAAGAAAAAGTCTAGTAGGGTGCTCCTTGAAAGACCAATAGTTTTGGCCTCATAATTCTTCCAGTGGCCCGCTATTTGTCGTCTAGTCGAGATGGTTTAATTAGGGTTATTGGTGAGGATCTCTTAAATTTCCCTTACTGCTTCTTCCATCATAGACTAAAAACAGACCTTAAGTCTGTCAGTTCTGTTTGACTCCTATGTACCAGCCACTAGCTCTGTCAAAACACTGTTTAAGTTGTTTCACATGGCTCTTCATTGCTCTTGGGATAAATTCCAACTTTTGTGACACAGCTTTTAAGTTTTACTTGCCCAGTGACTTCCTCTCCGGCTTCACCTCTTACTGCAGTCCCTCTCATTTTTATTCCTTCTGTAATCTCAATCTCAGTCTCTCTGTCTCTGTCTCTCTGTTTCTCTCTCCTTCCCTGCTTTTCTCTCTCACTCTCTCTTTTTTGTGGCTTTCAAATATGGTACCCTTCTACCTGGAACATCCCTCCACTCTGATATTTTACCAAACTGGTTCCTAATAATCCTTCCAGTAGGTCTGAATTTAAGTGTTACTTCCTTAAAAGGGTCTTGCATGAACCCTCAGACCAGCAAGATGGCTCACACTGTGTGCACTCCCATTGTACTCCTGCAGCATCCCGCCTTTACTTTATAAACAATATGCTTGTGCTCAATGTGTCTCTCTTGTTCTCTCCATCCTCTCGTTTTAGCTGGTATCAAAACATAGTGGGAGTACAATACACTTTTGTTTAAAATATAATCTAATGAGTTAATGAATCAAAGTTGTGGCTCCAAGATCACTGTGTTCTCTTGTCAAGATTCACTAATGGGTTCTGTTAGTTAAAATTTCACCTCAGCTTATAGAAAGTTAAATTGAATGAAGACTTAAAGATCACATAGTTCAATTCCAAATGAGCAAACTGAGGTTCCTTCAAAGATAATTTCCTGAGAGATATTTCTGTTGGTGGGCTCTAAACTGGATGGTTCTAAGAGAATTATAAAATAAGTGTTTTGCCTCTGACCTCTGGGTTTACTAAATAGAGCATTTATTCTTGAACCTGCCTTTTAACTGAGTCCATGGAAGTCCAGGGCCCATAGAAAAGGAAATTTATGGGCTTATGAATCTTCATTTGCAGTTCTTGAGAGGGTAATGATGACTTCTGATTTAGACATTCCCCAGAGATGCAGCTGAGCTGGTGCTAAAAACCCTCACCTGTTTGCTAGGATATCAGTCCTTCTCATCAGGACATTAATTCCTAGGAATGCCTTAGTCCCTCGGTGATTTCCATCACTCATTCCATGACTAGCAATTAATATTGATTAAGGGCCCATAGGACACCTAATTCTCCCCTATACTGGGAATGTATCTACTGGGAGCAAGAGAATTTGTCTTGAAGCACAAAGTTTTACTTTAAATTCTAGGTCATCTTATTAAACATTTTTTTTTCAATTTAAGCCAACTGTTTTACACTATGACCTGATACACACATATACTCACATACACACATTTCCACTCAAAGGGTACTAACTGATATATCATTGTATTCCATTATTATTCATTAAATAACATATTATTTAATTGCATTATTATATATAAATAATAAATATTAAATTACACTCATTAAATAAAAATATACTGTATAGGAAAATACTTTATAAAATCTAAAGAATAATATGAATATTTCATGGAAATTCTCCTAAGAGCATAAACTTTTTTTTTGTTTGTTTGTTTTTTGCGGTACACGGGCCTCTCACTGTTGTGGCCTCTCCCATTGCAGAGCACAGGCTCCGTACGCCCAGGCTCAGCGGCCATGGCTCATGGACTCAGCCGCTCCGCGGCATGTGGGATCTTCCCAGACCGGGGCACGAATCTGTGTCCCCTGCATCGGCAGGCGGACTCCCAACCACTGCGCCACCAGGGAAGCCCCGAGCATAAACTTTTTAATCAAATTCAGAAATATGAGGAAAAGTGGGCCTTCAGGACAAACAAACTGATCTGATTGTGTCATGCCCTGCTTGAGAACTCTTCAGGGGTAACCTTGGCATTGTAGGGGAGGCCCAAATCATCTTTCCAGACTTACCTCTCCCCCACCCACACCTTGTACCTTTGAGTTCTCACTCATCCTCTCCCCTCAGTCCAGGCAGCTTCTCTACCTAGTAAACTCTCGCACATTCCTCAAGGCCTAACCCCAAGTCACACTGTTCGTAGGCCTGCCCTCCCCTGAATTCCTGGTAGAAGGACTCCTTCCCTCTGTACATATTCATAGCACAACATATGCAGTACTGGGACAGCCCCTCTCACATCATGACAGATGTGTCTCATTCATCTTGCCATTCCCCAGTCCCTCCCAAAGAATGGCTACTCACAATGATAGTTTCCTCCTAGCTTGCACCATTATAACCAACAACAATGCACATCTGCTTTCAGAGATGGTCCCTTAAGCCTCTCATTGGTTTCAGAGCAATGGACCAGAGTGAGACTGGCCAGGGTTTGATCTAGGTTGGCCATTCTCATATTGCAATGGCTCCAGGATTTTGGGACTTTAGGGAATGAACAATTCCAAGAGACAGGAGAGGACACTGTATCCCATCTGGATATAAACTGCCTTGCAATGCACATTGACCATTGTCCCCCAAAGAGATTTGGAAAGATCTACTGTCATCAGCCTTTGTGGTCCTCCCCATGGCCTTCCTAGTGTGGTTGACTGTTTCCACAGGTACCAAACCTTCCCCACCTGGAACACAATCACTCCTGCAATGACAGTACTCTGAGCCCTTCTCTAGAAATGAGGAGGAAAGGAAAATATCATTTGTGGAGCATGTGCTGTGTGTGTTTATGAATATCAGCTCATTAATCATAACATTCGACAGATGAGGTAACCAAGATGCAGAGATAAAGGGGCTTGATTAAGATCACATACCCAGGGAGTGGTGGGAACTCCAATCTGTATAACTCAGTCTCATCTTTTTTCTACCCCCTTACCTTTGGAGACATGTCTTGTAAAATTCCACTCCATTCACTTGATTAAATCTCCCTGGAAACTTACCCTGCACTTTTATGATCCAAAGCAAAATGACAAATGACTAAAGGGGAATAGAAATCATCCTTTAATCATCTTCAAGGCCATAAGAAGCACATAAATGCCTTTCTGGGGGGGAGTAACAAGTGCTTTCAGAGGGCAGTTTATATTCTGGCTGAATAATATCAACAACAGTAACAATAAAACAGAAAGCAGGGACCATGTGGAAAAGGCTGGTGAGGGCTTTGACACAGTCAAAAGTTCACATTCAATGAGGGACATAAATATTTCATATTCAATTCCTTTATTAGCCTAGACACCCGAAGGTCATTTGGAGAGATTTTTCAGTTTACCAGCTTGGCAATCTTTATTTGGAGAAGAGACATTGGGGATTTCCAAGGTGAGATAGAAGATATCCTCCAGGTAGCCAGATATGATGGCTAGCTAGGGATGGTACATAATATTTAGCAAGCTCATTACCACCTGCCATTTCAGAACTGCATATCAACCCAGATTCATTTGATGTTCAGTCCCTTCTTGTGAACTGAAAGAGAAAAGGTACTGATATTTTTCTGAAGGCCCACCTAACATTGTGACATCACTGCGTGTGTGTGTGTGTGTGTGTGTGTGAATTCCTATTCAATTGAGAGCTGCTCAGGTGGGGGCTGTGTCTTATTTTTAATTATGCTGAGAGTGGAGATTAATCAGTTAAACAGGATTTCCTGGGGCTCTTCTGGAATGCAGAATATTGAAGAAGACAGTGGAGGCAGTCAGGAAGCTCAGCACAGGACTTTTAAATATTTTATAAGGAAATATGAAGTGTTCTTTAATAGCAACGCCTCTACAAGTATTGAATTGGTGAGATATACACGTATGTGTTCATATGACTTTGCTCATGGTTGGATTGTCAGACGCATAATCAGAGTTGGTGAGATACAGCCATTCATGGAGTATTTGTTGAGAGACAGGAAAACCTGGGAAGATGACTGGAAGATGAACATTAAAGATGAGTTGTGGGGGAAAGGAGAGGCAGCTCATATGTCTGCTTGTCTGTTTATCTGGAGACAGAAGGGTAAAAATTGGTTGGCTTTTGGACCCTCTATGTTGGGAAGTTTGGAAGACTAAACGGACTGGCTCTAGCCCCTGAGATAGTAGAGGCTGGCATTCATTCTAGCTATGATTTGGTCTTTGAGTAGACCAAGAAATCACAGTGCTCTGCATGCCACATGTTTCCTTCCACCCAGACAAGTACTCTGGACTGCAAGTTCAATAGTAGAGGGTTCATTTATTCACCCAGTCATTCATTTACTCACTTGCTCCTTCTGTTTTTCAACACATATTTTATTAGTAAACTATTATGGACAACTTACTCTGTGCCAGGTATAGCATTAGGTCCTGAGACACTGAAATGAAAATTACACTGTCTTGGCCATAAGGGAACACAAAGGCTCTTCAGATAACATGGGAATTTCAATCTATCTGGGGAAAATCTCCATAACCAACTATTCTTCTGGTGTCTTCAGTAATAAAGGCAAATAAAATATGCTTCAAATGCATAATTTCTATGATCTCAGGCCTTCATTGATGTTGTTCCCTGCCTGGAATATCTTCATCATCCTGCTTATATGCCAGAATCCTCATCTGGCCCTGTTCCCTCCACAAAGACTTCTGACCACTTGGATAAGACTATTTCCATCTCCATTCACTGAAACTAGTTCTGATCAGTCTTGGCTGTGAACTGCCTTGCATGTGACTTAATTGCTTTACAAGATTATACTCTGGACAGCAGAAATCACATCTAACATTATATTTATGCCTTACAGCACAAAGAGCTTGTGACATATTGTGATGGTTTTAAACTATGTCAGTGAATTCTTTGACCCTTCTCTCTTCAAGGTGGTGCCTAATTCCCTTACCCTTGCATGTGGGCTGCACTTTGCCTCTTGCTTCTATTAAAAAGAATAAAGCAGGAGTGATGGTGTGCAATATCAGAGACTAGGTGATAAAAGACATTGTGGCTAATTGCTAGTTGTCTTTTGGGTCTCTCCCTCAGGGAGGACCCGCAGCTATATCATGAGGACACTCAAGCGGGCAATGGGGAGGCCCACACGGTTAGACACTAAGGGCTCCTACCAACCATCAGACTAATTTCCCACTCATGTGAGTGGGCCACATTGGAAGCAATTCTTTCAGTCCCACTCGAGCTTTCAGATGATGATGCCTGAGCTGATATTTTGACTGCAATCCCATGAACAGTTCTAAGCCAGACCACTCAGTTAAGTCATTCCTAGATTCTTGACCCTCAGAAACTGTTGAGATAATAAGGCTTTTGTTATTTTAAGCTGCTAAATACTGGGGTGATTTGCTGCATAACAATAGATTACCAATATCCAATACACATGTGTACATAACAATAGATTACCAATATCCAATACACATGTATACTTGCTCATTAGGCCACCAATGACATCCATGTTGCTGAATCCTATGGATACTTTTTAGTCTTCATTTTATTTGTATCGCAGCAGCACTCAACACAGAAGTTGAACATGTCTTCCTTCTCTTTGAAAAAATATTATGAAATATTTCCAGGATGGCCCAGATGGGCAGCAGGCAACGTAGCCAGACCAGCTCCATCCCGCAGAAGCCCCAGACCAACAAGTCTGCCTACAACAGCTACAGCTGGGGGGCCAACTGAGGCCCTGACTGTCTTCTCCTGGTCCCATCTTCTGAGAGGGCTTCTCAGCCTGGCAACTATGGAAACAGCATTAAAGAGAGAAAGGAATGTGGGGGGGTTCCACTGCCCCCAACCCCAACGGCCCATCCCATGCCTCAGCTTCATGTCTGTCCCATTCCCATACCATCCCCACACTGTTGTATGTATTATAGGATTTGTATTTCCTTTTTTTTTCTTCCTTTCCTCTCCTCCTCCCCCCTTGCATTCAAGATTATGAAACTTTGCTGTGGGCCCTACCCTCCCTTCTCCTCCTCCTGTTCACCCTAGTGATATGTAGGTGAGGTAAGGAGGGGGGACCCCCAAATATATATCAGCCCCACAGCCCTAAGTCTCCTCCTTTATTATTAGGAAACAAAACAGCAACAACAAAATGGCATCATGAATATGAACAGCATTGTCAGATGAATTAGTTGAAGTGTTTTTTTTTTTTGTACTGTGTCCTCAAATTTAATGGATTAATGTGTCTTATATATATAAAAAGAAAACCTCTAAACAAATATATATATATATATATTTCCAGTATAAAATTCAAGGGTTTCATTAAACCCATTCTCCTTCTTACCTCCCCAGAAGTAATCATGTCTTTCTGCAGCTTGCTTTCTTGTGAGTTCAGCATTATTATCTTTATTTAGATTTATCTATGTTGACATATGTAGAACTAGAACATTCATCCTAACTGACATCTAGTATTCATTCTATGACTGTGCCATAATTATTTATCAGTTCTCCTTTTAGGGTATTTAGGTGATTTTCAGTTTTTCACTCTTATTAATACCACTATGTTGTCATTCTTTAGATGAATACTTAATTCCATATATAAGATTTCCCTAGGGTACATACTCACCTTTAACTTTCTAGTTATTATCAAAGTAGTTTCCAGAATGGTTGTACTAATTTATGCTTCTATCTGATGTACATGGGAAGTCCTATTTTTCCACATCCTCACAAGTCTTTTATATTACCAGGCTTGCTTTTTTTTCCCCTCTGTCTTTCCTTCCTTCCTTTGAATCTGATATAAGTTATAGTTTTCGTTTAATCATTCATTTTGTGTTTCTTGGCCACTTACATTTCTTTATCTGCGACTTATTTATATATATTAGCCCATTTTTGCCTTTGCTCATTTGCATCTTTTGGATCGATAAGAATTAGTTACATAGTCTATATACTAATATTTTCTTAAATAAATGTTTACCTTGTCTGAGGCATTTTTTAAAAATGTTGTATTCTATAAATGAAAATTAAAGATTTTATAATGTAGGCAATTGTAAAATCTTTTGTAGTTTAGGCATTTTATGTCCAGTTCAAGAAATTATATAATCCATGGCATGAAAAAAATGATGGTATGAAATATCAGAGGTTAGGTCATAATTATTATACATTTTATATATATACATTTACAATTGTTATACTTTTTGGTATACATAAATTTTACTTCATATTTAGGTGTTGACATATAACATTGACATAATTGACATATAACATTGTGTAAGTTTAGGTGTACACGTGTTAATTTGATACTTCGCATTTAGGCTTTTATTTCACATTTAATTGTTTGGAGTACGGTGTGATGTAGAGATCTAATTTCATTTTTTAAATAGATAGGTCATTTCCCTAGAACTATGTATCAATATTGTATAGTCCATTCTTTCCCCAGTGATTTCTCATATTCAAGTATCAAAATATTCATGGGTTGGTTTCTGAACTCTATTTTGTTCTATTGGTCATTTTTTTTCTATCACTAGGCAACTGTCATATTGTTCTAATTGTTATAGATTTATCATAAATTTTGATATCTTATAAGTCATATTCGTCTTATCTAATCTTGATATTTTCCTTTTACAAATAAGTGTTAGAAACAGCTTACCATGTTTCGTAAATAGCGCTTTGTGATTTTGTTTGGAATTGCATTTAATTTATAGAACACTTTGGGGAGGATTGACATTGCTGTAATATTGGGTTCCTCTAATAAATACGGTTATCACCAACTTATTTAGATTGTTTAAAACATACTTTAAAAGTTTTGTAAATTTTTCCTTAAAGATCTTGAAGAACTTATACTAGAAATGCTATTTCAACTACATTTTAAGCTTTCAATTTCTGATGTAACCATTTTATGACATCACAATTGATATTTTTACATCAGACTTTGAGTTTGTGGTGCTTTCTTATTAATTCCAAAGGTTTGAAATATTCAGAGATTTCCTACTTAAATTGTTTTATTGTCTGCTAAAGTTGGCAGTTTTATTTCTTCCTTTCTGATCTTTCTACTTTTTATTTTTTCCTGTTTTGTTGCTCTGGCTAGGGTCACCATTACAATGTTGAATGAAAATGACAGAATTTGAATTTGCCTTATTTCTGACACATTTCTAATGTTTATCATGTAGTATGGTGCTTTCTGTAGGCTTATGGTAGATATCCTTGATCAGTACGTTATTTTCCTTCATAAAATTTGACTATATACTTATTTTTTACATTATTGGTTTAGTATTTGTAAGTATTAAATTTGTAGCTATTAAATAAATAATTATTGAAAAAACAAATGAGTGCTCTCTAACCTGGTCTCTCTACACCTCCACTGAAGTTCAGGTGAAGTTATTTCCTCAATCTTATCCCCTGTCTTTAACTATGGCACTGAATTTCATAGTTGGAAGGGACCTTAGGTACTGTCTTAGGTAAATCAGAGAAGTTAAGTGACAAGGATACTCAGACTGAGATGTTCAAGAAGGCTTATGTCCCTTCTTGAGGTGGTCCCTCCCTACCTATACAGCCTCATTTTCTGGATATTCTGTCTTGTACTTCTGTGAGCTGCTTCAGTATGCCACGGTCTCTGTTTTGTCTTGGTTTCCACACTTGCTTTGTCCTCTTCCTGGAACAATCTCCCCCTCCCACCCACTCACCTGCTTTTATTCACTATCTTTTGATTCCTCAGGTAGTAGATCAAGGTTCACTTTTTCTAGGGAATGTCCCATGACATGCTTACGCTAGGAGTATCCATGAAACCTGTACCTCTCGTATCACAGCACTTATTCTGTTTTAAGCTGTTACTTTAAATATCATCTACCAACACACTGGACTTGTAAATTCTGTGTGGAAAGTTGCCACACAAATCTGACTCAAACTTATTTTCCAAGAACCTAGTCCAGCATTCAATGCTCAATAAATAAGCTGGCAGTGAATATACTTTCAATCAGTGAATGCATATCTTTTCCCTTATAAGCACAAAATGTCCCTGCTTCCATTAGACTGGTAACTGTTCAAAACTCTGGTTGGAGATAGAGGTGGGCCTTGCTTGGTAAGGTAAATGTGTTTCTGAAGGAGTAAATTGAATTACTTTTAAATGTTCTAAAAGAGATTGCTATTTAAAGGATCCATTTAGTAGATCTTTTCATGAAGCAAAGAATGTGATTATAAAAGTAAGCATTGCTTGTCCTTCTGCAACGTCAGGCTTTTAGAGTGTGCAGGACCTTGGTGTGGGGGTGAGCGCACCTGCTTGGGGTTGACGGGGTGTGAGAGTAGCAGTTCTTGCTGGACTCGGGAGAAGATTAAACACAGGTTGATCATTAGCCTAAGTAGTATATTTTTATAAAACCAGACAGAATTTTGACCTCCTTTTAAAGAGACCCAGTATTTCAATCTTTTTACTTACTGATGAGGAAACCGAGACCACTTACTCTTTTCCTTGGAAGAAATCTAGTATTGATGGGTAGTCCCTAAAATGACCACATCACAGAATGTCAGGACTGAGATCAACCTGTTCAGCCCCCTCATGATAAAGATGGGGAAACTGAGGCCCAGGTGGTAAGTAACCTTGCCAAGTCCAAACGATTATTTATTTTTTTATTATTTTAAAAAATATATTTTATTTATTTATTTATTTATTTGGCTGTGCCGGGTCTTAGTTGTGGCACGTGAGATCTTTTAGTTGTGGCACGCAGTATCTAGTTCCCTGACCAGGGATCGAACCTGGGCCCCTTGCATTGGGATCGCAGAGTCTTAACCGCTGGACCACCAGGGAAATCCCTCCAAACGATTATTTATTGATGAGCTGGACTGCAACATAGACCTTAGGTCTTTTAGCCCAGTGCTTTCTCTATGAGGTGATTTTCTGTTCAGAAGTTAACGGCTCCAGGATTCAGATCGCTTAGAGTAAGTGCAGCATCCTGGTTGAGAATATACAATGTGGAATCAGAAAGCCCTGAATTTCAGTCCAAATTCCCCTGCCTAACATCTCAGTGACTTTTGGTAATTTACACTCTTGTAAGAGCCTCAGTTTACTTATCTGCAAAATAGGGACAGTTATAGTGCTACCCTATAAAGTAGTTATGTCTCTTATAAGGCAATGCACGTGAGAAGCTTGCATGAGGGCCCAGCATATAGTGGGAACTCAGTAGCAATGATGATTGTAACAACAATGACGATGATGATTTTAATGATGATGGATCTCTTTCCCTTGTTACTTCTTAGATAAAAGGGCAGAAGTCCATTTTCTCTAATCTAAGAATCGGCTAAAATAACTCAAATAATCTAAACATGGCTAAAATAACTCAAAAATGAACCCAAAATGAAAACAATTGGCTAGGAATAGGTGGTTCTAACTCTTGAATAGAAATATATTGACTGCATTTAAACTTAAACGTTAATGTGCTGCTAACAGCCTCCAATCTAACAGAGCTGCTGTCTAGCTCCTGCATCAGAAAAACTACTGAAGAGAGACTTACATGTTTTTTTTCTCTTTCCCAGTTCTGGTTTCACCTCTGCCTTAAAAATAAGCCAATCTCCAGCCCCTAAATTAATAAATAAATAAAAAGCAAAGTAAAGCCTTACTTTAAATCTAGCTCCCAGCAAAGGTGAGAGGAACATTCTGTAGCTTCCAGAGTTAAGGATGCTCATTTTCTGACTTTCTTCTCCTCTGTCTGCCAGCTTTGAATGCTAGGAAACAGAGGGACAGAGAGGAGGGTGAGTTTTGCAGCTTCCAGGCAAGCTGAATCCTATGGGCTTTCTGGTTCCCAAGAGAACATATTCTTAAGATCACTATTTTTCTTACATAAAATCCCTATTTCTGCTTCTGTACATTTTAAAGGAAGGTTTACCCTCTTGGCTGTTTCTCATAAACCATCAGCTCACAACACAGAAGGGGAGGGTACTGCCTTGTATCATGAGATGGGATTTGAGCATGACCACCGTCATTTGGAAGAGTATCACAAGTATTAGTAGAATGATCAGTGATAGCACTTAGGCTATGATGATGAATATCTACTTCGAATCTGGAAAATGTTATGAAGCATTAAATGGCTTATGTGCTATATGCCATTCAGTGTGACCTCAGATGAGAAAGACATCATCCAGGTTAAATACCCTGTAGTCACATTGTCATTGCTAACCTGGCTGAATTCAGTGGTACTTACTCCTTCAGCTTTGGCATCACCCCTGCTTGGATTTTGGCATCTTCTTTTATTCTGTCATGTTGTCCTTGACTGTCCATAGTAACACTGCTGCTTGGGTGGAGAACGGGTCCCATTGCTGTCTTTTAGATGCTGGTGCTGATGTTTCTTGGTTGTGGTTTGATTCCTTAGTCCTACAACATGGCAAGTGAAGCAGTGCTCTGTGCTCAAGCTGCCCCATACTTTTCTCCATTTACCAAACGTGTTGTCCTTAACTCATCTACCATGTTATTCGCCCTTCTACTTTAAAGGGCACCAGGACAGGCCTCTTTCAGGGGCTCCACTAAACAGACAAAGGATGCATTTCAATCTAAGGGAAACAGACCATGGGGTGACCAACAAAAAATTGGAGTTTTGTTTTTGAAGATTTTGCAGAATGAAACAGGCTGTTTGCATGTTTCCCTAGAGAGTTTTGAGAAGGGAAAGGTTGTATGGATCCAGAGGTCTAGGGTTGGGGGTAGGTCGTCATTTTAAACCACGTGCAACTGATGAGTAAGTGGAATGATATTTTGAGCAAAACTAGAAAAGAGCAGGCAAATGTAGAAAGGCAGAGGTGACATAAAAGACAAGTGAATGGAGAGTTGCCACTTGTGCATTAGAGACAGAGAAAATGGCCATACTCCCCATGTGTGTGTAGCCCCCTGGAAGTCCAGGAGTCAGACTCTACACTTTCAAACTCTCTTTTTCCTCTCCTTCCCTCCCCTCCATTGCCTTCCCCTCTCCTTCACTTCTGTCCTTTCTTTTTCTTTTCGTTCCTTCCTTTTCCTTTTGGATAAGTTAAATAGGTTTATTTTCCTTACAATTACAGTAGTCTTTCCAAGCACACATGCCATATGCTTCCATGTGCCATCCTTTGCATATGAAGTTCCCTTTGGTGTTTCTGCCTGTCTGCCTTTATTACCTGGAAAACCCGTATTCACCCTTGAAGAGTCTGTTCACATGTCAATATTGCAAAGCTTTCCTCAGCATCCCCATGCAGGGTGACTCATTCCTTCCTCTTGTTTCTATTGCAGCATTACTCTGCCTTGCAATTTTCTATAAGTCCCAGGCCCAGGACCCTTCACTTGCTCTTCATGTCCTACTGCAAATTCGAAAATAGTCCCCAATCCTTTTCTTGCATATTCTCTAGAGAGGGAATCTGATTGATGGACTAGAGATTAGTTCCCATTGGTCAGATTTCACGCTCAGTGTGCCCTCTCCTCTCCTCAGTAAGCTCTTCTCGTCTCATCCCTGTCAATATAACCACGCCTAGCACTGGAATTAGCATAGCTCAGGTGCTCACCACATGCAGCGAATGAATGCTAGGCCCTGTGGGGGAATAAGAAAAATGTACCTCAAAGTTACCATTTTCTTTAAGCTTAAAATTTCTTTGGGGGAAAAGTCTTTGCATATATTAAATAGAAATCAATACAAGCAGTAAAGAGAAGCATATGATAGATGATATTCATACAAAGAAAACATTGCCATCCTTACGATGATAAAACTTAAATATTGGCAAGATAATCAAGTTTTACAGTTGTTTGTATTTACCACATCAGTGAAACCATTTATAGTAGAAGTATCTACCTCCTGGATCATTCTTCTTGGATCCCACCACAACTATGTGTTTATTGTGGTGGCTTCTGGTGACAGTACCTCAGTTGGTTGATGGGGTTGGGAAATATATCGTAAGCTAGGTCAATCAAAATTTTCCTCTGAGAGTATTCTGACTTCCCAAGGGAGGAAAAACAGTCATTCTTTTTGGGCACAGTTATAAGAGGTGAGGTCTGAGAGTCTCCAGCCACCATATTTCATCCATTTTTTATTTTTACCTCTGCCAAAGGATAAAGCTAGCTTGAGAGATTAAAGATGATTCTATTGCAGGAGAGAGAAGCAGAAATGAGAAATGGAGGGTGGCTTGGCTTCCAGTTATTCCTGAGACCCGCTGCAGCTCAGCCCTTTATGCATTTAAATGAAGTTTCCAATCAATTGCCCTTTGTGTTAAAGGTAAACCTACCTAAAGTTGGGTTTCTGTCACTTGCCACCAAGTATTCTGGTAATGTAGATGCTAACTACACCACTCCTCGGTGAGGACTGACTATGCCTGATCTCCTTTCCCAGAATCGCAATCCATTTCTCACCAACTCAAGAACACATCTTAGAACACAAGATAACCACTAATATTAGTAATATTTACCTTACTTTTTGAAAATCTCACAGTCGATCATGATAAGCCATTATGCTGTGGCAATAATGGTTTAGACCCTGCCACTAACTACATGTGATACCTGGGCCAAGTCACTTCTCCTACCTGGGCCTCTGTTTTGTCTGTACGATGAAGTGTGAGGATTAGATGCCATCTGTCTCCAAGTACAAGTTTTCGTGGTATTAAATGAGACTATTTAAGGACTAACAAAGGTTCAAAATCTAAACCAGGGATTACCAACGGTGAGGCACCATACTCTCCAGGGCTGGAGGTATGGAGGAGGCACAACAAAGAATCTGAAATATTTGCTTTCTCAAGCATGCCTTCCTCTTATCCCTCACCCATTTTGATATACCCAGTGCTGGATATTGGGAAAGAAGTTTGAAACAAACACAACAATTTCAGGCTAAAAACATGCTCCTGGAGCAGGGACTGAGGTAGAGGAAAAGGCTCTGGAAGTAATAAAACCAGATGAAACAGCCTTTCTCAGCTCAGATCAATGTTGCTGTGGTCTCTCGGCGTATCACGTTGCTTTGGATCCATCCCAGTTTATCCTTTATACGGTTACCAGGGTGATATTGGTGAAACACAAATCCTATTGCAACATCATTTCTGCTTAAAATTCTTCTGAGATTGCTTCTGCCTTCAGGAAAAGCCCAGACTTCTTAACAGGGCATTCAAAGCTACGAGGCCCCATCACGGTTCTCACTGCTCGCCATGCCTGTCCCCTCCCCGCAAATACCTCGTGATTGCTGAACAGCTTCCTGCTTATGAACAGGCTAGGCTGTTCCTCACCTCTGTGCCCTTGAACATGAGCAGTTTCCTCTGCTTGAGACACTCCTTCTCCTTCCTACCCTCCTCTCGCCTTCTTGCCTGGCAAACTCCCCTCCATCTTTCTTTGCTTCTAATATAGTGCCTTCCCCATGGGACAATCCCTCACCCTCTCCTCTCTCAAGAGGTTAGTCTCTGCTTCTGTTTTCGCACTTCCCCTGGTTTATTGTTTTTATTTATTTGCATCTCTGCGAGCCTGTCAACAACTTGAGAGCCTAGTTCATAGGAGGTAGTCAAAAATGCTCATTGATAAATAAATGCTTCTGAGCTACAGGATGAGCCTAATTGTCTTATTTATCTAAAAAGAAGGAGGCTAAAAATTAACAAACATGTTGGTTCCCTAAGGAAATCTCGTAAAGAAGCATCAGTAAATGTCAAGAATTTGGCTTTGGGGTCACGGACAAGGACCAGAATGTAAGTTTTTGTTTTTTGTTTTCTGGTTTTTCAGACTCCTGGGGCCAATGATTTATTGAAGCTGAGCTATTTGACTAAGTTAGTAATGACAGCACATCACCTGGTGAAAAGCAAAAGGCTGCAAGTAACCTCCGTGTTGGTAGTGTTAGAAGCGCTCTTACTTACAAGTAGGATTTATGAAAATCTTAAAGGCCTGTGGGAGAGGCACACTCATTGTGTGAGTGATACTCAGGCAACATTTTCAGAAGATCATGGCACTTCTATCAGTCACTCTGACACAGTTTAACGGCCTCCACCCTCTTCTTGCTACCTTCCTGTCTGATACGTAGATAAAATACAGGATGGAAAAGAATAATATGATGTTTCCATTGCTCTGAAAAGAGGAACATGTCTTTTACCTAAAAATGTCGTCATTTGATTGCACCTTCCTCCTGGCACACAGGGCCGGCTGATCTCCCTCAGTTGTGCTCTCACAGTACTGTGTACCTTTCCTTCATAGCTGTATATCCAGTTTGCAGTGTACACTCATCAGTGCAAGCACTTGCTCATTGCTTTTCTCTTCTGGTGGACGGTATGCTGCATGTGGGCAGGGGCCACATTCCCAGTACCCAGCACTGCCACTCAGTCAAGTCTTGCTGAATAAAGCGATGGGTAAAAGACTCCCTTCCGATAGCATGTGTGTGTATGTATATGTTGAAGTATGTGTACACACATGGAGTGGGAGGTGGGGGCGCAGGAGGTGGGGCATGTGTCAGTGAAGTAAGAGGCTGTATCTGTTCCATTCTGGCCCTTCAATGCAGTCAACAAGCTTCTTCACCCCAACCCTGCCAGTTTTCAAAAGCAAGCTGCAAATGCTCACTAATATTCTTGGCAAATATTCCTCAAACTGCCCTTTCTGCATGAAGAATACCCCACGCTTTACTTTCTGTAGTTTATGTTATGAAAACAATGGATTTTGTCAGTGGTTTTCCAGTAAGAATGTATAGAATCATTTGGAATGTGCTTTTAAAAAACTATACAACTACTGGTCTCTTCCCTGTTCCCCTGAAGACATAAAACAAGGTCATGACAAGGGATGCCCTCTACTTTACTCGTTGAGAATCACTATTCCAGTTAATTGCTAAAGGCAAGCTCCAGACTCCTCGAGGGCAGGGACAGTGCTGCCTTTGCTTACCATTTCATCCTGGGTATGGTATTTAGAACAGTGCCTGACACATGGCAGATGCATAGTAAATATCTGCTGGATGAATCACTGAATCTCCCTCTTAGTGTCTATATTTGTACCTGCTTTGAGTGGTTTGGTTTGAATTCTTGGCTCTGTACCTTAACAACCCTCCCTGTCTCCCTAGGACTTGACTCTCATCTTGGTTTGTTTCTTGTCAGTTTACACCTCAGCACTCTTTCCTGTGGTTTAATCCATCTGTCTGTACAATCTTGGCGTCTTCCATCATTTTGGGAGAGCGCTCCCTGCCTCAGCTCCCTGATTTCCTGGAACAGCTATCTGCTCCTGCCTTTTGGCTCTTGTCTAAATCTGATCGTCCCCCTTTTCCCCTCGAGGCGAGAGATCTGGAAAATATTCATGCTGCTGGAGCTATACAGTACACACAAGTGATATTTGCCTACTTAACAACTGCCCTTAGTGGCATTTGCAGTCAGGTCATTAGATGTTGAAAGGACACTGGATATGAAGGCCCAGGACTTGAATCCTAGTCTAAAATCTTCTCCTTGGGCAGTGTATTAGTCGGAGTTCTCCAGAGAAACAGAACCAATAGGATGTGTATATATACAGAAAGAGATTTCTTTTAAGGAATTGGCTCATGCAATTATGGAGGCTGGGAAGTCCAAAATCTGCAAAGTAAGCTGGAAACTAGGGATGAACTGATACAGTTCAAGTCCAAAGGCTGTCTGCTGCGGAATGCCCTCTTGCTTGGGCAAGGTCAGCCTGTTGCTTGATCAGACTTTCAACTGATTGGATAAGGCCCACCCACATTATGGAGGTCAGTCTGCTTTCTCAGAGTTCACAGATTTAAATGTTAATCTCATCCAAAAGCACCTCACAGAAACATCCAGAATAATGTTTGGCTATATATCTGGGCACCATAGCTCAGCCAAATTGACACATAACATTAAGCATCACAGGAAGTCTCCAAGTAACCCTGGGTCTCAGTTCTTTCATTGAAAAATAAGAAAGTGGGACTCTGTGTCTTCCAGCTAAAATAATGAATTCTGTGTTTAGGAAGTAGACTGACCGGACAGAGTTCAGGATTCAGGGACAGGATGTTCAAACACTTCTACCTCTTTTGATGTGTGATATCTAACACTACCTGGTGCCTCGCTGGGAATCACTAATGATTTGAGGATGGGGCCAGAAGGCCTGGCTTTGAAAGGAGCCCACTTTTTGCTAAATGTCAGTGGGTGTCATCTTCCTGTATCAAATGAGAAAAAAAATCCTAATTTTAATTTTAGACACATTGAAATGATTACATCGCCATTATTATTCCTTGCCTTTTATTTTGCTCATTAATTTTCACATGACTTAATTGGCCTTTTGGGCTTTGAAATCAATTTGGCATTCTGTACCCTGGCCTCTTTAAGAAATGGTTTTCCTGGAGCAGTTGACTACAGATTGCCCCCTTGGGGCCTGCCACGTTTTGGTCAACCCTGCTGCATTCAACAGAGAGGACAGTTTTTTTTTTTTTTCCCTCCGATTTTGCATTTTCATAGGAAGTCTAGCATGTGACAAATTGCCAAAGCAGTGTGGCTTGTATTAAAATATGGACCTTGTGACTCTCCAAGAAAAGAAAAATGACCCATGATAAATAAGGGAGTGTTTGTCCAGCATTCAGAAGAGGCTAGAAGGGAAAGTTAAAGTCTAAACAACAATGATCTGTTGAATATTTGCACAGCCCTTTATAGTCAACCGATGCCACAGGGCAAGCTTGCAGATTCAGATACCTAGAGGGCTAGGCAGGGAGCATAAACTACTGGCTGGGTGGGGTCTTTGGCAAACTAAAAGCAACAACTAAGCTAAATAAAACTCAATTGTTGCTAGGTGGGAGTGGGAGCCCAATGCTGCTGGATTTTTCAATCAAAGCCTGAAATCTGGGGTTCTATATAAAGTATAATTTTTAAGGGCTGGCAGTTCATTCAAATCGAATGTGGGAATCTTGTGAGAATCAACACATCATGTCTGTAAGCAAGGTCCCAGCCTGCCGGTGGCCGGTTTGTGGCCTCCCTCTGTTTTAACACTTTACAAAATTGAGATAATATGCTAGTCTGTGGTAAAGAAACATTCCAAAGATGTTTGTTCCTTTTCAGCATTTAAACAGGATGCTAAACCTGGGACTCTGCTGTCCACCTCTGTGTTGGCAGGGGGGGAAGACAGGATTTATCCTGAAGTTGATGAAGCTGAAGCTTCAGGATTCGTCCCTCGCCAGCCCCCTTCCAAGGCCCTGGGAGAGCCTTGGCAATGAGATTATGTGATTACATGTTCTTGCAGAATTTGCAAAAGTAAGATATTCTAGCTGCAATGCTTTAGGACCATGGTCTATATCCAAAGTTTTCTTCTTTTCACATTTCCTCCGATATCCAGTGGTGGTATAGCAACTGGGGGCATATTTTGGAAATCCAACTAGCAAGATTCAACTCTCAAGTCTTCTCAGTCTTGGCACTCTTGACATTTTGGGCTGGATAATTCTTTGCTGGGGGGATTGTCCTGAACATTGAAGGATGTTTGCAGCGTTCCTGTTCTTTATCCACTGGGTGTCAGTAGCAACCTCCAAACTGCTCCCCCCGCCCCCCCCCCACGGTTGTGACAAAGTCCCCTGGGGAGGGAGAGTTGAACCCCATTCACTGAGAACCACTGAACTAGTGGGAAGTTGATTTGTGGATACATCTAGCTTGCATTGGAATATAATCTTGTGGCCCAGGGTTATATTTGTGTCAAGGTTTACAATATTGCTGACAGTGTCAGTATGGGCATGTCTTCCACAAATACACAGACTGCTCTGAGTGCCAAGTCACCCGGCCTCATGACACATAGGTGCAGGACCAGGATGACAGATCCCAGCATGGAAGCACATGGGATGGGGTAGAAAGAAAAGTTGGAAATGATGGAGTTAGAGGCCAGTCTATAGAGATTTCTTCCAAATCTTACAACTCATGTATGAAAATAACTTGATGGAGATTTCGCAATTATGACAGCAGATCCCCAAAATATATGTGGTTTATTATGAATTTGAAAGAAAATTATCTAACATATCAATAATAAAAATAAATTCTAGAGGAAAGACTGAATCATCTTTCTTTTTCACACTATTGAAAATAGTACAAAGTTATCTTTTATAGAGGGGATCAAAGAGTCTACAGCTAAAAATATAGAAAAAAAGAGTTACAGAGCAGGGTCAGGTAGTTAGTAACAATATTATTTTTCTGAGTTTTACGTTTGTAGTATCTGTCAGCTTTTTAAATTTTTTATTTTGTTGTGATTTATCATCTAATTCAAAATAAATATTCATTTTGTACTTTGTTTTGTATTCATAGTTTTATATTTTTGTTGGTAAAGAAGACACATCTCCACTTAAATTATATAAACTTCAGGCCCCTTGAAACCTGGATGTGCACCTGGATTTTAGATATCAAAGTGAGTTGGGAGATAGAAATCCCTGGAGTATATATGGAAGTAATTTCCTGAGAGAGCTCTTGGTGCACCATGAGTCGTTCCCCATCCCCTGCCAACCCCACTCCCCAGCCAGTCACCAAGGTGAGGGAAAAGGATGTTCTGCTTTTTTACATCAAATGAAAAGGGGACCACTCAGAAAATTTGATGTTTAGCTCCTGCAGCTGGTGTGACAACAGGACCAGTATCTGACTTTAGGCTGGAACCTAAAAGGGAGAGTCAGGTACCTAGCTGTTCAGGCAGCTACAGCCAAGGAGAGGCGACTGCATTCAGCCATCTATACTCACAGAGTTTATTAGGGGTAAAAATGCCCCAGAGTTTCCCATGAGCCAGAGAGGGACTACATGCAACTCTCTCAAATCCTGCCCAGAAGGACCATGCAGAGGCCCAGTGGAGCTCCACGGAGAGAGTCCATGTGGAGTGATCTGCTGAACAACCGGGGGCTGAGAAGCTACCTCTGGCCAAGTAAAATGTGTCAACACATCACAGAAAGTCCAGCTAAATGTTCCCAGGGGAGAAATCTGAAGACCCTAAAGAGATACCAGCAAGGCACAGTGACAACCTTTGAACACCAGCACACATCTGAACACAGCCCATATGTGTGAGGCAAAGTTAAAATAGGAAAATATCACTTGTGTGCACTGTATAGCTCCAGCAGCATGAATATTTTCCAGACCTCTCGCCTCGAGGGGAAAAGGGGGACGATCAGATTTAGACAAGAGCCAAAAGGCAGGAGCAGATAGCTGTTCCAGGAAATCAGGGAGCTGAGGCAGGGAGCGCTCTCCCAAAATGATGGAAGATGCCAAGATTGTACAGACAGATGGATTAAACCACAGGAAAGGGCGCTGAGGTGTATACTGACAAGAAACAAACCAAGATGAGAGTCAAGTCCTAGGGAGACAGGGAGGGTTGTTAAGGTACAGAGCCAAGAATTCCTCTGTACTCAAGGTCAGCTAGACAGTTGGGAAGGAGTTAAGGAAGAAAGAAGGAGGAGGACACACTACTTTCCATACTGAAGGCAGCTAGCAGCATAGCAAGCCTGACTGCTTATCCTTAGAAAGGCCTGCTTGTAAGACTGGTCCTTGGCTGGTGTCTGGGAACTTGGATTTCAGGAGGGTTCCCATGTTTCCAACTCACTGGAGTAGCTCTCTGGGTCTAATCTGTTTATGCAAACAATATGCTTTATGCTGAACTCCTGCTTTCCTTCTGGGAGTCCTGAATTTTGCTACACATTAGGCAAGGGTACCCACGAAGTAAGCCCCCAGTAGAGATCCTGAATGTGGTGTCACTAATAAACTTCCTTGATTGGAAAACTTTCACACGTGTCATCACATCTCATTGTTGGGGGAATTAATTTCATGCTGTGTGACTCTACTAGGAGAGGACTATGGAAGCTTGCATCTAGTTTCCCCCAGATTTTGCTCCGTGTGCCTTTTTCCTTTGCTGATTTTGCTTTGTATCCTTTTGGCATTGGTACGACTATATGCAAATCCTATGATTGCTCCTAGGAAATCACTGAACCAGAGGGGCTCTCGGGGATATCTTGACACAAGGTCCTGGGTGTGAAAATAGAGGGGAATTTTACTTTCGAATGAAGCTCAAAGCTCTGATTATTAGACAGACTAGACACTGAGTGATTGAACTGACACTGTATTTTTGGCTTAAAGTGAATAGAAATGTCATGAGATCAATCAGGTTTTCATGCAGAGATAGAACAGCCAACCCTATGTAATAAGCCTAATGAAGTAGTAGAAAGCAAAAATAAAATTACATTCTGATTACATCCTATGAGGTGGGTTTGTTCTACATGTCAATGCCATGTGTATTGTTCCACTGAATTCTCCTAGTAACCAATGGAGACCGGAAGGGCTTTACAAACAAAGAACCCAGTGTAGACAAGAGTTGAAAAGACATTCTGAAGCTCACATGGCAATGAGTGTATGAACCAGATATTGCAGTTTGGCAGTCTGCTTCTAAGATTTGAACTTTTTCCACTTTGCCACATTGACTTTGGTGCTTAATGTAGAATGATGGGATCAACCAAAAGTCTATAAGTTCTCACCTCTGAAAATACAAATGACTTTACTGGTCTGTGGACTCTATCTGTTCATATCCATTAAACAAGTCCTTTTAGATATATTTATATCCTATCTGGGGGCTTAGTTTGAACTGGCTCATCTGCCCTATTTGAACTAATGACCTTGGAGTAAACCGGCCCCTAAGAGAATAGAGCCTGCACCCTTGATCTTGTAGACTCAGAAAAGCTCTGGGTGGTGGCCTGTGTGTGTTTGTGTTTATACATGCACAGAGTGGGGTATAATTCTGTCCCGCCTGAATGACATACTGAATGTGTCACACCTGCTGTAATGCTCATCGATAGACACAAAATCTAGTCTTTCCTTAAATGCTGTCAGTTTTGGCCTCAGCTGGATGAATTAAACAAGAGCAAAAGCCAAACCAAACTTGCTCAAACTTCTGCCTGTCCAACGACTGAGCACTCATTTCACCAGACGCTGTGCTAGATATGAGAGATGCAGAAATGAGCACAACAGAGCTGCTGGCCTGAGGAAGTTCAGGGTGTAGTGGGGAAGGTAGACAAGAGAATCAAATAAAATTTCAGTGAGATGTACTATAGTAGAGTCAGGTGGACAGGCAGACTGTTTAGATAGACTGCTTGCTTTGGGTTACATCCTATCATCTATTTTCTAGCTTTGTGATGTTGGGCAAGTTGCTTAACCTTTCTGTGCCTCAGGTTTATCACTCTATGTGAGGCTGTTCAAGTGTATGTCAGCCAGTGAAATGTGAGGCTTTGGGTCATAATTGTGATGGGATCAATTCTTTGCTTTTAGGAAGTTCCCCTTCTATTGGGGAGATGCACAAGCAAATAGGCAGCCATTATAACCAAGAAAAAGTGCTTCCATGGGGGAAATTCAGGGCAGTGTGGGAGCATATCACTACTCAAATGGAAAGGCTGCTCTTTGTTCACTAATTGTTCTATCCAGTTATAGGCCTCATATAGAAAGAGAGACGAGGCACCCTAAATCACATTCAGAGGAGAGTCAGCAGGATGGTGAAGGGGTGCAGAACCCGGTGACATGAAGAGCAAGGGAATGAATTAAGGAGGTTTGTTGAAACTGAGGAAGATAAGATTCTGGACATGAGGGCAGATTTTCGTTATCCGAAGGTCTGTCATTTGAAGTTTTCTTGGTTTGGATCCTACTCCCACTCCTCACATACAGCAGTTTCTGGGAGACTGATCTTACCATGGCCCTCCCTCCATGCTTTGTGCCCATCCCACCCTGTTGCCTCTCTGGCCTTCCTAGTGTCCTCTCCTCACTTACCCTGCCCTGGCCACATGGGCATCCTGTTTTTCCTTAAGTACTCCAGGAACATTTCCTCCTTAGGATCTTGGTGTTTGCTGAAACTGCCCTGTTCCCAGTTACCTGCTGACTGACTTACCTCTTTTGGAACTTACTCAACATCATAGGTCTCTCTATTGCCCTCTTCTGTTTTTTCTCCATAGAACACATCTCTTCCAACCCAGACCAGATATTTTGCATAACTCTATTGTCTGTCTTCCCCAACTAGAATGTAGTTCCATGAGGGCAAAGGCATTTGTGTAATTTATTTAATGCTGGGTCCCAGAGCCAATGACAGTACCTGACAGTGGGATGCCCTCAGTTCATGTTTGTTAGACGAAAGCACATGAGAATGATGCTGTAACAGCCAGTGCTTTTGAAAGGTTGAACTGGAAGCCTTGGGATAAAGTGAGAGCACTATCATTGGAGGGGTTTAGGCTTAGGTTGGACAAACCTTGGCAGTGATATTGTAGACGGTATTGAGAATTGGGTGGTAATTAAATGCTTTGTTCTTTTGAAACACTAACTGTGTCTAATTAGATGAAGGATAACTAGCATCATATTTTAAAAGAGCAATGCTCTTCATCTCCGGATCTCAGATTGTGCTGCTAACAAAAAGGCACCTAATTGCTTTTTCGGTTGAATTTAAAAATAATTAGCAATGATTAAATATTTATAATTTATTTTAATGCATGTTCATTATTAAATTACAGTTAATGACTAAATAATTTTACTAATCAAATACTTTTTTAATAATTAAAAAATTAAACTGTGCTGGCTTATTTCAGATAAATCACACCATCTTAAAGCTAGTCTTTAGGGTCATGTGATCCTAACACAGACATTATTCACCCCTGGTGGCATTTTACCTTAATTGCATGACCCAGTCTTAAATAGGCATCTTGAAAACCAGAGATATAAATTACACTGGCAAAATAATAACAAATATGTCAGTCTGCATTGTGCATTCTGAATAGCCATTCTTTTACATATTTTATTTTCTTAATGGGCAGGCCATACTCATTTTTAAAAGTACATTACATTGTCAGGAAGATAGGTCATTTAATCATAGTTTTTTTCTTAGTTTCAGATTACTTAAATTTTCTTCTTTTCCTATACTTGCTATGGCCCCAAATCCCTGGCCCCTTATTTCATACCCTTATAGCATGGGTATGAAATTAGGGAGCTCCTCCCAATTAAAAATCTTCAGCATTTCCCTACTACCAAATGACAGTAAAGTCTACTGTTAGTTTCCTAGGGCTTGACTCACATACTATATTTACTGTAGCTCCCTCACACCCATCTCTCACCTGTGAATCTGCATAAGACCTCTTGTGTGCAAAGACAAGAATCTAAGAATCTATAGAACTTTAATTTTTTGGATTTTGGAATTTTCAAGAGTTTTACATTATCTGTAATTTATCGTTGTTGATGGTGTGTGTATGTGCGTGTGCAAGTGTTTTAATCCCATTCTAATTAGTTTAATGTTTGAAACACCTTAATAGACAATATAAGCTCTAAATTAGTTAGCCTTTGAAAGCTAATCAGAAGCCCACAGATTAGCAGTTCTTTTAGAAGGATTCAACTTTCTTTTATCAATTATCAACACCAGAAAGTTTGTTAATTAGTACAATGGATGTTAGACATGATTTTTAAATTGGTGCAATGACTGGGTCCAAGATACATAGATTGTCCAGATGGCTTACAAGGCCTTTTGCCCTTGCATGCGATAAAATCTATTGATAAAATTTCTTCACTTCAGGATAAAGCCTTGGCCTTGGGATTCCATCAGGGTCTGTGTGTAGCTCCTGATGCAGGATTCCATCACCTCGTCTCTACTGGAGTGTTAGCTGAATCCTGCCACTAGACTATTGTGTACCTGCCTCAGGAAAGCCTTTCATCAAATGCATGTGTCAGAGTGTAGAAAAATGAGAGAGCAGAGATATTATCAAGCTTGCACAATTTGTTAAATGACTGTTTGGTTACTGCTTTACTAGTAAACATTTGAATACCTGACCAAATTTGCTCAGAGACTAGCTTTTGTGAGAACATGCCAGTTGGTAGAAAAACTGTCAAGGAGGATACCCATCACTCCAAACTCCAACCATGGAAGCCACTCATATCTAATTGTTAATTGTCAACAACCATATTGGCTAATGCCACTGACGGTATGCCCTTCACGGTCACTGAGAATTTCAAGAAGTTAAAAATCCCCAAATAGTAAGTATATGTTAACAATTACAAACATTTTCTAAGAAATAAGTAAAACAACAAATTATATGATGTATACTATATCGAGTGAGCTATGAATTTTCTAAAATCAACTACAGTAATAGCTTATATCCGAGTAGAAACTATCATACAAATGAATTATGTCCCCCAAAATGGAGGAGAGGTTTTTCTGTTGATAGACCTACTCTTACAGAAAGCCCAAGAAGTTAGGATTGCGCAGATGTTCAGAAAAGTTGCAAGGTGGGAAAGGAGATGGACGTTCTTGAAATAACTGAATACATTATGGAGAGAGGAAAAAATAAAATTAGCTAAGGGGAATGTGTATAGTTTGGAAATTTTAAAAAATGACCTAGGATGGTATTAACTTAGCTATGACTAGAGGTGAAAAGTGGAGAGGAACAAGGGAACAGTATGGCTTGGGTGATTTATCTTAAAGGGGAAAGAAGAAAGGAGGTTGTGGAAGGAGAAAATCTTTCTAGGGAATAGATTTAATCTTATTTAGATTTAAGGAATAGAATAGACTCATCACTAGGGCATAATTAGCTGAAAACAACTGTTTGCTTTATAGCAGTGACATTTGAGTCTTTGAGCCATGGCACGGCAGTGCATGCAGTGGTCATATCTCCTTGAATCTCCCTTTCCATTGCTTGGGTTTGTAACTCAGAGACTTTTAGTATATCTATAGCATAACGTATTCTCTGCTTTCAAAACATCAAGTTTAAATCTGGGATCTTAACTTTTAGGCTTACTACTCATTTAAAATAGGCTTTTCTTGTGACATAATTGACAATTGAATACAGTCAAATTTCATTCATGTTCCTGAGATAGCCACTAAGCAATGCAAAACAAAACAACAAAACACTGTTGTCGCACAACTAATTTATGAACTGACATTAGTCCTTGTTTCCAAAAATAATATCTTAGGAAGGAAAGAAGAAGGAAGTGGCAGTGATTAGAGTAATTAAGTACCTATTATGTAGCAGACACTGTCCAAGAGATGGTGTAAATGCTGATTCCTTCATTTAAAATTCTGTAAAGAGGATATTATTTTTTCTCCAGTTTGAAAACAAAACAAAAATCGGATACATCACATGAAACATGGAAAGCAACACATATGGGTGAATGGAAGTTCTTGAGTCCAAAACTCAGGGTCTGTGCCATGATGCCATGCTGTTCTTCACTGCATTAAGTTCTTAACTTTATCACCAGACAGGCCTCACATCTAAAGGAAGAAAAGATCTATCAAACTTAACCTCAGAAGACCCAAAATTCAGTCACTTTTTAGCTTTGGCAAGTTGAACAGTGGGCGGGGTGGCAGTTGTTGATTGTTGTCTTTGTCATTGTTACCAAATACCACGGCCAGACTGAAGCTCCATTTTAAAATGACCCAAGTGTCCAGTTGAAACAGAGGATGACCTTGTCATAAGCGAGGCTGGGAGTAGGTTCTGTGCCTGCCGACCAACAGTTCCAGTGGCTGTTGATGTCGGAGGGTCTATAAAACCCACGGAATATAATGCCAACCCCAGTGCTCACATGCTAATGCAACTAATTAACACACCAACAGTTCTGGGCTTTTTTTTTCCCTGAAATAAAGTGCTAAAATTCAAAACAAATGGCCAAATGCATTTTGTATTTGAGTCTGTCTAGTTTTTACTTGAGCATAAATGAAATCTTTCCACACATGCTGATGGAAACCAGTTTTGATTTTCTGTTTATCTCTGGGTTTGCTTCCTGGAAAAGAAAAAAAAGACAGGTTCATTCTTTGTCATCAAGGGTAGTGATTACAGGAAATCAAATCCAAAAGTTAATAATAGCGATTCATTGCTACAAGTATGTATTGAATGGTGCTCATTCTTTCAACAAAGATGTATTAAGCACCTATTTTATGCAAATCCCTCTGAGGATACAAGTATGAATACAACATAGACTGTGTCTTCAAGAATTCCAGACTTTAGAAAAGGAGGTGAAGAAATTCACTCAAATAGCTCTAATAGTGGGTAGAAATGAAATCTGCATCATAAAAGAAGTACAAATAAAATGCTAGTGTCTGTGGTGTACTTGGAGTTTAAAAAGCAGTGCATGGGCTTTGGGGTCTAAAATATCTGGGTTAGACTCCTGCCTTGGCCATTTATTACGACATTGGCTACATAATCATGCTGAATCTCAATTTCCTATTTGTAAAATGGTCCAACAACACTTATCTCATCATCTAAGGGTTAAAGGACATAATGTATGTAAATTGCTTACATGGAACTAGGCGGAGATTGATTTTATAAGAGATAAAGAGGTTATTTCAAGCTAAGACCGATAGGAAAAGTTTTATGAAAGAAGTGACGCTTTATCTGAGTCTTAGAAGCTAGGTGGAAGGAATGACATCATCAAAAAAGCTGAGGTGACAGGGCACTTGGCACATTCAGGGAACAAAATGTTGCTCAATTTTGCAGGAGTAATATAGTACCTTGGTGGTGAATTGGGAACAGTGAAAGCTAATGATGAAGAAGTGGCTGGATTCTGAATGGGAATTAATTTGGATGTTGGACTAAAAGGCTTTAGACCAGGGAGTCAGGAAATTACAGCCCACAGGTCAAATCCAGCCTTTCACCTGTTTTAGTATGGCTCATGACCTAAGAATGGTTTTTACCTTTTTCAGTGGTTGGGGAAGAATTCAAAGAAGACTGTTATGAGCATTATATCAACTTCAGTTTTCAGTATTCATAAATAAAGTTTTATTTGAACATAGTTAAGCCCATTTGTTCACATATTGTCTGTGGCTGCTTCTGCACTGCAATGGCAGAGGGCACGTTTGAATAGTTGTAGCGGAGATCATCTGGCCCCAAAAGTCAAGAATATTTATTATCTGACTATGGAGAACATTTGCCAGCCTCTGGTGGAGCAATGGGAATACAATGAAGGTTTTTGAGTAGGAAGATAATGAACAAAGAGATGTTTACAAAATTAATTTTGCAGTGGAATTTGAGTTGGGAAAGGCGAGTCCATGACACTTCAGATGAAGGTGATAAGAGCTGGCCAAGAATGGGGCAGGGGGGATAAAAAGGAAGGGAAATACTAAGGAAACAAGGCAGCTATAAGCCTGATCACTCCCTATTTCTGAGTGTCTCATTTTGGCATTTCAGTTCAATTAAAAAAACCTATATTAAGATCTTCCACTCACCAAAAACTGACTGAGCATCTACTAGAAGGATGAAAGTGGAACGGAATTCTGTTTACCCAGGAGTGGAGAGGACCCGAATGGGTTTACTGGTCCAGCTTGGATGACCAGGTATATTATGGTAATGACCCTGAGCAGGGGGAGAGATTGGGAGATGGTCCAAAAGTTGAATTACCTGGCTTATTTCCCTCTGCATAGCAAACTGGAATTAGTCCTTTAAACAGACTTGCTGTCCTAGGCTGCCACTATCTATCTTTTCTCCTCACAGGACAAAAAACCCTTTGAGAAAAACGGGTATTTATTTCAATGGAAATGCCATAACCCTAGATGAAGAGGGAATATTTTGGGATCTAGGTCTTGGCTAAAAAGAGGCCAGCACCTAGCCAGCTCATCTCTGTCCCAGTGTTAAATATTTCAGAGACACCAGACACTGGACAGCATTATTTACAGACCATTATCAGTAGCAGCCAGAAGAAATTAGAGAAGGCTTGTCAGGCTGATGTGTTTTGTTTACGACTAGTCATTAAAAAAAATTATAATTGCTTAAAGGCTTTCTATACCTTTTGCAGTTTTTAAATACAACAGTGTTGCTTTACCATGAACAAATATCAGTAATAATAAGATGGGCTAAATGGCACATGAATACTTACTATTGTGCAGATACTGTTATTATATATTTATAACACGGTTGACTCATTCAAAGCAAATGGCTTCTATTGGCGTGCTATTCATATGCTTTGGCTATTCCATGACTTTCTGGATTTCAAATGTTGTTTTCATTTGTCTTGATAAGTTCACTATTCTTTCGACCAAGTGACCTGACTTTACTGTTGGGTAGATATGGTTATAATGCATCTCTGGGGTTATAGTTGTCAGAACTGATTTGTTGAGTTGTAATAAGAAGAATTGCCTGATAATGTGGTTTTCTAAGTTGCAGAAATTGGTCCGAGGTTCTACAAGTTTTTTAACTGATGCAATGCTGGCCCTGGCACTTGTCAAGCATTGGGCTTTGAGCAAATGGAGTGGACCTACTGGCTGCCTATTTCGTCTATTCTCTCTTCTTCCCTCTTATAAGCACCCTATTTTTGTTCACATATACACCTCTCACATTCATGATTCAGAAGAAAGTGGCCCCATCCCCAGCTCTAGAAATGGTCCTTGTTAGTTTTAGCATCCCAGCACGCGACATCCTTTAGCAACAGTTATTGATTCAGGAGTTATCATATGACCTAAGTTGTCCCTGGCAGCTTGAGGCAAAGAACAGATAGACTACATGAGGGAGGAGAAAGGTTCTCTCATGCTGGACAGAAACAAGGAAGCATGTAGCTCAGATTCTCACTGTGACGCATCTTGTGTGAACATCAGGTGGTACAGATACAGGGTGGAGCTGACACTGAAGACAGAGAAAACAGGTCCTTGTGTGACACCTGGAAGACTGCCGGCCACTGCACTCTCAGTTGTAGGCTGTGATGCATTTCCTTGTTGATCAGGTTTGAATAGGGATCTCTGGTACTTGCAGCCAAAGCGTTTTGGTGGATGGTTAAATGTCCTGAAAACTAAGCTCACTTGTCTCTAAGCATCCACCTCATAGGCCTTTCATAAGGACTGGTTGAGGATAAGTGCTCAATTAATTTAGCAAGTACGCTTTTATGTCCCCTTAGTAGATACTATTGTTCTGGGCCCAAATAATAGATACTTCATCATATTTGTTGATTCACAGTTTATGTGAAACCTGCTCTGTTTGCCAACTGCTCACTTGGCTTTGTTTTGCTTTTCTTTTGGTTTCTACATTGCTTCAATAAATGATGGTGTTAAGATTGGCTTTTAGAAATGAACGTTCCTCTTACTTCCCAAGCCTCTCTCTTTTGCCCTTTTTCTAATCTTTAAAATGAGATAGAAACCTAGAAAAGAGAGGTTGATTTGTCCAGGGTCTAGTGGAAGAGCTAGTCATATGGGAAGATAGTTTTTACATTTTGTTTCGTATCAGTGAGACTATTTTTATTTAGCATCACTATTGGCAGCGGAGTTAAAGCTAGAATCCAGCTCATACCCCCTCCCCCTGTTTTTGGTCTACTTTTGTTTTATAGTTTGTTTCCCCACCTTATGGATTCTTAAAATAATTCAGTGCTGTAAGGGATAGTTCTAACAATAAGCTATTGTTAGTTTTATTAATTTGAAGAATGTACAGTTTGTTGGCTTGCATATGTTAATCTGCCGTTATAATTCTCTCCTTGTACATGTTGTCTTTTTTGTGTTAGCATTTGTTTGCTAATCCACACCTGGGGCTGACTGTGGGTGCGTAATTGAGATGGGGTTATTAGATTTTGCTGGTGTAGGCCACAGGAACCCAGCTGGCAGTTTTGGGGTAATGTGTTTAATTGCCTTATTAAATGATATATATCTTTTAGACCTTTCATTAAGTAAGTTCCTTTTGTTACATGCTTACAACAATTGCTCAAGGCCAGTAGATTTCAAATGCCATTACTCTAGGGAACTTTAGAGGTGCTTTGGGGAGTCATAGACTAAAATGAAGAGGAAATCAAAGTTGTGGGATGCAGGCTTCTCTCTGACAGTGGTTATGAGGGGATTGGAACCAAAATAAGATCTGTTTACCATTCTAGGTATAAAATCATTTTAAAAAGGCATCTGGGAGTCTGGTTAAAGGTGAGAAGGAGAGGTGTAGGAGGATAACAAGGGTTCAGAGAAACCTGGCTGCAGAGTTCTGACTATAGGGGATAGTAACTAACCTGTACTTGGTATAATTGTGGCGCAGACATTGCACTAAGCCTTTTTAAAACATTATTTCATTTGGTCCTTGTAACTATCCTACAGGTAGGCATTATCATTTCTCTTTAAGTTTCGAGGAGGTAAGCCAATGTGTTCAAGGCTATATAGCTTATAAATAAGGGAACAAAGGATAGGTCTGCCTGGCTTCAAAGCTTGCATTGTTTCTTTTACAAGATCCTACTATGTTCTAAATGTGAGGAGTGGAGTTTGTTGGCTTCTACTTTCTGGAGTGAGAAATTATTGGGAGAAGGGCCTGGGAAATCACAGAATGGAATATAGATATAAGGCACAATAGGGGTCAGCTTAAGTTGAGAAATAACTTACTTATCTAGAGATCAATTGCATGTTCTTTCTCCTTTACTATGAGCCACAGAGGCTGGTTGATGTCAACTGGCCAAGTCACTCTGCCCGCTTGGTTGTTAAGCATCACTTCCATGTTGAAGGCTCTCATGGGCATTAACTTGCAATTAAAAAATGGTCCCGTTTCTTGTCCCTGGAATTGGCCCCATCTTCATGCCTCTTTTCCAGATCAGTGGGCTCTGATTCTTAATCTTTCTCTTTCAGACCCCTGACCAGCCAGCCATGTCATTTTCCTGCCCAAGTGTCCATATATTTCCTTATCTCAGGCCACGTCTCTTTCAACACAAAGTGGATAATTGGGTACATGTACCAAAACTCTGCTCACATAGAAAATTAAGCTCCCCACTGCTCCGGGGGCGGGGGCACTGTCAGTGTGTCTTCAGTTCAGAAATAGACCATTTTCCGCTTCAAACCACATACCAAGCCAACCCATCACTGAATGAAGCCTACTTTCTCAGCCGGCTAGTCATGTAGTGTGACCAGATGAAGAGGCACCAGTGCAGTAGTGGTGGGTGACATGAAGAAATGGACCGCCTCCTTAGAGAGACTACTTAAACCTCATGAACATTTAATCTTTGCATGTCTTTCTCAAACTGTGAGCTCTTTGAGGGCAGAGAGTGTGACTCTGAAAACCCAGCCCCTTGAAGAGATCCTGGCACAAAATAGGTCTTCCATAAATGCTTATTGGAATGAAGTTAATGATTTGTAGGTGACAGAGACAGGATGAAGGGCCAGGTGTACACACTTAGTTCACGGTGTCTTCCACCACGTCTTCCAGAATAATGAAAATGAATAATGAAAGGGCTGGGGGGCAAAAAGAGCTATGGATGTAGTAGTAGCAGGGGCGTTTCTGTGTGAGGCCTTGGTGATCATCCTAATTGATCAAATGACCTAGTTTTCACTCTGAGGTTCCTATTTATCTCAATAATAGCTCAAATAAACCCCCCAAAACAACCACAACTTCTGCTTTTTTTAGGTCTCTTTGGAACCCAATCTCTGAGAGGCTTCAAGGCCAAAAAGAGCCCAAGCCATATCTTCCTCCTTTCCATTTTCTTTTTATTTCTTCTGTCTTTTTAAATTTCTTCCCTTGTGGAGTATTGCTGAGAACACAAAGACTGAACAAGTTGCTACATAATTTAATTAAATGCTCTTAATTTCAATAATAGAGATTGAATGTTTGATAGTATATAGTGAGAGGTAGTAGGATTAGGGGAGTCCTCCCCAAGGAGACCTGAAGGTTAAGAAGACTTTATTAGGAGAAGTGCAGCCATACCTACCCTGCGGTAGGGAAGGAGTGTGACATTTTTGATAAAGTGCACAAAATAGCTGAAGTCTAGAGACAGAGGAGGAGATGCACCCAGTGAGGATGGAGAGATAGGTTGAGGTCAGACCATGGAGAGTTGTTGGAAGCTGTATGAATTTTTATCTTTATTCTTAAGAGTGTTGAAAAGACATGAAAGTGTTTTAAGGAAGAAGTTACATTTTTTAAATATCAGATTTAAGGTGTTTTTTTTATCATTATAACTAGTGTGGAGAATAGACTGGAGGGAGACTAGAGAAACTGGGAGGGGTCAAATTAGGAGGCTATTGGCAAAGGAGCAAGGTGGCTCAGATTAAGTCGGTGGCATGGGGAGAAGTTGAGCGATTCGAGAGAAATAGATTCAACCTGATAATTAATTGGAGCTAAGCCACAGGGAGAAGGAGATATCAGTTTTAAGTTCCAGTTTTCTGGCTTGAGTAACTAGTTGGATGATGGTGCCAGTTACTGAGCTCATAATATAAGAAAAAGGAGCAGATAGAAGGAACAAAACATGAGATTGTGTATCTTGCTCTATGAGAGAGATTTTTCTTAATGAGAATTTTTATGTATTCATTTTTATTTTCTCATTGGCTCTTATTGTAAAATAATAATTCTGGAGCCTAAGCATGAAGAAGATCTTCATATTGTTTCATGGGAAGCTATAACATTTTGCTGTAACATAAGTTGAAAGCATTATCCATGAAATCACAGAAGTTTCTGACAAAATTATTTGCATACCTAGGGGTTCCATCCTTGTGCTTCTGCTCTGCATGTCTTCCTGAGCAAATGTATCTGCCCCCATGTTTTCCACTATCACTTATATTTCAATAACATCCAAATACTTATCTACAGTTTGTACCTCTTTTCAGATCCTGAATCATATATTAATGGCCTACTAGACATCCTTACCTGGATGTTACTCCAAGTATCTTAACCTCAAATATGTCTATTCATGAACAAATTATCCCTCCTCATCTACTTTTCTACATTTCCTAGTCTGTGAAAATCTTTGCCATCTGCCCAGTCACCCACATCGATCTTGGAGAACTCTACTCTCCCCCTCCATTTTGCCACCTACATCCAATCAGTTACTAAATCCTGTGGATTTAGCCTCCTAAACATCTTTCTTCTCAGCCTCTTCCTTTGCATTCTCACTGTGATCATTTTGACTGATTTCTTGTCATTTGTTACCTTAGTGACTGCAAGAGTTCTCACTGGTGATTCTCTGGGTTTCTCTCTCCCGTCCATTCTTTGTACCACCACAATGATCTTTCTAAGATGCACACTGGTTGAATGTTACTCCCTAGCTCCCCGTGGCCTACTGGATAAAACTCAGAGCCCTTATTGAGGTACACACACCCTCCTGTGGTTCATTTTGTTTCATTCTGGTCCACGTTTCTATCCAAGCGTGAGTCCTAGGGACTGTGGAAGCTGTCCTGATTAAGCTGTACTCATCATGTCTTTGCAACTTCACACATTTCTTCTGCTTCAAATGCCACTTCCCTTTTCACCTCTGGATTAGTTTCCTAGAGCTGCTGCAATAAGTTACCACAAACTGGGTGGCTTCAAGCAACAGAAATTTATTCTGTCAAGGTTGTAGTCAGTAGAAGCCCAAAGTTAAATGCTAGCAGGGTGATACTTCTTTTGAAAGCTCTAGGGGAGAGTGCTTTCTTCTTCTTCCAGCTTTTGGTGGCTACAGGAGTTCCTTGGCTTATGGCTGCCTAACACCAGTCTCTTTCTCCATCTTTACATGGCCTTTTTCTTTGTGTCTGTGTCTTTTCTTCTGTCTCTTATATAATGTCATTGGATTTAGGGCTCACCCAGTTAATCTAGGATAATTTTGTCTCAAGACGTTTAACTCAGTTTTACATGCAAAGTGTATTTTTCCAAAATAGGTCATATTCACAGGTTCCAAGCTTTAAGGTATAGACATATCTTCTTGGGGGTCATCATTAAACATAGTACAATTTCCCTAGAGAATTCCTAACTATCTTTCAACACCCACTCAAGAGTCTTCCTGCAGTGAAACCTCTGGACCTCATCAGACCACAAATCCACATGAAACTCTCCCACCTTTGGTGCCAATGCTGTTTTTGTAGAGTTGTATGTTACAGCACTTGCCACAGTTGACTGCAGTTTTTGTTTATGTCAGTCTCCCTTATAGGCTTTGAATTCCATGAAAGCAGAAACTCATCTTCTTTTTCTCTGCGGTCGCAGAAACAACCATAGCATATGCTAAATTAGTAATGAATTAGATGATAAGAGAGGGGATGGTGGGGCATTGGGGTCTCGAAGCTATGTACTCAGGCAAGAGGAAACAGTGAGTTAAATCTCTTGTGTAGAAACCTCAGTGAGGTTGAGTCAGATTTATAATGTCTTCTGAGAAGACTCAGTTCCTGAATTTGCTTTCAATGGCTGAGACCTTCCCACTCAGTCTACTTCTCAGAAGAGGCCCATATACCCTCAGATCCCTCTCTCAGTTGCCAAAATCCCACTCCACATACCTGTTTGGGGTCCACATGCAAATAACTGTGAAATACAAAGATCTCGGTAGTCAGACAACCAGAGGTTTGAAATGAAGTCTCCCTGGAATCCTCAATGATGAACTAAAAAGCATTAGTTCACCTTTACTCACTTTATGGCCTGGAGGAAGTCATTCATTATCATCTCAGTTTCCCTATCTAAAAAATGGAGGGGAAAAACCGATAACATTTCCTTTTTAACTTAACTCTTAGTATCCTAAGAGCTTTATTAAACAGTCTGGACTACCTATTATGGCATCCCCTATCATGCAGCCAGGAAGTGGCAAAGTCAGGCCTTGAGTCCAAGCCTATGTAATTCTAGACACTAAACTCTATGGATTATTTTCACTGATGCTCTAGCAAACATAACAGCGAAGACATCTAGTGGACAAGATAGCTGAAATGCATCGCAAGCAGAGCAAGTAGAGAGAAGACCACCAGCAGGGTCATAGATTTGTATAATACAGAGTATGTTGAAGGAACAATGAGTAAAGAAAGATAGGAAGTCATCCGGAAGTGTTCTGTCCAGCCCCTGAGCTTGGCATTTCACGTTTGTGTCTGATAGATTTGCCTGGATTCTATTTTAGAGTATCCTGGGAACACTGGGACTTCTTGCTTTGAAGGGCATTACAATGATTTCTGCTTATATGATTTGTTACTCACTATTCAAGTATGGTCTAGGCATGTGAGTCTGTGGAATTATAACATCACATCTGATTACAGTACAGTAAGTTCCCAGTCAGGCACATGGTGTACGATAGCCCTTAATTTGTTTTTATTCAGTGAATATTGCTTTTGATTTATATAGGCTTAATTGAAGGGGCAGGTGGTAGTATGGTAGGGGAGTGGAGGGAGGGGAGTCTGTAAAGATATATAATTTGATTTCAAGTTTGCTTTGCTTTTTGAGTTTAGGTGTCTACTCAGTCTAAATTTCAGGGTGTAATTGACGGCACCATGAATAATAGGGGATAATTTCTTAACACCAGCACAAAGGCATTAGCAAGCAGGTAGGAGGAAAATAAGAAATCAAAGGTTACTTAAAACAACCTCAGACTATGTCTAGTTTGGAAAATTCAAGTTGCTTTGTAAAACCCCTGATGATATACTTTCAATTTTAGGCTAGAAAACCCTCCTAAAAAGTGAAACTAAGAAAAATCAACAGAGCCATAGATTTCACAAGAGATAGGAAAGAATGTTTATTGACTTCCCCAAAAACCATACTAATATTTTGGAATGCATTCTGAGATTGTCACTGTATGTGAAGGCATTTGAAAATATTATATACAAATGCATCTAAAGAAAGATGTGTCTCTGCTTCTGAGAAGTGTTTACAGTGATTTTTTGCACATTCCAAAACTTTAAAATTGAGGTAGTATTAATAAGATACACTATTTATAGAGTTTTTATTATAGGCTAGACCCTGTACTAGACTCTTCATAAACATTAACTCTATTTATTTAATTCCTTAAAATAACTCACTGTTGTTGATATGATTCCTCTCAATCAGTCTCATCTCTAGAATATGTCAAGCCTGCCCACAGTTTTACCATCCCACTTCACTCTTCCTTGCACTCATTTTGCCCTTACTATCTCTGACTGCACATCTCATACCTCCCCTTTCACGTTTCATCTCAGCATCCGGCCCCACTTCCACCTCCTCTTGTTATTTATAGCTATAACCCTAGTACCATACCTACTACCCTAGGTGTGCAATTTATTTGTCAGGTGGATGTCCATTTGAACACGCTTGATCTTCAGCATTCCTCTGTGGAAGGAATGCTTAGCTCCCTTACTCATTGCTTTAGGAAAGAGCAATTCTTGCTTTCTCCTTTATGGACTAAATGTTCTACAAGCTCTGGGCAATTCTGCTGTAGCCTCTAGATAGCCCTTGAAAGTAGTTGGTAGAGGCATCATTGGCTTTTCTTTGAAACATTATCTGTAAAGAAATTACAGGATGGGTAGGAGGCCGAGAGCATAGCTCTGCCGGAATCCAGAGGAGAGGTAATGAAGAGCTGAGCCAGGGAGAAGGCAGAGGGCCAGTAATTTCCACTGTGGATGTGGCTGCCATGGCATTTAGAGTGTGAGGTGGTACAGATGGAGGAAAGGCCAAGGAGACAGTCAGGGCAGAGTTCAATCTCAGGTTCCTTAAATGCCAACTTAGTCAATTCACTCATCCCTAAGCCTCTTGATGCTCATCTGTACATGGTGATAGTCCTTTTTCATAGGATTGTTGATAAACCTTTAAATTTTTATATTTATAAAGCATTTAGCACAGTGCCTGAGCATATAGTAAGTACTTAATCAATATCAGCCCAGAAAATAATTTCTACATAACAGGTTCTGAAACATGAAAGTAAATAAATTCCCTTGGCACTTATCTTTCCAACATAAATGTTTATTGAGTACTTACTATGTGCTAGGCACAGCACTAGGCATCAAAGCCTCAGCAGGGAATAAACCAAAATCCCTAGTCTTATAGGAGGGGCCAACATTCTAGTGCAGGAGCTACAGCCAAAAATAATAATAATAATAATTAGTTATATATTTTGTCATGTAATGATACGTGCTAGCAATCAAAATTAAGTAGCCTAAAGGTGCAGACTGAAGGAGATAATCTATTTTATTTATTGTTTTTGATATTTAAAAGTTTTAAGGAGTATGGAAAATGACATTAATTTTTAAAATGTGAAATTATGTATGGCATAGGACCACAGGATCATAATGTTGTAAAATCAAGGGACGAAAATGATGCATAGCAGTAAGACTATTATCACTGAAGGAGCTGGTCAAGCCCTTAAAATATTTGTAATTTTCAAAATTTCTATCATGATCATGTATACACTTTATTTTAAAATTTTTATTAAAATGTCTCTGTTTTAGTTTTTAATTTCCAACATAAAATATCTCAATAGTGTGAGAGGTAAACAGTGGGGAGTGAGTCTCTTCATGTTGGACACTTCATGTTGGACTCTTCTCATAGACAATGGCAATTCTGGTGTGTCCTTCCAGACATGTTCTCCATGTGTATTACTAGTATTTTTATTTACAGACTATCTCAAACTTACAGCAAAAGTTCAAGTGCTGAACACAGGTTTTTTTTTCCTAAACCATTTGAGAGTTGCCAATCTGTTGCCCCATCACCCCTGAAATTTTATTGTGCATTTCCTGTACATAGGGTATTTCCCTACACAACCGAGTCACAACCATCAACATCAGAGGTAACATTGATACATTACTGCCATCTGATCCTTAGACTCCATTCAGATTTCTCCAATTGTCCCAATAATGTCTTTCTAGCCAAAGGATCCTGTCCAGAATCACATGTTGCATTTAGCTGTTGCATTTGTTTGGCTTCCTTCGGTCTGGAACAGTTCTTCAGCATCTCCTTAACTTTTATCATGTTGACACTGTTGAATGTCTCAGGCCAGTGATTTTGCAGAGTGTCCTTCATTTTTGATTTGTCTGATGTTTCCTCATGATTAGATTCAGTGTTTGCATCTTTGGCAGGAATGTAGTAGAAGTGATGCTGTGTTTTTCTCATTGCACCTCATCTGGAGGCACATGATATTGATTTGTCTGGTGATGTTACTGGTGATGTTAACTTAATCTTTGAATTAAGGTGGTATTTGCCAAGCTTCTCACTGTAAATTTTTCTTTTCTTCTTTGTTGTTAATAATTATGTTTGAGGAGGTTGTTTAAACTAAGTATTCCATTGTTCATCAGACTTCTATTCATTTATATATGTATTTATTTATTTAGGTTCCAAATTTATTTACTGATATATTTGTGGACTTGTGGTTTCCTGTTTATTTAGTGGGCCAAATCTGTACTATCATTATTTATTTTGATCTGCAGTTGCATCCAGTTGGGCCAATGGGAGCTCCTTCAAGCTGGCTTCCTTTTGACATGTCCCCATCATTCTCTGAGTACCTGTGTACTTTCTGGTGCAAGATATTGCAGGCTCGTTTTGTACTTTATGCTCCCTCCCTAACAACCATTTCTCCGAGGATCCCTAGTTCGTTTTAGGATAAAACGATATTGACAAACAGGCCCTGGGTGTGCTCACTGCTATTAAGGCATTGCTGCTCCCAGACACACTCAGCAGACATATCTTCGAATGCTCATCCCTGCAGTCAGTGATAGACTCAACTTCTGTTGAAATTGACAGCAGGGAAGGGTTTCCTCCAGGGACACTCATGGTACTGTTGTCAGGAGAAGGAGAATGTATGTTGGACAGCATCAACAGCAAATGTTTGTTAAAGCTGGAGCACTGAACTTGGAAACTGGATCTGTTTGATGCAAAGAACAATGACCTTTCCATCATTCTGGGCTGCCCATAGTAACTGGATCCCTTAAGACCTAGCTATCTACTCTAGAGTCATACACTCATATAGATACACATCCTGATTATTTTTCCTTTTATAGAGTAGCAAACGCACCAAATCACCTAGACTAGGTTATGCAGCTGCACTCAGAAAATCCAGGTCAGCATTTTTGTAGGATGACACAAGAGGCATCACTTATAAACCTAGGTAGAAGAATGAATCATGCCTATTTCTTTCTCAACAGTTAACGGTTAACCAGGCAGCATCCCCAACCAAATGTTGGTGTGGTACTTCCTGTCTTTCAGGGTCCTCAGGGACTTAAAGGTATGTGTGGCATCAGAAGAAATGAACATATTATGCTGATTTTTTATACTACACTGTAATTTTAATTTATTTATTCACTCATGTATTCAACTAGTATATATAGAGCACTTATTATGAGCCAGAAATAGTTCACATTTATACAAGTGAATTAACATTAAAACAACATTATATAAAATCAACTATATAAAAATTAATTTTAATGTATACTTATAATTAACTATATAGTATTTAATAGTTTATAATACTTGTATAATATTTAAAGATATATTTACTTAACTTCTTATAAGCAATTGTTGACTTTTAAGCTATATTTATAGCTAACATGTACACACATTATCACTAAACGTATTTTTATTACTATCCCCATCTTACAGACAAGGATATTGAGATTCATAGACTATAAGTGAATTTCTTGGTCAAGCTATTATTAGTGACTAATTCAATCTTTTTTATTTTACTGAAGTTTATCAGTCATCCCCTCATCTAAGGTCTGTAAGGTTTAACATTGAACTAAATCTTAGGACTGTCTAATTCTAAATTGTGTGCCCTTCAATCTAGAAGTGGCCATCAGATCTCCGGTTCAACCTGTTGTATAATTCTCATTCTCTATCCCCCATTTCTTCTTCTTTTTTTTTCCATTTCTTCTTTTCTTTCTTTTCCTCTTTCCTCTTACTCTGGCAGCTTAGCTGATATTAAAAGTCCCCCGAAATTCCAACGCAGATTTTATTTCTGTTAATAAAGCAGTGTAGAGTTTGAAATGATTTGAAAGATAACTGGCATCTTGCACAGAGATTGTAAGAAGATAAAAGCATCTAGGAAATGTCTATAGTAAAAGGGAAAAACTCGGTTTTGATTTTAAATTCACTGTGTTTAAGGAGGACAATAGTTGCCTGTCAAAACATCCATTTCCTGGCATTAGCTGTTCTTTTCCAATGACATAATTCAGTGGCTAACCTACTACTGGGCACAAGTTAAGTTCTCAGAAAAAAATCAGTTGCTTGAATGACCACACCATAGTTCAGGGGTTGGCAAACTTTTTTCTGTAAAGGGTGAAATACAAAATATTTTGGTCTTTGTAGGCCATGCAGTTTCTCTTTCAACCCCTCAGCTCTGCCACTGGAGCTCAGAAGCAGTCATAGACAATGTGAGGAAGTGTGTCATTCTTGCAGAGGAAGTCAAAGAAGGCCAGTGCAGCAGGGACAGGGTTGGAGAGAGTGGTTTTGATGGGTAATGCATCTGGAGAAGTATATGCAAGGGACAGATTGCAGGAGATTTTAAAGGTTTTGGTAAGAAATTTTGACATTTTCTCCAGAGCAGTGGGAAGCTACCCAAGGTTTTTAAGCGTATATGTGACATAATTGGGTTTGTATTTTAAAATAGTAATCCGGTTTGCAGCGTGGAGAGCAGATTAGAGCAGAGCAAGGGTAGACTCTGGGGAGTCTTTGGAAGGCCTGATAGCAGCTTGGTCTACACAGTGGTAGTGAAGATGGAGAAAAGTAGGTTAATTCAAGAAAAATTAGGAAATTAAATTGATTGGACTTGGTGATGGATTCATTATGGGGGATGAAGGAGGCCTCAAGGATTGCAGGGACAGTTTTCTGACTTGCACAACTAGATAGGGGGCGGTGCCATTCACTGGGAGAGATTAAGGTGGGGTAATTCTTGAGTTCAGATTTGAATATGCTGATATGGGAAAGTGGAATGGCTTGCTTTTGCCACATTTGAGACACTAAGTGAATATGTTCATGAGTCAGGTGTAAGTCTAGGATTCAGAGGTATGTTCTAGGCTAAAGATAGAAACTTGGCAGTCATTGGCAAGTCATTGGTTAGGTAGCCAAGATATTGAAAGATGGAATTTCTTAGGGAAATAATATAGAGAAGAGAATACACACATTTGTGCTTCTCCAAATGGGGTACAAGTACCCCAGAGGAATATCCTCTGTGTCCAAGAATGCTCAAGAAGGGTAGGCAGATTTCAAGTTATAGGAACCACTCAAATTCCTGCAGCAACAGTTTCATTTGAATCTTTGGAATGGGGAATCCTATGGGGCAGAACACAAAATTCACAGACATCAGACAACAAAAAAAAGATAATTAAGCTATATGGTTGAAGCTGTTGCCTTAGGCTAAAACCTCAGTTCCCCAACCCAGGGTGTGAGAAATAACCAACTAAGCAGTTGGATCACAATTGTAGCTGCTTATTAAACAGTAATTCCTTTTCTTTCCTTTCCATGTGTATAGTTACTGATTTAAACAGGGAGAGAAGAACGTCCTGCTTTTGTGACATCTGCTTGGTGACTCCAAAAATAGAGTTTGTGCACCTTAGTAGGTGAGAGAGGGGGGAAATTGGCTGAAACCCTATGGCCTAGCAAATGAAATTTTAATTTATTTATTTTTATTTTTGGCCGTGTTGTGTCTTTGGCCGTGTTGTGAGGGCTTTCTCTAGTTGCGGCAAGCGGGGGCACTCTTCATCGCGATGCGCGGGCCTCTCACTATCGCGGCCTCTCGTTGCGGAGCACAGGCTCCAGACGCGCAGGCTCAGTAGTTGTGGCTCACGGGCTTGGTTGCTCTGTGGCATGTGGGCTCTTCCCAGACCAGGGCTCGAACCCGTGCCCCTGCATGGCAGACAGATTCTCAACCACTGTGCCACCAGGGAAGCCCCAAATGGAATTTTAATCCAAATACTTCACAAGTAACAGGACTGTAATGCGTTGGGTAAGTGAAGGTTTAGCTGAGACCACATTACTTCTTTGGAGGCACTAAGTAACAAATAATAAGGAACTTGCACTTAGTATTAATGATCATAATTAACATGTATACAGCTCTTCATCTGTGCCAAGTCCGGTTCTTAGTTCTCTACTTATATTAATGCATCTGCTCTTCTAACAACCCTGTGAAATATATTCTGTTATTTTCCACATTTTCCAGATGAGAAAGCTGAGACACAGGGAGGTTAAGTTAAGTGTCCAAGGTCACACTAACATGTATCAGATCCAGGCTTTGAAACCAGAAAGTCTGGTTCCACACCGTGTTCTCTTAACCATAACAAGCAATAGACTCCTTAGTCATCCCACGGGGTTAACCACCTCTGGATGACTCAGGGACAGACTGCCTTACCAGAATGAAAAAAGGGCGAGACAGTCACCAACCAGCTAAGTGTTATTGCTTGTCCCACTGCTTAGCAATCTTCATTTACAAGGAATATAATTATGCCCCTCTCTCTAGTCCTCTTGTATTCTCTGTAATTACAGTTCCTCTGCGCCATACTTTGTACCTACTACATCATGAAAAACCTCAAAGAAAATGAAAAACAAACAAAAACATGTCTTTGGATATCAAAGTCAGTTCAGCACTTGTCATACTAAACAACATGAGGCTTCCAGTGATGATGGGTAATTTTCAGGGCTGAGGGAGGGGAAAAAAAAGAATTAGGAGCATACAGACACCACCTCTCTGTGTCATTAGAATAAGACCTTTTATCATAGGAAGACCAAAGCCTAATCAACATGCATTTTCAGGATTCTGACAAGTAGCTCCTGTATCAGATGATTGCTGAATAAGTGAATTGTTTCTGCCGCCTCCTGATACTTCATCTTTGGGGTAATGTGGCACATTAACAGAATGTTGATGGATAACAGGAATTCACGTGCTACTGCCCATTCTCCCACTTCAGGCTCCTTTCCCACCCAAATACACACATCATCCCTCTTGTATATAATTTTGATTCAAATCACATAACACTGTAATTCCTAAAAGCAACTGCTCTGAAGAGCAGAGCCACAAAGCTACCCCATACGCGATGAAGTAGCAGAGGTGTACATCAGAGCGGTATTCATCTGGAGTCGGGTAACAGCAGCTTCAAGATTTTTTTTAAGCCAATACTTTCATAAATCTAATTCAAAAGACAATAGGGAAAATATGCCCGATCTAAAAATGATGTTATTGAGGCATGTTATTCAAACAGAATAAAGTCAGTGAAGATAAGATTCAAATTCAAACTGTGATAACAATCAGTCTATAGCAATGAGTAAGTCTGTTGACTCTAGAGTTAGATTTGTCTGGGTTTGAATCTAGACCTTGGGCACATTACCCTTTCTGTGCCTCAGTTTCCTCGCTTGGAAACAGGGATGCAGAGGAATGCAAAACAAGGTGTGCACAGGAACCTGTAAGAGTCCAACACTGTAGTAGGGTAGCAAATATACCTACACCTGTGTACGCACACGTGTGTGTGTGTGTGTGTGTGTGTGTGTGTGTGTGTATTCATGTGAGTGTTGAGGCTGGAAAGATAGGGGAAGGCAAGATTGTAGAGTACAGGTGGGAATGGCATCTTGAAGATGTTGTATTCAGTACTGAGGACTTGGAAGTTATCCACTAGGCTATAGTACACTGCAGTGCCATGAACAAATTTTAGTTATGCCAAGATAATCACGCCCTCAGTCTTCAGGATGACTGGGTGGGACCTAGAATAGTCACAAATCATTGTAGATAACCTCCAGCTGTAAGCACCTTTGTCCTGTGACCACAGTGAACCATACTAGTGTTTTATTCAGTGCTTTGATGTGAAGAGTGGGAAGCACTGCTATAGGCAGTAGGCCCCATGGAGGACATTGCAAAAGAGTGTCACGTTCAGGGAGGCTTATGTGACATGATGTATATAAAGTGTTTACTCAGCAGTGTCTGGTTTATTGTCCGCGCTCAGTTACGGTGTTTATCTAGCTACCTATGTGCTAATTCAGAGACTATACATTAAATAATATTAAATAATACTTGCCATGGATTCAGAGAGTTAAATGAAATTGCATTTTGTTAATCACAGTAAATTAACAAACACAGTAGATTATATAAACATTTTATAGCGTTTTATATATGAGACATGTTAATGATTTGATTCTTTATGCAATGCTTAATGTGCATACAGATTTGAGGGACTCTCAATAAATCTCCAACCGCTTTGGAGTTCTAGGCCTTAAGTTTAGGATTCATTGCTAAAAAACTGGGGAACCAACCAAGATGTCCTCAACAAATTCTTCCAGCACTATACCATTTCTTGACCCTCTAATAAAGATGGTAGAAAATGGGAAATTTAAAGACAAATCAGAAATAGTCATTTTCCCTAAGAAGTTTAAATTCTAATAGGGGAGATTAGATATATACATAAATAATTGTAATGAATGATAGTGGTAAGTTCTGCAAGACAGCTACAGAGAGAAATGCTATAAGAGTATACAGAAAGAAATACTGTAAGAGAAGAGAGAAATCAGCTCTAATTGGAAGGATCGAGAAAGACTTCATGGAACATGTGTCAGTAAGGGCTTTGTTAGTCATTAGCAACAGAACCCAAATGAAAAAGGACTTAAGCAAAAGAGGGAAGATATTGGTTTCCATAACTGATATCCAGGGAAAAATGGAGCTTCAGGAAAATCTTGATCCAGTGCCACACAACTGGGACCAGTCTCTCTCCTCCTTTTTCAGCTTCGCTTCCTCTATGATGCCTGTGTTCTCAAACAAGTTCTCCCCTCACTCCTGTACCCTCCCAGGTTCAGGTCCAGTGGAATGGAGAGCATTGTTTCCTGGTGGGTCTCACATAAGTCCCAGGATTCCTGTGATTGGATTGAATACTCTCCTTGCCTTACATCTAGTCACATGCTTTGCTTCTGAGCACATGAGCTGAGGAAGGGGCATTTTTTCAAACAGGAAACTAGGGTCCTGTTTCCAGAGAAAACAATATTATTTGCAGGATGGCCACCAAAGGATTTGCTCTTTGACCTGGACCTTGGAGAATAGGTGAAGTTAGAAATACTGAGATTAGAGTGGAAGGAAGTAAATAAGTACATTATTGCCACATTCATCCTTTTACAAAGTTTCTTCACTTTATGTTCAGCTGATATTCTCCTTGAATACTGTTACAGTCATAACCTTTCTCCAGGGACACACTGAAAATGCCTTTCATTCTTCCACTCCCCTTTTCCCCATTTATGTCATAAGGGGTAAGAGCAAACTCTTGACTTGAGCCACACAAAATTCCAAGAAATTCATTGCAATTTAGAAGTGGGTTCTTTAGGCTTAACTGGTCTGCCAGTTAATGGGACAAGATCATCCCTGGAAGTTCCATATTTCAGGAAGAGAAAGGTGGATTGTGCGTCATGTGCCTCTCTTATGCCTAGCCTATTGTTTAATAATGGTAAAAATGATAATGATAATGACAGCAAGGAAGAGTTTTAGAGCGCTTAGGATGTACCAGGTACTGTGCTAAGTGTTTTACATGGATTATTTCATGAAGTATTTATAACACTACAAGGTAAGGGCCATTGCCATCTCCATATTATGGATGATGAAACGGAGACACAGAGAGGCTAAGTACATTGCCTAAGGAAACACGGTTAAAGGTTGGATCGTGGATCCTAAAATGAACTCTGATCTCTTTACCTCCTCTCCACCAAGATTCTTGGTTCTTCCATAGCCTTAATCTCAGCATCTCTACAAATTCAGGAGCTCTAGCCAGAAACCCAGAAGTCATCCTTAATACCTTCTCCTTTATCCTGTGGAAAAATTACTCTGTGTTCACCAAACCCCATTTACTCTTCCTCCTGGGCCTATAACTGGACTACATTCCCCCAAACTTCTAGCAGTTAAGGACTATGGGACTGAATGTTGGCCAAGAGAATTTGATATACACTTCCCCTGTGATTCTCCACGCCTCCTCTGTCCCCATCTGAATGGAGAGGGGTCCAAGGAGGCAGAATGGGGCAGGGGTGGGATTATGCTGGAAGATGACAGGGTTCCCTGGATGACAGCCTGAGGCGAAGCCACTTTGCCAAGGTGCGAGAAGTAGACTTCTGTTATTATGAAAGGGTACTGAGATTTTGAGGTTCGCATGTAGAGCAGTTAGCCTGCCATGATTAATATACTCCCATCAAACCCATTCCCAACGTATCCATTAAATGTATACATTCTCCTAATTTCCGTGCTTCCTTCCTAGTCCAAGTCGCCGTCAACTCTTGTCAAGATTGTGACAACAGCCACTTAACAAGTTTCTCATCACTACTCTTGCTCCGACCACATTTTCCACATACTTTGAGTTAGTTCGGTTTTAAAATAAACATATTATAGAGTGGTGAAAGTATTCTGTATGATTCTACATAGAATCATTGTCATGTATGAAACATGACAATAGGCCTTGTTAAAGCCCATAGAGCTGTTCCACACACAGAGTGAATCCAAGTGTAAACTTTGGACCTTAGTGATGATAATGTATCAGTAGTAGTTTATAAGTTATAAAAAATGTACCACAGTAGTGCAAGATGTTACTAGTAGGGGAAACTGGGGGGGAGGAGGGAACAAGGGATATATGCGAATGTGCTGTACCTTCTGTGGGATTTTTTTGTAAGCCTAAAACTGCTCTTAACAACTAATCTATTCACTTAAAAAAATCTGATTATATTCCTTCTCTGCATAACATCCTTCAGTAGCCTCCCACTGTTCTGAGAATAAAGCATGTTCTGTACGAGGTCCTGGTGGTCCAGCCCCTCACCATGCCTCCAGGCTCATTTCCCACTACTTCATCACCCTTACTGTGTCTCTGACATAGGAGCCTTACATCAGTTCCTCAAAAGTAGCCAATATCTTCAACCTGTGCTGTGCACTGTCATGTCCTCTGACTGGATATTTTATCTCCCTTAAGTCACCTAACTACCTCTCATCCCCTCAAACTTTGGCTTTCAGATCCAATGACACTTTTTCCAGAGAGGTGTATTCTCACATTGAGTAAATCAAATCACCCCACAGCCTCATTCTTTTCTCTCACATCTCTCTTCCCCATTCCGTTATAATATTTGTTGTGACCTACAGAATGAGAGATAGTGCCTGTTGCATTCCCTTCCAATATGCAGCACTTATTGTGGGGGTTGGAATAGGCAGGTACACAGGAAACATAACAGTAAAAGCAAAACTTACGTAGTGTTCACAATGTGCCAGACACAGTTTTAATCATCTTACCTGTGTTAACTCCTTAAATCCTCTAGCAACCTTATGAAATAGATGCATTATCATGCCCACTTTACAGATGAGTAAACTAAAGCCAGAGAGCTTAAGGAACTTGCCAAAGGCTTTACAGCTTGTCCATGGTGGAATGGAGATTTGGTTTTAGTTACTCTGGCTACAGCATCTACACTTTGAACCACTATACCGTGCAGCCATTGTCAAATGAATTAATAAATGAACGAACCAGTGAACTTTGGTGTGTCTGACTCAAGGCTGTCCTCCTAACCCTTTATTATACTGCTCTCCCTGTTCCCTGATGTTCACCAAAATATTCTTGACCATTTCTCCTTATGTTTTTTGCTCTTGTTCATCAGTTTTCTTCTGAGTCCAAAACTGAAGTGTCTTTATTATCATTACTTCAAATCCTCCGCTTATCTTCCTTTTTATTTAATTTTTTCAAAGGGCAGGTGCTTTTGAGGTCATTTGGGTAAGTGCTAATAAAGATACTGCTTTTCTCTCAGCAAAGAGTCCTGGCTGGGTGATGTTCTGATTTTAAAAGTGATCAATTGACTTTAGAAAGTACCAAAAGAAAATTCAGTGTGTCGCATATTCAGCTGCCCTCTTCAGTGGGTTATTAGTGAAAGATCCAGATGGATTAATGAGAAAAAATACCCTCTAGATAACACCAGTGTGTTACCACATTTTGAGTCAGTGGAGTGCATTTCTCATTTATTAGCTTTGGGGCTTTCTGCTCGTAGTCTGTACTGACAATGTGGGCAAAAGGAGAGAACAGAAATAATCAAGAAGATATAAAATAGTTGGTGTAGTACTACTGCAAAAGCTCCTCTGTAAATTTAGTTGTAGAAACACAGGCAATAGCATTCAAAGAGGGATCAACTGACTCAGAATAGTATGATCCATGGGCTTAACTAAGAACTTTGCCACAGGGAAGTCATACATGTAAGTGGTTACTATATAGCCATGATTTGAATTGTTGTTCTGCTCTGGGGGCCCAATTGGTATTTAAAAGAAACTGCAAGAGGGAAGAGATATGGGAACATATGTATATGTATAACTGATTCACTTTGTTATAAAGCAGAAACTAACACACCATTGTAAAGCAATTATACTCTAATAAAGATGTTAAAAAAAAAAAACTGCAATTGCTTTCCATTAGCTTACAGCATAGAGGCAATAGCTTCTTTAAAAGATATATCTAAATATGATGCCAAGATGGTACATGCTTTTAAAGGAATGTTGGTAGAATGTTCAACACAGCTACGACTCTTTCTGGCACAATTCAATAGAAATTCTTAATTTTCTTTGAATTGAGAAATTCTCAATTTTCTTTTAAGTATTCAGTATGCAAAAAACCCACACTCTATGGCAGTGACAAGTACAGTTGCCAGATGGAAGCGATGTTTTTAGTTATGGTTTTAGTATGTTAATTTGGACTTTTAGTGGTGGATGACTTTCCTGGTTAGTTCATTAAACTTATATTGTTAGGATGTAGACTTATTGTCTGTGTTTCCCTTTGGGCATCTACACAGATTATCACAATGGAGATGGTGAAGGGAAGGTCAAACGTGAGCAAATTGGGGTTAATGTTTTTTAAAAGAAAATGGACGGGGAGGTAGGAGCTCTGAACTGTAATTTTGGTACTGATCGAGGAGCGGTTCGATCTTAGATAAGTGACAGTTTTTCTAGTCCTCATTTTTATGATTTACAAATAATAAAAACTAACTCTGTTGTTGTAGGGTTTGATATAATAATATGTATATAGATTTACTAGCTGTAACCTTGAGGAAATTACCTTTTTTATTTATTTTTTGAAAAATCTTTATTGAATCCTCACTATGGGCCAGGACTGTGCTTGGTATCAGGGATATGATAGTGAACAAAGAAATACACAATAAGGCCTATTATTGTGCTTACAGTCTGTTTAACGTGGAAAAACACAAACAACTAATCCTGCTCATAAAGGTATAACTACATTCTGAGCTTAAAGCTTGGCAGTAAAAGAGTATGGTCCTCTAAAGCGTGACCAAAGGTACTGACTAGTACTGGGAAGGCAGGGAAAGCTTGCCTAAAAAGCTGTCCTTGAGCTGTGATCTAAGAGAGATAGCAAAGTGAAAGAGAGAATAGAAGCCCAGACTGAGGAAACAGCATATGCAAATATTCTGGGGTCTGGAGAATGGTGGCTTTGGTAAACTGGAAGAAGGCCAGGGTGGCTGGAGCAAAGTGTGAGTTGGAGGAAGTGTCCGGAGGAAAAAAGAGAGGAAAGCAAAGCAGAGTCTTGCGGGCAGATCTTCAGAGTTTTTGTTGTCTTCCCAGTGACAATAGGAACCTCAATTTCTTCACTTAACAGTTGTGAGGATTAAATGGGACAGAGCAGGCAAAATGCCCATTCAGGGACGTACCATTAGTATTCATTAAGTGAGAACTACTTATAATTATTTCAGGAATCCCTGTCTAAAGGATTTAGACAATGGGGGAATTATTATAAGTGGAAATACTGCCTTAATAACAAAATGTTCAGAATAAAGTTCTAGAATCATGAAGGAGTCTAACCAATATGAGTATTTGCTGTCTACCACAAGCCAGTACTTACAAAGCAGATTCGGCCCATCCAAGAACCATGTCCTTGACAAACAATGAAGTCAATATATGGATGCTTAAGCACCTTAATCGCCTTGAGTCTTCCATGCTTTCCTCCTGGTTTTGGACAATGTTCTGTTCTGTTCTACCTATCTCTTGACCCTTGGGATTGTCTCCTGGTTTCTGCAATACTCTTGCTCTTCAGGTTTTCAAACCCATCTTGATTTTTACAGATTGACATTTGCTGTTTTCTGTGCCTAAAATTGCGGTTTTCTCTGCAAGTGACTCCTATGCCTGATCACCTTGTCTAGGGTCCTTTGCCTTAATTCTAGCCTACCACATCCAAAACTCTAAAGAGAATTCAGATAGTCATTATGCTGAGCATATATGGGGCACTCAATATATAGATATTGATTGGCATATTGGCTGCAGATTGGAATCATGGTAAACAGGAATCAGTGGAAGCCTAATAATAGATTACTGCAACAAGGTCATTGGAGTGACCCTTAGGAAACTGTTTGCTTGGTGTATCATTGATTAGAGAGGGGAATTATTACAGCCTCAGGATAGCTGTGAAGGGCTAATTCACACAATGCTGTCACATTTCTCTGACTCTTCTGTTCATGGACCATATTCAATCAAAATTCTTCCTGCACTACATGCTGATGCCAACAAGATCTCTGAGTCTGTCACAGAGCTCTCCTGTAAATACAGTGAATTTAACGACCTGGTGTCCATCACTACTTAAATGACCTACAGACAGATGAAATTTAACATGTCCAGGGTACAACTTCTTGTCATGTCCTAACCATTTTTCTTGTATTACCTAACTCCTATCAGAAACCTGGCTATAGTCTTTGATACCTTCCAACATTCACCCACCACATTCAATCGATCACCAATGGCTGCCCATCCTATCAACTAAATAGTCTCTTTAAAATTTGCCTACTTCTTGAGAGGACCTTCAAGATGGTGGAGAAGTAAGACTTGGAGATCACCTCCCTCCCCACAAATACATCAAAAATACATCTACAAGTGGTACAACTCCTACAGAACACCTACTGAACGTTGGCAGAAGACCTCAGATTTCCCAAAAGGCAAGAAACTCCCCACGTATCTATGTAGGGCAAAAGAAAAAAGAAAAAAACGGAGACAAAAGAATAGGGACAGGACCTGCACCTCTGGGAGGGAGCTGTGAAGGAGGAAAGGTTTCCACACACTAGGAAGCCCCTTCGCGGGCGGAGATTGGGGGTGGCGGAGGGGGGAAGCTTCGGAGCTGTGGAGGAGAGCGCAGCCACAGGGGTGCAGAGGGCAAAGCGGAGAGATTCCCGCACAGAGGATCGGTGCCGACCAGCACTCACCAGCCCGATAGGCTTGTCTGCTCACCTGCCAGGGTGGGTGGGGGCTGGGAGCTGAGGCTCGGGCTTTGAAGGTCAGACCCCAGGGAGAGGACTGGGGTTGGCTGCATGAACACAGCCTGAAGGGGGCTAGTGCACCACAGCCAGCTGGGAAGGAGTCTGGGAAAAGTCCGGAACTGCCTAAGAGGCAAGAGACCATTGTTTTGGGGTGCGCAAGGAGAGGGGATTCAGAGCACCACCTAAACGAGATTCAGAGACGGGCGTGAGCCGCGGCTATCAGTGCAGACACCAGAGACAGGCATGGGATGCTAAGGCTGCTGCTGCTGCCACCAGGAAGCCTGTGTGTGAGCACAGGTCACTATCCACACCTCCTCTCCTGGGAGCCTGTGAAGCCTGCCACTGCCAGGGTCCTGTGATTCAGGGACAACTTCCCTGGGAGAACAGAAGGCGGGCCTCAGGCTATTGCAATGTCACGCTGGCCTCTGCTGCCGCAGGCTCGCCCCGCATTCCGTACCCCTCCCTCTCCCTGGCCTGAGTGAGCCAGAGCCCCCACATCAGCTGCTCTGTTAACCCCGTCCTGTCTGAGCGAAGAACAGATGCCCTCAGGTGACCTACATGCAGAGGTGGGGCCAAATCCAAAGCTGAACCCCGGGAGCTGTGTGAAGAAAGAAGAGAAAGGGAAGTCTCTCCCAGCAGCCCCAGGAGCAGCGGATTAAATCTCCACAATCAACTTGATGTACCCTGCATCTGTGGAATACCTGAATAGACATCAAATCATCCCAAAATTGAGGCGGTGGACTTTGGGGGGCAACTGTAGACTTGGGGTTTGCTTTCTGCATCTAATTTCTTTCTGGTTTTATATTTAGTTTAGTATTTAGAGCTTATTATCATTGGTAGATGTGTTTGTTGACTTGGTTGCTCTCTTCCTTTCTTTTATATATATATTTTTCCTTTTTCTCTTTTTGTGAGTGTGTATGTATATGCTTCTTTCTGTGATTTTGTCTCTGAGGCTTTGCTTTTACCATTTGTCCTAGGGTTCTGTCTGGCTTTTTTTTTTTTTGCTTGTTTGTTTTAGTATAGTTTTTAGCAGTTGTTATCATTGGTGGATTTGTTTATTGGGTTGGTTGCTCTCTTCTTTCTTTCCTCTTGTTTTTATTTTTTATTACTTTTTTATTTTTTTATTTTTAATACTTTTTTTAATCTTTCACTTTAATAACTTTATTTCTTCCCTTCCCCTTCCCCTTCCCCTTCCCCTTCCCCTTCCCCTTCCCCTTCCCCTTCCCCTTCCCCTTCCTTCCTTCCTTCCTTCCTTCCTTTCTTTCTTTTTTCCTTCCTTTCTTTCTTCCTTCCTTTCTTTTTTTTTCCCCCTCCCTTTTCTTCTGAGCCATGTGGCTGACAGGGTCTTGGTGCTCCGGCTGGGTGTCAGGCCTGAGCCTCTTAGGTTGCAGAACTGAGTTCAGGACATTAGTCCACCAGAGACCTCCTGGCCCCACGTAATATCAAACAGCAAAAGCTCTCCCAGAGATCTCCATCTCAACGCTAAGACCCAGCTCCACTCAACGACCAGCAAGCTACAGGGCTGGACACCCCATACCAAACAACTAGCAAGACAGGATCACAATGCCACCCATTAGCAGAGATGTTGCCTAAAATCATAATAAGTTCACAGACACCCCAAAACACACCACCAGATGCAGTGCTGCCCACCAGAAAGACAAGATGCAGCCTCATCCACTACAGCACAGACACCAGTCCCTTTCAGCAGGAACCCTAGACAACCCACTGAACCAACCTTAGCCACAGGGGGCAGATGCCAAAAACCACAGGAAGTACAAACCTGCAGCCTGCCAAAAGGAGACCCCAAATGCAGTAAGTTAAGCAAAATGAGAAGATGCAGAAATACACAGCAGATGAAGGAGCAAGGTAAAAACCCACCAAATGAAGAGGAAATAGGTGCCTACCTATAAAAGAATTCAGAGTAATGGTAGTAAAGATGATACAAAATCTTGGAAATAGAATGGAGAAAGGACCTAGAAGAACTAAAGAGCAAACAAACTGATGAACAACACAATAAATGAAATTAAAAATTCTCTAGAAGGAATCAATAGCATATTAACTGAGGCAGAAGAACGGATAAGTGACCTGGAAGATAAAATAGTGGAAATAACTACTGCAGAGCAGAATAAAGAAAAAGAATGAAAAGAATTGAGGATAGTCTCAGAGACTTCTGGGACAATCTTAAATGCACCAACATTTGAATTATAGGGGTCCCTGAAGAGGAAGAGAAAAAGAAAGAGACTGAGAAAATATTTGAAGGGATAATAGTTGAAAACGTCCCTCATATGAGAACGGTAAAAGTCAATCAAGTCCAGGAAGCACAGAGAGTCCCATACAGGATAAATCCAAGGAGAAACACGCCAAGACATATATTAATCAAACTAACAAAAATTAAATACAAAGAAAATATATTAAAAGCAGCAAGGGGAAAACAACAAATAACATACAAGGGAATCCCCATAAGGATAACAGCCGATTTTTCAGCAGAAACTCTACAAGCCAGAAGGGAGTGGCAGGACATATTTAAAGTGATGAAAAGGAAAAACCTACAACCACGATTACTCTACTCAGCAAGAATCTCATTCAGATTCGAGAGAGAAATTAAAACCTTTACAGACAAGCAAAAGCTAAGAGAATTTAGCACCACCAAACCAGCCTCACAACAAATGCTAAAGGAACTTCTCTAGGCTGGAAACACAAGAGAAGGAAAAGACCTACAATAACAAACCCAAAACAATTAAGAAAATGGTAATAGGAACATACATATTGATAACTACCTTACATGTAAATGGATTAAATGCTTCAACCAGAAGACACAGACTGACTGAATGGATACAAAAACAAGACCCATATATATGCTGTCTATAAGAGACTCACTTCAGACCTAGGGACACATACAGACTGCAAGTGAGGGGATGGAAAAAGATATTCCATGTAAATGAAAATCAAAAGAAAGCTGGAGTAGCAATTCTCATATCAGAAAAAATAGACTTTAAAATAAAGGCTATTACAAGAGACAAAGAAGGACACTACATAATGATCAAGGGATCAATCCAAGAAGAAGGTTTAACAATTGTAAATATCTATGCACCCAACATAGGAACTCCTCAGTACATAAGGTAAATGCTAACAGCCATAAAAGGGGAAATTGACAGTAACACAGTCATAGTAGGGGACTTTAACACCCCACTTTCACCAATGGACAGATCATCCAAAATGGAAATAAATAAGGAAACACAAGCATTAAATGCTACATTAAACAAGATGGACTTAATTGATATTTATAGGACATACCATCCAAAAACAACAGAATACACATTCTTCTCAGGTGCTTGTGGAACACTCTCCAGGATAGATCATATCTTGGGTCACAAATCAAGTCTTGGTAAATTTAAGAGAATTGAAATCGTATCAAGTATCCTTTCCGACCACAACGCAATGAGACTAGATATCAATTACAGGAGGAAACCTGTAAAAAATACAAACACGTGGAGGCTAAACAATCCACTACTAAATAACCAAGAGATCACTGAAGAAATCAAAGAGGAAATCAAAAACTACCTAGAAACCAATTACAATGAAAACACGATGACCCAAAACCTATAGGATGTAGCAAAAGCAGTTCTAAGAGGGAAGTTTATAGCAATACATTCCTACCTCAGGAAACAAGAAACATCTCAAATAAACAACCTAACCTTACACCAAAATCAATTAGAGAAAAAGAACAAAAAAAACCCAAAGTTAGCAGAAGGACAGAAATCATAAAGATCAGATCAGAAATAAATGAAAAAGAAATGAAGGAAACGATTGCAAAGATCAATAAAACTAAAAGCTTGTTCTTTGAGAAGATAAACAAAATTGATCAACCATTAGCCAGACTCATCAAGAAAAAAAGGGAGAAGACTCAAATCAATAGAATTAGAAATGAAAAAGAAGTAACAACTGACACTACAGAAATACAAAAGATCATGAGAGATTATATGCAAGCAACTGTATGCCAATAAAATGGACAACCTGGAAGAAATGGACAAATTCTTAGAAGAGCACAACCTTCTGAGACTGAACCAGGAAGAAACAGAAAATATAAACAGACCAATCACAAGCACTGAAATTGAAACTGTGATTAAAAAATCTTCTAACAGACAAATCCCAGGCCCAGATGGCTTCACAGGCAAATTCTATCAAACATTTAAAGAAGAGCTAACACCTATCCTTCTCAAACTCTTCCAAAATATAGCAGAGGGAGGAACACTCCCAAACTCGCTGCATGAGGCCACCATCACCCTGATACCAAAACCAGACAAAGATGTCACAAAGAAAGAAAACTACAGGCCAGTATCACTGATGAACATAGATGCAAAAACCCTCAACAAAATACTAGCAAACAATCCAGCAACACATTAAAAGGATCATACACCATGATCAAGTGGGGTTGACTCCAGGAATGCAAGGATTCTTCAATGTATGCAAATCAATCAACGTGATACACCATATTAACAAATTGAAGGAGAAAAACCATATGATCATCGCAATAGATGCAGAGAAAGCTTTTGACAAAATTCAACACCCATTTATGATAAAAACCTTCCAGAAAGTAGGCATAGAGGGAACTTACCTCAACATAATAAAGGCCACATATGACAAGCCCACAGCCAACATTGTTCTCAATGGTGAAAAACTGAAACCATTTCTACTAAGGACAGGAACAAGACAAGGTTGTCCACTCTCACCACTGTTATTCAACATAGTTTTGGAAGTCTTAGCCACAGCAATCAGAGAAGAAAAACAAATAAAGGAATCCAAATTGGAAAAGAAGAAGTAAAGCTTTCAGTGTTTGCAAATGATACGATACTATGCCTAGGAAGAATCCTAAAGATGCTACCAGAAAACTACTAGAACTAATTAGTGAATCTGGTAAAGTAGCAGGATAGAAAAATAATGCACTGAAATCTCTTGCATTCTTATATACTAATCATGAAAAATCTGTAAGAGAAATTAAGGAAACACTTCCATTTACCATTGCAACAAAAAGAATAAAATACTTAGGAATAAACCTACTGAAGGAGACAAAAGACCTGCATGCCAAGAACTATAAGTCACTGATGAAAGAAATTAAAGATGATGTGAACAGATGGAGAGATACACCATGTTCTTGGTTTGGAAGAATCAACATTGTGAAAATGACTATACTACCCAAAGCAATCTACAGATTCAGTGCAATCCATATCAAACTACCAATGGCATTTTTCACAGAACTAGAACAAAAAATTTCACAATTTGTATGGAGATAGAAAAGACCCTGAATAGCCAAAGCAATCTTGAGAAAGAAAAACGGAGCTGGAGGAATCAGGTGCCCTGACTTCAGACTGTACTACAAAGCTACAGTAATCAAGACAGTAAGTACTGGCACAAAAACAGAAATATAGGGCTTCCCTGGTGGCACAGTGGTTGAGAGTCTGCCTGCCAATGCAGGGGAGATGGGTTCATGCCCTGGTCCGGGAAGATCCCACATGCCGCAGAGCGCCTGGGCCCGTGAGCCATGGCCGCTGAGCCTGCGCATCCGGAGCCTGTGCTCTGCAACGGGAGAGGCCACAACAGTGAGAGGCCCGCGTACTGCAAAAAATAATAATAATAATAAAAATAAAACAGAAATATAGGTCAGTGGGACATGATAGAAAGCCCAGAGATAAACCCACGCACATATGGTCACCTTATCTTTGATAAAGGAGGCAAGAATATACAATGGATAAAAGACAGCCTCTTCAATAAGTGGTGCTGGGAAAACTGGACAGCTACAAGTAAAAGAATGAAATTAGAACACTGCCTAACACCATACACAAAAATAAACTCAAAATGGATTAAAGACCTAAATGTAAGGCCAGACATTATAAAACTCTTAGAGGAAAACATAGGCAGAACACTGTATGACATAAGTCACAGCATGATCCTTTTTGACCGACCTCCTAGAGAAATGGAAATAAAAACAGATATAAACAAATGGGACTAATGAAACTTAAAAGTTTTGCACAGCAAGGGAACCATAAACAAGACGAAAAGACAACCCTCAGAACAGGGCGGGGGATATGTTTGCTAATGAAGCAACTGAGAAAGGATTAATCTCCACAATTTAGAAGCAGCTCATGCAGCTCAATACCAAAAACTAAATAACCCAGTTGAAAAATGGGCAGAAGACCTAAATAGACATTTCTCCAAAGAAGATATACAGATTGCCAATAAACATATGAAAGTATCCTCAACATCACTAATCACTAGAGAAATGCAAATCAAAACTACAATGAGGTATCACCTCATACCAGTCAGAATGGCCATCATCAAAAAATCTACAAACAATAAATGCTGGAGAGGGTGTGGAGAAAAGGGAAGCCTCTTGCACTGTTGGTGGGAATGTAAATTGATACAGCCACTATGGAGAACAGTATGGAGGTTCCCTAAAAAACTAAAAGTAGAACTACCATACGACCCAGCAATCCCACTTCTGGGCATATACCCTGAGAAAACCATAATTCAAAAAGAGACAGGTACCACAATGTTCACTGCAGCCCTATTTACAATAACCAGGACATGAAAGCAACCAAGTGTCCATCAACAGATGAATGGATAAAGAAGATGTGGCACATATGTACAATGGAATATTACTCAGCCATAAAAAGAAACGAAATTGAGTGTATTGTAGTGAGGTGGATGGACCTAGAGACTGTCATACAGAGTGAAGTAAGTCAGAAAGAGAAAAACAAATACCATATGCTAACATATATATATGGAATCTAAAAAGATGGTTCTGAAGAACCTAGGGGCAGGATGGGAATAAAGACACAGATATAGAGAATGGACTTGAGGACACAGGGAGGGGGAAGGGTAAGCTGGGACGAAGTGAGAGAGTGGCATGGACACATATACACTACCAAATGTAAAATAGATAGCTAGTGGGAAGCAGCTGAATAACACAGGGAGATCAGCTTGGTACTTTGTGTCTACCTAGAGGGGTGGGATAGGGATGGTGGGAGGGAGACGCAAGAGGGAGGAGATACGGGTATATAGCCACACATATAGCTGATTCACTTTGTTATACAGCAGAAACTAACACACCATTTTAAAGCATTGTACTCCAACAAAGATGTTTAAAAATGAAAAGAAAGAGACATGGGACAGTCAGGAGTAAATCACTTTCACTGAATTTCCTTGTCCTTAGGAAGGCAAAGTGTGTTATTTTGATGGGCAGTTGAAGAAAATGGTAAGTTTAACATTACCATGGAAGACTGTGTGTAAACACTACAAGTAATAATTCTGTTTATTAAAGTAAAACAATAAATTTGCCTACTTCTCTCCGTATCCACTCAGTTTTCTCAGAATGCATAATTTCTAGTCTGTAATAACACATAAGACTTCCAGCTGACTTGCTTGTTTTTTAAGTTGATCTCTTTATCCCCACTCAGGCATCCTCCATCCTGCAGTCAAGGAGGAGTTTCTGAATTGTATACCTGATCATGTTACTTCCCTGCTGAAAATTCTCTCATGGTTCCTTCTTGCCATTTGAATGAATTCAGGCTATTAATTCTTTCATGATTTTCCCCCTGGTGGGCCACCACTTTATGAATCTACTCTCCAGCTATTCTGAAATATTTGCTTTTCCACGAATATGTCATTTTCACTTTCATTTCTGGACCTTTGCATATACTCTGACCTTGACACAAAACATTCTCCCTGCCATTACCCCTTTCCAGGCTAGTCCTAGTTTTCCTCTGATTTCCATGTCAATATCAGCTTCTCCAGGAGAAGGCTAGTTGTCCTTCCCTTTTGCCAGTACTGTATACTTGCTCCATCCACCCAATTGTTGACTTTGTTGAGATTTCTTGTTTACCTGTCTTATCTCTCTCTCAAGTGCAAACTGGTTAAGAGTGGAAATACTGTATCGTATTTCCATTTTATCAGTAGCATCAAATACAATACATTGCTGAGAACTAGATTAAAACACATTTGTTGAATAAACCAATAAATCCATGAAAAGTTAACCAAAGATGTGCTTATAGGAAAACATCCATAAATGCCATTTTATTCTAAGATGATGGTATAATAGATATCAAACCAAAAGCATCTCAGTGTATTTTAAAAATACACAGTTATTCAAGTTTGTCCTGGAAGAAACATCATCTGGCAAACACTAGATCATCTGGAAAAAGCTAGATGCTAATGGGTTGCATTGAAGTAAATACCACATTCCAGGCAAGTCATGTTTTCCATGTGTCATGTACAGAGAGGACATCACTGACACAATATCATTCATTTTATTCTTTCCACAGATACTATTTTCAGCAAAAAATCCAAAGACTATAAAATTTGAGGTTTTTTTCCATTTCTTGGGAGGCAATGCTGATTTAGGCATGGAGTAATTTTTGCTATCTCAATATCTATGGCTTATAGGTAGCTAGATTAAAGGAGAATGTAGCTCTAATGTATGGTAAAAAGTATTAGATTTGGAATCAAATGCTTCGGCTTTGCCACTTACTAGCTGAAGGATAGCCTATCAATTCTATCACCAAAACCATCTTTAAATCCTTCTCCTTCTCTCATCTTTCTGTTACTAGCTGAGGCCAGACTACCATTATTTATCACTTAGTCTCCTCACTGGCCTCAGTTCCCAGTTTTCTCATACCCCAATCCGTTCTCCATTCTTCAAATGGCCAGGGTGATCTTTTCAGAGGGCATGTTTGGTCCTGATATCACTCTGCTTAAAATCCTTCAGTGACTTTTCATTGGTTTCAGGATGAAATTCAAACTCCTGATTATCACCTAGAAGGGTTTGCATGATTTGCTTACACTTTTCCCACCATTTTCCTTCCATCTAATACCACATTTTCTCCTGCTGTTATTTTTTTTTCCTCCAGCTACACTGGAGTTTCTCGGGGTGTCATCTGAGCAATGCTCAGAGCTATTAATATCCCCTGTTGTTTGTGAATAGGCCAAACCCCTTGTTATGTAGTTCACTGTCTTCTCCAGGCAGAACATGGAGCTTCTACTGCTCTCTGCACAAGCCCTACATTCTGGGAACTTGGTGAATTGTAGAGTGCACAGCTCTGAATGCGGACAGGCCTGGGTTTAAATACCTAAATAAATTGAGTAATTACAATAATAAAAATAAGGAGAATAAAAATATTCACTTAATTAGTGTAGGTACTATATTAAGCTGGTTTTCGTGTATCACCTCTTTCAGACTTCAAAAAAAACGTACCATATCATTATTCCCATTTTATACATAAAAAGTTAATATTTAAATAGGATTAGTATTTTCCCAAGTCGTAAGTAGTGATTTAAAGCAAAGTCTTGTGATTTTAGATCCAGAACTTAATTTCTGTCTCATTCCTTATACATCATATACATATACATATACATATATATATACATATATATATACATATACATATATATAATCAGTACTTAGCGTGGTGACTAGCACATACTAACCTTCTATAATAAATAACTCTCCCTGTTATTCTTCCTTTATAGGAGGAACCAACCCTTCTCCCTCTCTGTCTAACCACATTCTTTTCTATTCTTCAGTACTAGGTTCAGGCATAGCTTTTCTCAATCCCTGGTGTCACCCTGAATCCACCACTCATTTTGGCTTTTTCTCACTCACTGTGCAGGATCATAAATTCCTGCAGGGCACTGGTTGCTTTTCATGTTTTTGTGTCATCCCTCTCAGCACCTTAACGCAGTGCAATGTAATTGTAGGCCAATCAATAAATGCTTGTTGAATGAATGCATTAAACCTCATGATCAATCTCCTGACCTTGAACTCAGTGTCATCTGAGCATAACACATAAAAATTATATGTATAATATATATGTGTTATATATATGTGTACTATAAATATGTATGTATTTTTTTAAGGAGAACTTTGTGATCCCAGTTATTGGTTAGCCCAGTAGTTCTTAACTGCGGAGACTTCCCCGGCAGAAGACATTTGGCAGTGTCTGGAGACATTTTTGGTTGTCACAGTTGGGGGGTGCAACTGGCATCTCTTGCATGCGTAGAGATCAGGAATGCTGCTAAATATTCTACAATGCGCTGGACAGCCTCCCAGAACAAAGAGTTATCTAGCCGCTAATGTCAACAGTGCTGAGATTGAGAAACCCTGGGTTAGATAAGGCTATCAAAAGAGATAATAAAATTTACGTAGAATTTATCAAACAGTTTATAAATATGTACTATGCATCTGTTTGGCATGTGATTTTGGATCGTGTAAAATGCATGAAAAATAGGACAAAATCTCTGTTGTTAAATTCTTTTTGAATCAAAATTTCAAAGATACTAGAGGAAAAGCATGTATAGTTAAACTTCACTAATTCAGAAGAACTTGAGGGAAAGCCATTCCTTACCATGTGAGTTATATAAGAGCAGCCAAGTTTATTATTTGACATAATATACAATAATTAAATGTGGCAACTAGCAAAGCGACGCTCATCAAGAGGTTCTTAAGATGGCTATGAATTGTCTGTAATTTATATGTGTTTATATTCAAAGTCCTGATGATAAAGAATTTTTTAAATTTTGGAAAATTTTAATAATAACCTTAACATTTCCCTCTCTCACACCTTTATAATCTCAACTAAGGATTGCAACCTGTGCATCAAATATCAAATTCCAATTAGAAGCATCCAATTTAACTATTTGATGACAAGATCATAATCACATAGTTCTTATACTGAAATATATTTAAAGCACACACACACACACACACACACACACACACACACACTCATAACAGCCAGAAACTAGGAACAGAGCTATGTGTAAAGCAAAAAAAAAAAAAAAAAAAAATAGCAATAAGATAACACAAGCTTATTTGGGGTATAGCTTATGTATCTGCAAGGAAAGTGCTTTTATGTCAATTATTCTAACCTATTTTTAAATAGACTATTTTTTAGAGCAGTTTTAGGTTCACAGCAAATGAGCAGAAAGTATGGAGATTTCCCATGTATCTCCTGACCTGACACCTGCACAGCCTGGCCCACCATCAACGTCCCCCACCAGAGTGTTACATTTGTTACAATTGATGAACCTACAATCCTACATCATTATCATCCAAAGTCCATGGTTTATTTGAGGGTTCACTCTTTCTGTTGTATGTTCTATGGGTTTTGACGAATGTATAATGAGATATATCCAGCATTATAGTATCATCCAGGGTAGTTTCACTGCCCTGAAAGACTTATCTAATTTTTAAAGTAAAAATGAGGGCTCATAAAGTTACTCATTACCAGGAAGATAGTTTTCACATTAAAGAAAACATGTCTTTCATAGGTTATTTACACAAAGAGATTCCATTTCCAAAGGAAAACTGGAAAGTCTATAACTAGAAACCAGATATAGAAACACTTGCACATTCAGCCCTTAGTTTTCCTTTTAACCACATTATCCTTTAGAATACGAAGGAAATCACTTTATAAAAATTTCCATTTCTGAAGGATAAAGTTGTGAAACTTCTGACAATGATGAGAAGACTGGTTATAAAAGAAACTTCTTGTAAAACAGTGAGTTATAACCATGATTCTTCCAATTCTGAATCCCTCAAGACCAGGGAAAACTTGACAAAATGAAAATGTTAAAACTTTCAGGCAAGCTAGATAAACTTGTAAAAAAGATACTTGCATCCCTCTAAAAGAACCTGCTACAAAAACGTATAATGGGGGCAGTTTGGATGAAACATGAAATTAAACACATGCATGAATATTACCAGCAAAGCTAAAATAAAATGAAGCAGATGTCCACATGCTTAAATAGGTCATCTCTGTGTCAGGAATTAAAGACTGAGCTTGAGAAATAACAACATATATGTCAGGCTTAATCGCTAAACTGTATTGTTCAAAGAATTCAGTCACTTCCATTACAAGTGGAATTTCTTAGTAACTTTGCCTGAAATATCAGAGACTTTTGAAAGTGAGACTAATTCTGATAGTATCAAAAGCACGTTTCCAATGTCATAATACTTTTTTTTTTTAAACAAATATTAGGAAAGGCATGCGGGTGCCATGTAATGAGTAATGGATTAAGGGTAGAGGTCAGACAACCTGTGTTTATTCAGCCCTGCTATTAGCTAACTGTGTGGGCTGCCACATAACTTCTGTGATCAACTGTTTTCCCATTTAAAATGGGATTGAGAATGGTCATTCACTTCTGATGTTCTTGACTGAGAGAATGCTTGCTTAGATCCTAGGGGCAGGAAAATGGAGAACAGTTGGTGATGAGGGATTGACAGGAAGACAAAGACAAGCTCAGTGTTGGAGGTGACATGTAACATTTGTTTTGGTTAGCAGGAGGATTAATCCAAGATGAGTTTCATTTCCTCATAAAATACAATTTTGAAACTTGATTAGATATACTGCTCTTATTACAAAGGTGTGGGGATGAGACATTCACTGGGAAGAAAATACGTGCTAGACTTCAGTAGACTGTCTGATGGAGGAATTAAACAGTGAACAGTACATGTGGAGTGTCTGCCTATAACTCATCTGCAGTATTGCCTATACTCATATCTTTGAGTGTAAGTGGCTACTAGCCACATCTGTATATGCATATGGTTGTGTGGAGAAGAGAGGTGAATGGGTCTTTTGATTTGGAAGAGCTTGTCTTTTAATTATTTGATGACTATCTTCTATTCCAAAACTTACCAGACTCCCTCCCATTATAAAAATAATAGTAATAATTGCCATTGCGTGTTGGTCACTAGTCACAGATAAATTCACAATTTCATAAGGTACGTATTATTACTTGCATTTTACAAATGAGCAAATCTATATTCAGATTGGTAAAGGGATTTGAACCAGTCCCCACAACTACTAAGTAAAAGAAGCAGGCATCATCCCTAGGTTTGCCTGGATGAAAATCTGAATTTTCCTGGTATTCTTTTTATGGAAACATGTGGCTTTCTTTTATAAAACTGGAGAGGCCCTTCATGCCCAGGATGAACTCCAGGCCTGCCATTGTTTCTAATGATGAATTATGGCTGTGGTTGCCTTGTAACCCAAGCTTCTCAGAACACTAGCTTGGCAACCACCTGGCTAGAGTGATTTACTGAAATGTAGCTGTTCTTGTTTCGATGCACATAAGTGCATCTCCAGTGCACCTTGGGGTAATTATACTGTGGATGAAGAACTGCCATGGCAACCACCCATGGAGTTATTTATGTCCTGGAGCTGCAGAGCATGGCCCCCCAGAGGGCTCTTCCTCCTGCTAAGGTTCGCTGTGGGCGTGGAGGTCAGGGTGGGGGTGGGGCATGAGCACTAACATATTACCATGGAGACAGGGATGCTGATAAAGAGCAGGCATCTTAAGGATGAAGCATCTAGAGTAGCAGTATTGCATTCTTCAGAAGGTCCTGGTGGAATTAAACAAAAATGCTGACCTTTTTCAGAAGGCCCATAAATAATTTACAACCCACCTCCTAAATTTGTTCCCTCAACCTTTTTTGCTTCAAACATTCAGCAGTTTATGCCACATTCAAGTTCCAGTTCAAATATATAATCTAAGGTAAAAACATTTTCACCTTAATAGGCTCTCTGATTGAAATGAAGTGATGATATGGCTCATCTACCTTCAATAGCAGGAGTGGACATTGGTAGATTTATTTTTACATTTGAATTCCCTTTGAATAGCACTTGTGGTTCTTTGAATAAAAGCTTCACCAAAGAGCCTCTATTTTTAGCTGTATTTAATTAAAATTTTAAGAATAGGCCTTCCCCTCTACATTGGAACTCAACCAAATTTTGTGGATAAAAAGTAAAGAAGAAAGTTAACTAGTATGTATAGAACAACTTTTTTTTTTTTTTTAATTTTATACGAGTAAAATGAAAAGGCAATACTTACCTTGTAGAGCTTCTTCAAGGATTAAGATGTGTTGCGGGTCTGGCAAATTCAAAAGTCTGCAGGGGCCAAGAAGACCATGTACATGGGCAAATGGGCTGAGTGCCAGGCAACAGGGCAGGGTGGGGCCTGAAGCAAATTGGAGAGTGCATGTATAGCCTAAAGTAGGCAGTTGCTATTCAGCTTTGACATTGTTTAAAAAGTGAAGACATAAATGGGGAAAATGGTGACATTTCCTCAGTTTTAAATAAAGACAACTAATTTAAAAATATTAAAACGTCTATAAGTAAAAAACATGCAGACACACAAAAAATATGTCATAGACTGCCAATGTGAGGCCTCAGATGATGTATGTTAAAAGCTTAGCACAGTGCCTAGCACCTAGCTCTCAATAAAGGTTAACTATTCTTATTTGCTTTACTTGGAGAGATGCTGAGAGGTTTGTACTGTTTTCTTATTTATGGATGGGAAATCTAAAGCTCCACGACCTGAGCTGGATGTGACAGAGCCTGACCTAGGTCTGTCTGATCTCAAGCCTCAGCTACCTACTCAGTAGTGGGTATTCTTAAGCAGCTTATTTTTTTATGCTGACCTAATTCCCATGATATTTATGTACGTATGTATGTATGTACGTATATATGTGTTGGGTTGGCCAGAAAGTTCATTCGGTTTTTTCCGTAACATCTTATAAGGAAGAGGACTGATGCATAGAAGTCCCCATTAAAAATTTGTTTTTGGAAGTCCAGAGTGGTATTCTGGATTCACTGCTTCTAGGCTGAATTACTTTCATTGTGACAGCCGCAGGGTCTGAATTCATAGCTGTAATACCCCTTTCTTATATTCAGAGAATGAGACCCTTTGTGGCCTCAGCCTAAATGCTAGGTTCTCTAGTGTTTTGCCACTTTTTTTTTTGGTCTATAAACATCTTTTTTCTCTTTTTTTTGACATCTTTATTAGAGTATAATTGTTTTACAAAGTTGTGTTAGTTTCTGCTGTATAATAAAGTGAATCAGCTATATGTATACATATATCCTCATGTCTCCTCCCTCTTGTGTCTCCCTCCCACCCTCCCTTTCCCACCCCTCTAGGTGGTCACAGAGCACTGAGCTGATCTCCCTGTGCTATGCAGCTGCTTCCCACTATCTGTTTTACATTTGGTAGTGTGTATATGTCCATGCCACTCTCTCACTTCGTCCCAGCTTACCCTTCCCTCTCCCCGTGTCCTCAAGTCCGTTCTCTAGTAGGTCTGCGTCTTTATTCCCATCCTGCCCCTAGGTTCTTCATGACTTTTTTTTTTCTTTTTTTTAGATTCCATATATACGTGTTAGCATACGGTATTTGTTTTTCTCTTTCTGACTTACTTCACTCTGTATGACAGACTCTAGGTCCATCCACCTTACTACAAATAACTCAGTTTCATTTCTTTTTATGGCTAAGTAATACTCCATTGTGTATATGTGCCACATCTTCTTTATCCATTCATCTGTTGATGGACACTTAGGTTGCTTCCATGTCCTGGCTATTGTAAATAGAGCTGTAATGAACATTGTGGTACTTGACTCTTTTTGAATTATGGTTTTCTCAGAGTATATGCCCAGCAGTGGGATTGCTGGGTCGTATGGTAGTTCTATTTTTAGTTTTTTAAGGAACCTCCATACTGTTCTCCATAGTAGCTGTATCAATTTACATTCCCACCAACAGTGCAAGAAGGTTCCCTTTTCTCCACACCCTCTCCAGCATTTATTGTTTATACATTTTTTGGTGATGGCCATTCTGACTGGTGTGATAAAGAGATTTTAAGATAAAGAGATTTCAAACAGACAGAGGTCTCTTCCATTCTTGATATTGCTCATAAAGCAAGAACTATGAAGGTAATAGTTCTTGTTTTTGCTTCTTTGTTTCCCAGGTTCAAACATGTCTTCCTTCTAGAAGGAGAACCAAAAAGCAAATTAAGGTCAGTTAAGAGATGTGAGCTAATGATTCAGGAAGTTGAACAAAGTCAGTGAGTGGAAAGGTGAACTTTTTGATGCAGGAAGTAGGACTAGATCAATAAAACAAAAGTGAACTCATGTCCCAGGAAGTAGAAGGTGATCTGTGAGTGGAAAGGTGAGCTTGTGACCCAGAAAGAATAGAATCAGATAGGCAAATAAAGGAAGAGTGAATTAGGTAGAAAGTTGCTCTTGAAAGCCAAGGATGATGGGTTTTTTGTTTTTGTTTTTTAATTTTTCTGTCTTTATGCCAAGTGAAGGCTAATAGCACCAGGGGATTATTTGAAGAAGAATGACCGATCCCCTTCAAATTGGACTTTATAGGTTTTCTGCCCCTGCAGCTGTGAGGCTTTTACGTAACCTCTCTCTGTCTCAGCTTCCTCATCTATAAAATTGAGATAATAATCCTGCTTGCCTCACAGGTTGTTGTGAGAGTTAAATGATCTATGTAAGTGCTTACTTAGTATGGTGCCTGATACAGAGTAACTACTCAATAAATATTATTGTTACTATCACTATTATTCTCATTTTAAATGTTTCAACTTGTCTTTCTCCTTAATGAGCATATTCTCTCAACTACTGGAGTGTCTCTCTCCCTTACCTACTGGTTTCTTTATTGCACTGAAGCATCTACTAGTTATTAATTAATAGTCAGTGAGAGGGTTTTTTTTTGTGTGTGTGTGGTATGCAGGCCTCTCACTGTTGTGGCCTCTCCTGTTGTGGAGCACAGGCTCCGGACACGCAGGCCCAGCGGCCATGGCTCATGACGCCAGCCGCTCCGCAGCATGTGGGATCTTCCCGGACCGGGGCACGAACCCATGTCCCCTGCATCGGCAGGCGGACTCTCAACCACTGCGCCACCAGGGAAGCCCAGTGAGAGGGTTTTGGCGAGACAGGCTCTTTCGCACTATTAAATGCTATCGAGATCACATCTGCTAATTCTGTAGCACAGAGTTCCACAGTCCCAGGGCACTCTCTCAGTGTGAATCTATGATAAATAAATTGATAACAAGTGAGTTGTTTATTTCCTGGTAAAAGGATTGTCACGGGGAGTAAGAGAGATTGGTTTTGTATTGTAGAACAGATTTTCATACAAAGGATATCTTTAAATCAGAAGGTCTGAGTTTGGTACATATAGTGCCTTGGGATGGAAAGAGAAACCCCTTCTTGATTTCTTAGCATTACCTGTCAGTTGAGTGGAAATTTCCTTTCTATTGTATGGACATAAGTATGATAGAAATCATGTCTACCTGGCTTGAGGTTCTTACAAAGATGAGTTTGGGTAAATGCTACATAAGTAAATATTTAAAAAAGCACACTGAATTTCTTCCCTCTATCCTCATGAAGATAATGCTTTTCCCTCTGGTATCTCTTTCTGTTATTTCCTTCTTGCTTTTCATTGCTCATTGATGTGCATTTTAGTAAAATACTGCAAAATATGTATTGCTTATTATAAGGTATAATTATAGGTCCCTGGCAAATAAAGGTCCATATTAATATGCTGTACATGTCCAGTGTTAATAGCCTGATTTCCATTGATTTGCTTGTCACTTAAACCACTGAACTGTTATCATAGCAGGACAACTATACATAGTGTGTACCTATTCACTCCAATTTTCCACATTTCACATAAAATGGCTTGGGAATGTCATTTCTGCAAAACCATAACCACTCTTCCTGTGTGCCTAGTGCTCTACAGTTTCAAAAGGACTTTCCCCTGCATTTTGCTGCTTGATTTTCATAACAAACCTGTGAGTCCAGCAAGGCTTTATGAATTCTATTTTATATATAAGGAAAATAAGCCTGAAAGAATACAATCAGTTCATAAAAGAACAGAGTGAAGATTTGAACTCAAGAATACATGACTCCAAGATCCTTGCTTTATCCAGTATTCACAGGCCGGGAGAGGTGACTTCTCAGAAAACTCCGTATTAGTTAGAGTGCCTCTTTTTTTTTTTTTGAAGGATCTGTATACCAAAAGAATGCTTAGAGGTGCATTCAGAACGGTGAAATTCAGTCATTTTTATCCAGGGTGCCTCTGATCCTGTTCTGGTTCTTTACCTCTTCAAAACTGTCATGATAAAGTCACAAAGGAGTGTAAATTCTTTCTGAATTTCAGGTTTATAGGAACAAGAAAATCATCCATGGGTCAATGATGTCACTTGACACTGGTGAGGTAGCACCAAGAAGTGAAGGGGAATTAGACCTGATTGTGTATACTGGATCCACCAATTTCTAGCTGTATTATCATGGACATTCTCTCTGAGTCTCAATGTCTTCGTCTGGTAAATGGGAAAAATAAGAGTAGCTGCCTTTTATGGATGGCATGAAGATTGAAAAAAACATATTTCCTGTAAACTATTTAGCAAAGAACTTGGTGTTGTAGCCTCATAAATCAATAATAATTATGGTTACTATTACTTATACTAATTTTACCTTTGCTCTTTGAATGTTATAATATAGGGAAATCAGACTTTTGGAAATTTCTTAAGTATATTTTGCCTTAGAGATCTTACAGGTCTTTGGTTCTTCTGACCCAAAAATGATGAGTAAAGAAAATGATGAATAATACGTGTTCTGCACTTATGCTTTCTGTACCTCATTTCAACTTCTGCAAGGAATGATCATAACACCACGTTCCTTTCAAAAAATTCAATCCAATTTAACAAATGGTATCTGAGGGCCTACTATGTGTCCAGCACTGTGCTAGGCATATGGGTGGGGGGTGGACACAACATGGTCTTCAGCTTCAAGAAGTTTTTGGGTGAATGAGGATGATGGAAACAGATGTCTTAAAATTGTGCTGCAAGATCTATGATAGCTATATGCCCAGAATGGTATTAAAACTATAATAGGGCCACTTAAGCAATCCTGTAGCTTAGAAGGCTGTCAGAGGATTCTTGGAAGCATTTTGGTATTACCATATTGTAAAGTTAAAATCAAGAAGAGGTGGAAGACAACTTTGAAGAGGACTTCTAGAGCCAGGTCATTGGATCCTATTGACAAGGTGGTGGGCTTTATCTTATAGTTTAGAAGTCACAAAACAGCATACCATGAGCCCTATATACCCTATATAACCCATGCAGATTGTTTGATATCCTGGGTCTTTTTAAAAATGAATTCACATAAATATAAAATATGATTTCACTTACAAATATCAATGACTACCTCCTGGGGAAACCACTCAACCCACATTTCCAGGTAGTGTCAGTTAACTGGAACTGAAGTATGGCTGCGTATAAAATACTAGGCAGGTGCTCTCAGATTTTCCACAGTCCCTGCCAGTCCCTTTTAATTGCATTTGGCCTGCTGCACTCATTTTTGTTACATGTTTGATACCTACAGGCATTCCAGACTGCTTTCTGCTTCCTCCACTGTCAATCCTTAACAAAGTTAGGAAACTGCACCTATCATAAAGCTGGGTGTCAATTTCTTTAATGCTTTGATAGTGCCTTTCAAAGAATGAAGAAGTAGTCCACTCCCCAGACACCAACAATCTCATGAAGTCATTTCTATCTAAATCCAGCAACTTAAGGTCAGAGTGGGAAGCAGGAGGCAGCAAATTAATAACCAAAATACTGGTACTACTATTTACATCTACCAATAATGGGTAACATTTACTTAATACTAAGTGCCAGCAATTATGCTATTAAGTTTACATGCATCATTTCGAGTAATAGTCTTACAAGAACAATTCTATTAGTGTCCCTATTTTACAAATAGGGAATATGACATTCAGAAATGTTGATAAAATGGTCAAAATTGGACTACCTTAAACACATACTCTTCAACAGGCTGTATTGCTGCATACTGGAGGTATGATCTTTCTAAGCAGTGTTATGAGTAGAAAGGGAAAGCTAAAAACAGGAAAAACATGATGGAGTACATATACTGGGATTTATATGTTTCTTAGTCTATATTTTTATATGTTCAAAGGAATTATCTTTCAGTCTAATTAAAATCTACTCAAGGAAAACATACTAAGAATTGCCTAAAGTTGTGCACATCAAGCTGCCATCCAGGTATAGGTCTCAGTCTAACACTTGACCAGACCTGCAGTTAAAAGAAAGCAGAATAATAGTGATCTACTAACTTTGTCAACAAGTTTGGAAAGATTTTCTCCTTAAATAACAAATGAACAGGAAGACCAGTTTTAATAGCTTTTTGGGAAAATTGCAGGATAAAGAAAGGGGAACTTTGTCCAGAAGACTCAGAAGAATGACAAGCTTATGACAGTTTTAGAAACCAGTTGGTATAAGAGTGTAAGGAAACATTGCCTCTTTGAAACAGAAGCAGATCATCATAATAAAGGAACACAGGCTGAGATAAATGATATTAGGATATGATGAAAATACAGATAAGTGTTGTAAAAGATGATAAGGAAACTAAAAAAACAAAAACAAAAAACTGCAATTGCACAATTAAAATAATCCCTGGGGAGAGGGGGAAGAAGGAAGAGTCAGAAATCGTTCTTCCTGAATGACAGACTGTGTTGTTCCAGTTGACTTCCTGCTGAGAAAAAAATGGACAAAATCTTTACAAAACTTAAAAAATACACATTTATACACATACAAGGTAATATGATATAAAATCAAGACAAACAACAAATAAAAAAATAAATCCAGAGGTAGTCCACATAATAAAGCTAGAAAGTACAGATTAAAATCAGCAAACAACTGTGCTAAACATGTGCAAGTAAATAAAAAACAGAACTGATGATTTGACGAGACCTTGGAAACTATAAAAGGTATCAAATTGAACTTCTAGAAATAAAAACGTATAATAACTAAGAATGATAACTTAATGTATTGTGTTAAAGAGCAGATTAGACAAAGCCAAAAGTAGAATTAGTTAACTGGAAGGTAAACTCAAAGAAAATATCCATAATAATGCATATAACAAAAGAATAAAAATACAGAAAAAATGTGTAACATACATAGAGAGTCCAATAAGAAAGTCTAACATGCATATAATTGGAAACCCAGAAGGAAAAGAGAGAGAGGGAAAAAGGCAAAAAGCAATACAAGTTTCCAAAAAATAGTAAAAGAAATTGAGCCACTGATTCCAGAAGTCCTATAAACCCCAGGCAGGATGAATAAAGAATACTATGCCTAGGAACATCATAAAAAAAACTGCTAAAGCTAAGAACGAAGATAAAAATCTTAAGTGCAAAGGGGAAGTGGGGAAGGCATATTATCTTCTGAGGAGCAACAATAAGACAAGTAGCTTATTTATCAGTAGAAACTACAGAAAGCAGAAGACAAAGCAATGCTATCTTTAAAGTGCTGAAAGAAAATGATAGACAATCTAAAATATTAATGTAGAAAAAAAATCCCTTCAAGAATTAATGTGAATTTAAGATATATTCAAACAAACAGAAACCAGAGGAATTCATCACTAGCAGAACTTCTCTAATAGAAACACTAAAAAGAGTTATTCAGTATCAATGAAATATTTGCCACATGGGAACAGAGAAATGCAAGAATGAATAAAGCACATCAAAATAGAGTAAATATGTGGGTAAATGTAATTGCAACATATACACAGAATTTATAGGAAACTACAAAACAATGAGAAAAAAAGACAAACCAGTAGGAATATGTACACAATTCTTTAACCAGTCCCATATGAAAGAAGACTTCTGTGGCCAAAAACCACGTGAAAGCATTTGTCCTCAGTAGTGATCACGTGGTGCAAATTGAAATAAAAATGAGGTACCACTAAATGCTCACCCGAGTACTGAAATTAAAAAACTGGCAAAAGCGAATTGGTAGTAAGGTTGTAAAACAACAGAAAGTCTCATATGCAGTTGGTGGAAGTTAATTTATTAAAGTTAAATTATTAGAGTCATTAAAATTGAAGATTAACATGCCTTATGACACACCAATTCCATTTCTTATATTTATATCAAATCAGCATGTGGTCACCAAAAAAAATCCTCAAGAAGGTTCTTAGGAGCATCATTTGTAAAAGTCCCAAGCTGAAACAATCCAAATGCTCATGAACAGCAGAATGAATAAATAAACTGTGGTACTGTCACTCAAGAGGGTACTATAGATTAGGGGGTTCAACAAATTACAGCCCATGGGCCAAATCTGGCCCACTGCCTGTTTTTGCAAATACATTTTATTAGAACACAACCAAGCTCATTCTTTTATATATTGGCAATAGCTTCTTTCATAGCAGTAGCTATGACAGAGTTGAATTGTTGCAGTAAACACCATCTGGTCTGCAAAGCCAGTTTTTTTTTTAAACATCTTTACTGGAGTATAATAGCTTTACAGTGGTGTTAGTTTCTGCTTTATAACAAAGTGAATCAGTTATACATATACATATGTCCCCATATCTCTTCCCTCTTGCATCTCCCTCCCTCCCACCCTCCCTATCCCACCGCTCTAGGTGGTCACAAAGCACTGAGCTGATCTCCCTGTGCTATGTGGCAGCTTCCCACTAGCTATCTGTTTTACATTTGGTACTGTATATATGTCCATGCCACTCTCTCACTTTGTCCCAGCTTACCCTTCCCCCGCCCCGTATCCTCAAGTCCATTCTCTAGTAGGTCTGCATCTTTATTCCCATCTTGCCCCTAGGTTCTTCTGACCATTTTTTTTTCTTTTTTTAATGCAAAGCCAATTTTTAAAAAAATATTTTGCCTTTACAAACAAAGTTTGCCAATCCCTGCTATAGATCAGTGAACATAAAGGGACTACAGCTACATTTGTTAACATGTATGAATATTAGAAGTAAAATCTTGAGCAAAAAGAAGCCAAACCAAAAATAAAATTTACATAAATAACATTCTTTAAATTGTGTTTCTAATCTCCTTTCTCTACTTTTCCTAGAATTTTCTCTGTGTTAAAATTTAGCTCTGTCCTTCTAGTTGCTCAGGACAAGAATCTATGTTCTCACATCCAATCTATCAGAAAGTCTTATTGGTTTTACCTTTGATGTACATTAAGTGTTCAACCACATCACCACCTTGTTCCCCATCATTCTGGTTCAAGTCACCATCATCTCTCATCAGGACTATGGCAATAGCCTTCTCACTGATGTCTCCCCTTCTGCCCTTTGTCCTGTTCACAGAAGATGGAGTCATCCTATTAAAAAGCAAATCAGCTCATGCTACCCCTTTGCTCAAAACTCTTCACTAGTTTTCCTTCTTAGAGCAAATGCCAAGGTTCTTACTATTACCCATATGGCCTCACATGATCTGGCTTTGGATTACCTCACTGGCCTCATCTCCTACTACTCCCCCCGTCCCCCTTGTTCACTCTAGACCAGGCACACTGGTCTCTGTGCTCTTCCTTGAACACACAAATAGTCTGGGTCATTGCACTTTGTATTGTTCTTCTTTTATACATCCTTTTGGTTCACTCTCTCACCTACTTCAAGTCTTTACTCAAATGTTTCTTTTGTAGTAAGATCTTGCTTTCCCATCCTATTTAAAAGTGCAACTTTCCCCATCCCTGGCATTCACTTTCCAGCTTTATTTATCTCCAAATTATTTATGAATATCTGAAATACGCTATCTCTGTTTTCTTTTGCATTCTCCACAAAGGCAGGGATTTTTGTTTCTCTTGTTCACTCTTGTATCCTGAACACTTAGGACAATGAGTGGCACAGAGTAACACTTACTAAATATCTGTCTTCTAAAGAAATAAACTGAGGAGTTCTTCTGGGATTCTAAGAAAAAAAATAAAAAGTGAGAAAAATAACAGAAATGATAGATACGGAGGGCAGAGAAAGGAGTTCTACTTAAACATAACGAGTGTTCACAGGAAAAAAATCAGAGTAACTACAACGTAGGCATCAACAATATAATTTTTTAAAATCCTGATAAGTAATTTTATGAGAAAGTAAAGACAAAAGGGTTCTTGCTTCTCTGATGAAATCAGTGGAAAAGAACTGACAGAAACATACCTTGGCAAAATTTATGATGGATCAGAATAAAGGAAACTTTGACAAGTACTCAGGTAAGGGGAAAATTTTAAAAAAAGAAAATGAGTTATCAAAAACACAAATCAGTCTGGCTTAGACTTCATTACATCAGAAGTTAGGATGTAAGGAGTGACAACTGATGGATTTTAGTGGAAGAAGTTTTTGATCCAAAATCTTTACACACATCCCAGTTATCTTTCATGTATGTGACAATGGAAACATATTCTCAGATATGCAACAACAAAGAGATATGCCACCAGTGTATTTTTTCTTGAAAAAAACCCCCAAAAACCTGAAGAGACACTCCAACTGACTGCAAAATAAATCCAGATTTTTTAAAAAATCAAGAATGGATAGGCAACAGATTAAGCATACTAATATATTTTGTTTTTATCACCAGAGTGCGTAATATTGGAGAAGGAATATATGGTACAGCAGAAAGAACTTACTATGAAACATCTGGGTGTAAATCCCAGCTCTTTCACTAATTAACTTTGTGACTTTGAGCAAATCACTCAAACTCTTTGAGTCTTAATCTCTTTACTTATAGTATTAAGATAATGATACCAAGCTCTCACAGGTGGGATAAGTAGATGAAATTAGATAAGGCATATAAGTGGGATTAGTAAATAACTCTAAAAATGTTAGTACTTATTATTACTCACTTACAGGTTTATGCAGCTTCCAGCTGAATTATCAGAGTAGCTTTGTTATGACTGAGTGTTTGTGTCCCCGCCCCCAACATCCATATGTTGAAATGCTACCCCTTGATGAGATGGCATTAGGAGGTGGGGACTTTGGGAGGTAATTAGGTCATGAGGGTGGAGCGCTCATCAGTGGTATTGGTTTTCTTACATGAAGAGACAGGAGAGCTTGGCCTTGCTATCTGCTCTCCTCCATGTGAAGGTACAGCAAGAAGACAACCCTCTGTGAATCCTGAAGCATGCTTTCACCAGACACCAGATCTGCGGGCCTCTTGATCTTGGACTTCCCAGCCTTCAGAACTGTGAGAAAAGAATGTCTGTTGTTTAAGCCACCCAGTCTATGGTATTCCTCTGTAGCAGCCTGAACGGACTGTGACAGGCTTTCAGTTTTCTTTTCAGGGGATAACCATTTCCATGAATAAGGGATATGTTGTGGAACCGTGAAGATAGCTAACTGTATTTGGAAACATAAATCTTGTTATTATAGGTCTCAGTTACCACAGTCCAGATCTAGCTACATAATAACAAATATTTCTTCCTTCTACAGAATTCTATAGAACTGCATCTCATCCTTAAGTCTTTGTGATCTCTTATATTAACCAGTCAGGTTACTCTCTTAATAGAAGCTAGAGTCCCTATCCTGAGCAAGCTCATTTCTTATCAGGATATATGTACATCCTTTAATTCTAGCCAGGGCTGCCTTGATCGTGTGTCTTCAAATTCCTTTTCCGCATGAAGGCTTTCCTCCTATCTCCGAACATCCACTCCTCCTATCTCCAGGCATCCACTGTCTCTGGTCACTTCCTTTAAAACTTTTAGTGTGAATTACACAACCACATTATTTACAGGTTAATTATATTTAGGATTGTGATTTTAAGATTGTAATGGTTACATTTCACACAAACATTTATGTTGAAATTCTAATTGAACTATAGTTAGTTAACCGATGTCCATAAAAATCTGTTCAATGGTAAAACAATGTAGCATTACAAAAGAAAAGGAAGTAAAACTTATGTGTACCATATGGTCTACACTATGTAAAAATGCTAGCAAAAAGATTAGAAAGAATTGGACTTTGTATTGAGAGTGGTCTTGTCTGGGGAGTTGGATTAGCACGTTATTTCAGAAAATTGGCTTTATGAAGCGGTGGCTCCCTGAGATATTCCAGCTTGTCAAAATTTTTAAGAAATTCTACAAGTGAAACCCTCATATCAGAAATTCACATCATAAGTAAAATTATTAAGTGATATGATACATAATTTAGTGAAAAAAATACCTTTAACTGTTTTTACCCCATATTCACAAACTTATTTGGAAGGAGAATTCTTTAAATTTACTATCAAATACAGTTCCCTGGAACACACTTTGGAAACTAAACATTCTAAAATGTCCCCAGTGGACATTTTCTTCTTTTAATTTTTCTTTTTTGTATTAACAACGTAACATACCCTTCTTTGAACCAATAAAACAACGTAAAGTTGTATTTAAAAATTAATGATCTCATCCCATTGCATTTTCATTTCTGTCTCCCAAGGTAACACGTTAACAAATTGATGTGCATTAATCCATTTCTTTTCCTGCAGAACAAGTATATACATTCATATGAACAAATGCTTAGGGCTAATGCTATTATTTACGCATCAATCATTTACAAAAGTAATATCATATTTACACATTATTCTGCCATTTTAAATTTTCATCTAACTGAATATAACTGTCTCTCAAAGTCTAATTCAGCCTTTTGACTAGCTGGATAATTTTGCAAAGAACAGATATACCACAGTTTATTCAGACATTCCCCTATTGAGAGATATTTCACTTGCTTTCATTGTTTGCTAACACAATGATCACCTTTGCACAAATATATTTATTTAGAGGCATTTTTTATGGGATTAATTCCAATAAGTAAAATTACTGAATCAAAGAATATATATTTATTTTAGTAAATATTGCCATTTTACTTTTCAACAATATTGTAGCAATCGTATTTCCCCCTGGTAAATATGACCATGTCTCTACAACTTTATGTAGAGATACTTGCTAATATGATTTTTTTCCTTTAGTGGTATATTTCCTTGATTTCCTTAATAATATTGCCACATACCTCCATAGCTGTAAAATATATAATTCTTTGTTTTCTTTGTCTTTAAACTTGACAGAATTGCATCATGCTACAGTTAAAAGCAACTTGCTTTTTTATTCCACTTCATGTCTTTAAAATGCATTCATGTTGAAAAATGTAGCTACGATTCTTTTTTTCACAGCTGAATAGTATTCTATTGTGTGAATATATTTAATTAATTTATTCATTTTCCTTTCAGTGGAATTTGGGCTTTTTCTATTTTTTTCTACTTATTTCTATTAGTATCAAGACTACCATAAAGATCCTCCAAGTATCAATTGATATATATACACATACCTGTTAAAAATTCCATACAGTTTCATACCTAGGAGTGAGATTACTGGGTTAATAGGATATGCAAAATTTCTACTTCGTAATTTTATTTACCAGAATTTTTCTAATGAATTGTCATAAATTTATATATTAGTCAGAGTTTTATATGAGTTCTCATATCTCCAAATTCTTGCTTATATTTTGTACTGTCAGGTTTTTAAAATTTCTAACAAACTTGTTGGTTTCTAATGGTCTATCACTGGCATTTCACTTTATTTTATTTTTTAAATTTTTTTTATTTTTTGCGATACGCAGGCCACTCACTGTTGTGGCCTCTCCCGTTGCGGAGCACAGGCTCCGGACGCGCAGGCCCAGCGACCATGGCTCACGGGCCCAGCCGCTCCGCGACATGTGGGATCTTTCCGGACCAGTGCACGAACCCGTGTCCCCTGCATTGGCAGGTGGACTCTCAACCACTGCGCCACCAGGGAAGCCCTGGCATTTCACTTTAATTTTCATTTCCCAGATTAAAAATAAGATCAAACAGATCATCCTTTTTTGTGTATTAGCATTTTATATTTCCTCTTCTTGGAAATGTCTATTCAAGGCTTTTGTTCATTTATCTAATAAGATGCTTGCCGTCTTTTACTTACTAATAGTCTGGAGAATTCTTTATTCTTTACTCTTATGGAAAATATTCGTTAACCGTGGGGCTTGTCTTCACTTCCTTTAACGACTTTACCATGGGGTTATGATTTGTTAAATTAACATTTGTTAAGTAGAACCCCAAGGTGATGGGTGGTGAGCTATGGTTCAGCAAAAGACCACAAGAGAAACTGAGATAGAGAAGTTTGTTACTCACAGGTCCTGGAGGAAGTACACAGCATACCTTGACCTACATGGGAGGTCAAGGCAGGGTGTAGGCAGAGAGAGAGGCAGGACCTGGGCCACATTTCTTTATTAGGGCCCATGGATAAAGTGCTTTGAGGTTCCTGGGCTAAGGTCCGTTTGGTCAGTTCAAACCAAAAAATGCTGGGTTTTGGTAAGCTCCAAGGGGTCTTACCTTAGGGGCACACAGGCTGAAGGCCTAGAGGCAGGGGACATTGCTTCTCACAAGGGCTGTTGGGGGAGTCACATCAGGAGCTTACATTTGCTTGTGCCTCTGTGGGCTGTTATCTAGGGCACGTGCTTGTGTGAGAGGGCTAGTGTCAGGTTAAGCCCCCCTGGCCACTTGCCAAACAGAATGGAGGCCGAGGCAGCAATACCATGGAGTAGCTTAGCTCAACTCTGGACAGTTACCAACTCTCCTGATTTGTTTGAGACTGAAGGGTTTCTTGGGGCACAATATTTTAAAGTGCTAAAACCTGGAAGGTCCCAGGCAAATAGGGCAAGTTTGTTCCCTTTTTTCAATGATTATAAATTCTTAATTTCAGTAAAACGGAATTTACTAGTCTTTGCAATAATGGCTAGGGCTTTTGTTTGTGTGTGTTTAAAAAACGTTTCCGTTTTTAGATCAGAAAAATTTACTCCTGTATTTCATTGTAAAAGTTTAAAAGTTTGTGTTGTGTATAAGTCATCTGGAATGCTTTAACTTTGTAAGTGTTGTGATATAAGAATTTGATTTAGCCTTTTTAAAGCTTATTTTATGAATGTATTATTTACATACAGCAATGCCCATTCATCTTAAATGTAGTTTGATGAATTTTGGAAATTGTGTACAGCACTATAACCTCTGCCATAACCAAGATAAAAAGCAGTTTCCTCACCTTAAAAAAAGGTTTCCTGTACCACTTGGCAGTTGATCCACTCCCCAGTCCAAGCAAACACAGATCTGATTTTTTCCCTTAGTTTTGCTTTTTTAAGAGTTTCATTTCAATGGAACATGCGAACGTAGACTTTGTGTTTGACTTATTTTACTTAGCACGTGTTTTGAGATTGACCCATAGTATTTTGTTCCTTTTTTTATTGCTGGGTGGTGTTTCATTGTATGCATATGCTAAATTTGTTAATCCTTTATTAGGTCATTAGTTGGTATCATTTGAGATGAGTTGTTTCCAGTTTCGAAAAATAATAATGCTGCTATGAACATTCAATTCAAGAGTTTGTGTGGACATATGCTTTGGTTTTCATTTCCTTTATGTAAATACCTAGGAGTGGAATTGCTAGGATATATGGTAAATGCAGATTTGACTTTTTAACATAAGGCCATATTGTATTTACAAAATGGTTGTACCACTTTGTTTCTTTGTAGCAACAGGTGTATATATATTCTTTTTGGATCAGTTTAGGAAATATTTTCCTAATCTCATGTCAAAAATTTTTTCTTCTATAAGTGTCATAGTTTTAGCTCTTACGTTTAGGTCTCTGTTACATTTCAAATTAATTTGTGTGTGTGGTATAACTGTCAAGGTTTATTTATTTTCCAAACATCTATACAGTAGTTTCATCACTACTTTTTGAAAACACTGACCTTTGACATACTTTGAAATGATCTGGCACCTTTGCTGAAAATCAGTTGACCATAAAAGTGTGATCTATTTCTGGACTCTCCATTCTTTCCATTGATTTATGGGTCTGTATTTCAATCTCTCTCTGTCTTGACTATTGTAGCTTTATATTGCGTTGAAATCATGTAGTATGAGTCGTCCCCCCCCACCCAACTTTTTCTAAATTTATTTTGGCTGGTGTAGATTCTTTGCCTTTTTATATAAATTTTATAATAGGCTTATCAGTTTCTTCAAAAATACTATTAGAATGTTGATTGGAATTGCATTGAATCTGTAGATCAATATGAAAAAGATTACCATGTAAACAGTGTTGATTCAAACCTCCCAGTCACTATATATATATATATATATATATATATATATATATATATATATATATATATATATATTCTCAAGTATGGGACATTTTCAAGCATCGGCTTTGGTCTGACTCTCCGTGCCCCATGCCAAGTCCTCCCTGCATTGAGTCACTCATACAAGGAAGACCTTACCTTGCTCAGGTTCTCACACTACATGCTGGGCCACCCCTCAACAGGTTTACCTTCTTCACCCTGCTTGGAATCTCACTGTCAATATTGCCTCCCCTCTCCTCCTACACGGATACCTGCCTCACCCTGCTCATGTTCTGACACTCCACACAGAAGTCCTCCTCAATCTACTGTCTAATTGCTCTGTCTAAACTGATGGCTTTACAACTACATCATTCAAAGAAGGTACATAAAAGGAAAGGAAAGCATGAGAGAATGAGGGGATCTTTTCTATATTTTCTGGAGAGCAGGTGTTTTACATATGTTGTATTACCTTCACTGTGTGCTGCATTCTGGATAATTTCCTTGATTTTATGTTCCAGTTCTTTGATACTTTCTTCAGCTATGTCTCCCATGTTAGTTTTTTATATTTGTTGTTTGTATTATTTTATTTTCAATTTCCTGAACCACCAGTGGGGTTGAGCATATTTTATTATTCTTTAAATACTTACTGGATTTTTCTCTTCTGTGAATTACTTACCCATATTTGTTGTCCAAATTTCTATTGAGTATAACAACATTTTAACAATGGTTATCTCTGAATCACTGCATTTTGTTTGGTTTTATTTAATTATTTATGTGTCTCTATTTCCTAAATGTTATTTAATACTGCATTACATTCAGCACCAGAAAATCAATTTCAGAGCAATTAAAACGTAGTTCTTTGATTTATTTTATATACATATATATGTATATTTGTGTGTGTGTGTGTGTGTATGTATTTTACCAAAAAAATGGCAAATGGTGAGAAATGAGAGAGGATGGGATTGATGTTTTATCTCCTAATTAACTGGATTATCTAGGTACGACACATCACCTCCATAAGCTCCAATGTTTTGAAACTCAGTAATTTATTTTTATTACTGATTTAGAGTAATAATTAAAGCCATTTAAATATTCTATATCTGGATTTAGAGGAGGGTTGATTTTCATGAAGTCTTAGGAGAAAGCTGCTGTCAGATTGCCAGTGAAGTGTAAGCCAGTTCGTGAAAGGTATTATATTTCATGAATTCAGTTTCTTGCCCTTTGTATTTAATAGATTAATTTTGCTTTTATTGGTTTCCCACCAACACCATTCTCAATGGCGTTGTATACGTAGGGCTGTTTTGCTTCATTCTCTTCGTTCTGTACACCTTATTGGTCACACGTACCCACAGACTGATTGTACGATGGATGTAGCCCTTCTAGACATCATACACAGACACAAAAACATCCAGAGGCATGAAAAGGGCTACTCCTCTCTTCTTGGGCTCCTCTAGCAGAATTCCCATATGTCTCCATAGTCAAGCATTCCAGTACATGCCCATGCTGAAACCAGTCCCTGGAAGGACCTCCAGAATTATTCTGGCTAAGCAGGACCTATTCCCTGGTGCTGGGACCAATCTTCTCTGAATTATGTTCCTTCATGGAGGAGGGAGAAAGCCAAAATGAAATTCTGTTTGAGAGGAATGGGGTGGGGAAATGGGGTTTGAGTGTGTTACAGCCTCTAATTGGATTCTCTACTCATTGCTTCTATTTTTTCACTGCATATTTGACTTTGCTGCCATTCATCCAGAGAACATTTGTTGAGTATCTACTCTGTGCCAGATACTGATGGATGAATTTCCCTAAGACACAAATCTGAACATATTCTCATTCAGTCTGAAAGCTTCAGTGTTTCCACTTTGTTGCCTAATTAAAGATCCACTTGTAGCTTGTCATTCAAGGTCCTAATCCTGTATTCCTTGTGACTCACACTGTATTCAGCCAAGATGCACTCAGTGTTTTCAGAGCCTTAACATTTTCTGATTCCACCTTTGCTTATCATGTTTCCCCTGCCTTGACCACTTCCATCTACCATGCCCATCTCCTCCTGTCAAAATTTGAGTTCATCTTTCAAGGAGTAAAATGCCACCTACTACATAACAATCAACCAAATTTTTCACAGCAACAATATTGGCTATTCCCTATTTTGTCTGGTAGATTTCTAGGTATTTTATATGTTATCATTTATTCCACACAAAGAGCACAGGAAGTGAGTATAATTTTCTCCATTTTCTAACCAAGAAACAATCCAAGATGCTTACCTGAGACTCACATTCCTAGCAAGTTGGTGAGCTTGGACTTGCACCTGAGATTTTATTTGCAAACTAAAGTTATGTATCATAATGTTTAAACACACATACCTGAGAGGCAGACAGATCTAGTTTCCAAACTCCATTTTCCTCAGCTGGGTGGCTTTGAGAAAATCACTGAACCCTGTTGCTTATCAGTAGCCCATTGGTTCTCTGTGCCCTAGCCAAACTGGAATTCTTTTTGGTTTTTTTTTTTTGAGAAAGGAGGATTTTATCTCCTTGCTTCATTCATATCTACTTGCTCTACATAAATTTTAAAAAATAACAAAGATTAAAAAAATAAAACATCTTAATAACAAAACATTGAAGTGTATGGTTTGCTGTAATGGACATAGAAACACCTACTATATGTACGTACTCAGTTTACAGACTGAAATGGAAGAGAGAAATGGGAACACACAGTATACACATACGTTGTTGTAAAGGTTGCAACAGACATGAGTTTGAAGGTATTTCGGAGAATTTGATAACATAAATCACTGTTGAGAGACAGGCATACATTCTAAATATTGTAAAACTCTAGAAATAGTCTACAGCAGATTTTCAGTTTTAAGAAAAAGAATATTAATGAACCAAGGGACTGAAAGGCATAGGAGATTACTTCAGGGACAAGTGCATGGTTCATTTATGCTTAGTGATACTGAGCAGTCTCTAGGATTCTCAGGTATAGGTGTCGGGGCTGGAAAGATAAAAGATGGCTGAAGTAACTCAAAATTTTAGGCTGGAATAACTGTAGTAAACATTGCTATAATGGAGCAAAAATAAGAAACATACATGAAGACTATGAATAAAAATCTATGACAGGTGCTTCCCTGGTGGTGCAGTGGTTGAGAGTCTGCCTGCTGATGCAGGGGACACGGGTTCGTGCCCCGGTCCGGGAAGATCCCACATGCCGCGGAGTGGCTGGGCCCGTGAGCCATGGCCGCTGAGCCTGCACATCCGGAGCCTGTGCTCTGCAATGGGGGAGGCCACAACAGTGAGAGGCCCGCATACTGCAAAAAAAAAAAAAAAAAAAAAGGAGATGTAAAAAAAATCTATGACATACATGTATGTTTGACATAAATAAGAAAAAAATTGTATCTGCTCAATGGATAGCCTTACTGAATTAAAAATAGAGGGAAAACACTTCAAACAGAGATTTATAAACAGTGATGCTCATTCTAGGTACCACCACCTTGATGATATATCTTCCCTATTGTGGTCTCTCTATAAGAGTATCCTAGAGTTCTTGAACTTGCAACTTTATGAAACATTGTGTAATGAGAATTTTATGCATTTCACTCACGTGTATTTACTAAACAATGATAGTGCCTGAGTTTAGATATCAATCTCACTTTTCTTTCCACTAAACATACTGTGATTCAATGCAGTTTTCCCTAACGTCCCTTTATGATAAGATTTAGTAGGGGTACTTTTTTTTTTTTTTTCAAACACACACACTGTATTTTATTTTTACAAGAGATAAATAGACTGACACCAAGCATTGTAAATGGATGACCAGAACAAAAGCAACAATGATTGCAATTACCAAACATGAAACACACTCACACTATGTCATAATATTGACATTCAGTCCAGTAATCCTCTACTGTAACAGCTCCTTTACTCTGCAGTGAAAATTGATTTGTATATTTTTTGCCTCTGAGTCCTTCTGGGATTTTTTTTTTATTCAAACAGAAGGTCACAAAAATTATAATCATCCTCATCAGTTCACTCAGTCCCATGTAATTAATTATTTTTCATCTTGATCTTTTGTTACCACTTTTATGAGTTCATGAGTTTTCCATTAGAGTTCTGAAAATGCTTATTCATTCAGTTCAGCAGTATAGTCAGTTACCAGAAACCTGTACTTGTCAGAGTCTTTTCCATGAATTCCTTGAAGATGAAACCCTTTTATAGGAACATTTTTGCAAAAGCATCAGAGTACACCCAGAACTGTCTGTAAATGACAAAAGACTTAAAAATGACCACGGTTAAAGATTTGATGAAAGTTCATAATAACGCAATTGACAAGAAAATTTAGTTATTTCTGAGATATACATTTTAAAGTAATAACTAGAATTATGACTTATAACATACCAGAACATATAAGATTTTTAGAAATTTCATGTAATGTCTGAAACATTTATATTAACATATTTCCATTCAAATAACCCAAAGAAAGTTTAGTATTAGTTGTCTTGTTTGTTTGTTTGTTTTATACTGCAGGTTCTTATTAGTCATCAGTTTCATACACATCAGTGTATACATGTCAATCCCAATTGCGCAATTCAGCACACCACGATCCCCACCCCACTGCGGTTTTCCCCCCTTGGTGTCCATACGTTTGTTCTCTACATCTGTGTCTCAACTTCTGCCCTGAAAACCGGCTCATCTGTACCACTTTTCTAGGTTTCACATACATGCATTAATAAACGATATTTGTTTTTTTCTTTCTGACTTACTTCACTCTGTATGACAATCTCTAGATCCATCCACGTCTCAAAAATGACTCAATTTCGTTCCTTTTTATGGCTGAGTAATATTCCATTGTATATATATGTACCAGCACTTCTTTATCCATTTGTCTGTCGATGGGCATTTAGGTTGCTTCCAATACCTGGCTATTGTATATAGTGCTGCAATGAACATTGGGGTGCATGTGTCTTTTGAGATTATGATTTTCTCTGCGTATATGCCCAGTAGTGGGATTGCTGGATCATATGGTAATTCTATTTTTAGTTTTTTAAGGAACCTCCATACTGTTCTCCATAGTGGCTGTATCAATTTACATTCCCACCAACAGTGCAAGAGGGTTCCCTTTTCTCCACACCCTCTCCAGCATTTGTTGTTTGTAGATTTTCTGTTGATGGCCATTCTCACTGGTGTGAGGTGATACCTCATTGTAGTTTTGATTTGCATTTCTCTAATAATTAGTGATGTTGAGCAGCTTTTCATGTGCTTCTTGGCCATCTGTATGTCTTCTTTGGAGAAATGTCTATTTAGGTCTTCTGCCCATTTTTGGATTGGGTTGTTTGTTTCTTTAATATTGAGCTGCATGAGCTGTTTATATACTTTGGAGATTAATCCTTTGTCCGTTGATTCGTTTGCATATATTTCCTCCCATTGTGAGGGTTCTCTTTTCATCTTGTTTATGGTTTCCTTTGCTGTGCAAAAGTTTTAAAGTTTCATTAGGTCCCCTTTGTTTATTTTTGTTTTTATTTCACTACTCTAGGAGGTGGAGCAAAAAAGATCTTTCTGTGATTTATGTTAAAGAGTGTTCTTCCTATGTTTTCCTCTAAGAGTTTTAGAGTGTCTGGTCTTACGTTTAGTTCTCTAATCTATTTTGAGTTTATTTTTGTGTATGGTGTTAGGGAGTATTCTAATTTCATTCTTTTCCATGTAGCTGTCCAGTCTTCCCAGCACCACTTATTGAAAAAGCAGTCTTTTCTCCATTGTATATCTTTGCCTCCTTTGTCATAGATTAGTTGACCATAGGTGCATGGGTTTATCTCTAGGCTTTCTGTCTTGTTCCATGGATCTGTGTTTGTGCCAGTACCATATTGTCTTGATTACTGTAGCTTTGTAGTATAGTCTGAAGTCAGGGAGTCTGATTCCTCCAGCTCTGTTTTTTTCTCTCAGGACTGCTTTGGCTATTCGGGGTCTTTTGTGTCTCTATACAAATTTTAAGATGATTTGTTCTACTTCCATAAAAAATGGCATTGGTAACTTGATAGGGATTGCATTGAATCTGTAGATTGTTTTGGGTAGTATAGTCACTTTCACAATGTTGATTCTTCCAATCCAAGAACTTGGTATATCTCTCCATCTGTTGGTATCATCTTTAATTTCTTTCATCAGTGTCTTATAGTTTTCTGCATACAGGTCTTTTGTCTCCCTAGGTAGATTTATTCCTAGGTATTTTATTCTTTTTGTTGCAGTGGTAAATGGGAGCGTTTCCATAATTTCTCTTTCAGATTTTTCATCATTACTGTATAAGAATGCAAGAGATTTCTGTGCATTAATGTTGTATCCTGCAACTTTACCAGATTCATTGATTAGCTCTAGTAGTTTTCTGGTGGCATTTTTAGGATTCTCTATGTACAGTATCATGTCATCTGCAAACAGTGACAGTTTTACTTCTTCTTTTCCAATTTGTATTCCTTTTATTTCTTTTTCTTCTCTGATTGCCATGGCTAGGACTTCCAAAACTATGTTGAAGAATAGTGGTGAGAGTGGACATCCTTGTCTTGTTCCTGATCCTAGAGGAAATGCTTTCAGTTTTTCACCATTGCTGTGGGTTTGTCGTATATGGCCTTTATTATGTTGAGGTAGGTTCCCTCTCTGCCCACTTTCTGGAGAGTTTTTATTATAAATGGGTGTTGAATTTTGTCAGAAGCTTTTTCTGCATCTATTGAGATGATCATATGGTTTTTATTTTTCAGTTTGTTAATATGGTGTATCACATTGATTAATTTGCGTATATTGAAGAAACCTTTCATCCCGGGGATAATCCCACTTGATCGTGGTGTATGATCCTTTTAATGTGTTGTTGGATTATTTGCTAGTATTTTGTTGAGGATTTTTGCATCTATATTCATCAGTGATATTGGTCTGCAATTTTCTTTTTTTGTAGTAACTTTGTCTGGTTTTGGTATCAGGGCGATGGTGACCTCATAGAATGAATTTGGCAGTATTCCTTCCTCTGCAATTTTTTTGGAAGAGTTTGAGAAGGATGGGTGTTAGCTCCTCTCTAAATGTTTGATAGAATTCACCTGTGAAGGCATCTGGTCCTGGACTTTCGTTTGTTGGAAGATTTTTAATCACAGTTTCAAGTTCATTACTTGTGATTGGTCTGTTCATATTTTCTATTTCTTCCTGGTTCAGTCTTGGAAGGTAATACCTTTCTAAGAATTTGTCAGTTTCTTCCAGGTTGTCCATTTGATTGGCATAGAGTTGCTTGTAGTAGTCTCTTAAGATGCTTTGTATTTCTGCGTTGTCTGTTGTAACTTCTCCTTTTTCATTTCTAATTTTATTGATTTGAGTCCTCTCCCTCTTTTTCTTGATGAGTCTGGCTAATGGTTTATCAATTTTGTTTATCTTCTCAAAGAACCAGCTTTTAGTTTTATTGATCTTTGCTATTGTTTTCTTTGCTTCTATTTCATTTATTTCTGCTCTGATCTTTATGATTTCTTTCCTTCTGCTAACTTTGGGTTTTGTTTGTTCTTCTTTCTCTAGTTCCTTTAGGTGTAAGGTTATATTTTTACTTGAGATTTTTCTTGTTTCCTGAGGTGGGCTTGTATAGCTATAAACTTCCCTCTTAGAACTGCTTTTGCTTGCATCCCATAGGTTTTGGATCGTCGTGTTTCCGTTGTCATTTGTCTCTAGGTATTTTTTGATTTCCTCTTTGATTTTTTCAGTGATCTCTTGGTATTGGTAACGTATTGTTTAGCCTCCATGTGTTTGTGTTTCTTATGTTTTTTTCCCTGTAATTGATTTCTAATCTTATAGCGTTGTGGTCAGAAAAGATTCTTGATATGATTTCAATTTTCTTAAATTTACTGAGGCTTGATTTGTGACCCAAGATGTGATCTATCCTGGAGAATGTTCCATGCACACTTGAGAAGATAGTGTAATCTGCTGTTTTTGGATGGAATATCCTATAAATATCAGTTAAATCTATCTGGTCTGTTGTGTCATTTAAAGCTTCTGTTTCCTTATTTATTTTCATTTTGGATGATCTGTGTATTGCTGTAAGTGAGGTGTTAAAGTCCCCCAGTATTATTGTGTTACTGTCGATTTCCTCTTTTAGAGCTGTTATCAGTTGCTTTATGTATGGAGGTGCTCCTATGTTGGGTGCATATATATTTATAATTGTTATATCTTCTTCTTGGATTGATCATTATGTAGTGTCCTTCCTTGTCTCTTGTAACATTCTTTATTTTCAAGTCTATTTTCTCTGATATGAGTATAGCTACTCCGTCTTTCTTTGGATTTCCATTTGCATGGAATATCTTTTTCCATCCCTTCACTTTCAGTCTGTATGTGTCCCTAGGTCTGAGGTGGGTCTTTTGTAGACAGCATATATATGCGTCTTGTTTTTGTATCCATTCAGCAAGCCTGTGTCTTTTGGTTGGAACATTTAATCCATTAACATTTAAGGTAGTTATCGATATGTATTTTCCTATGACTATTTTATGAATTGTTTTGGGTTTGTTTTTGTAGGTCCTTTTCTTCTCTTGTGTTTCCCACTTAGAGAAATTCCTTTAGCATTTGTTGTAGAGCTGGTTTGCTGGTGCTGAATTATCTTAGCTTTTGCTTGTCTGTAAAACTTTTGAGTTCTCCATCGAATCTGAATGGGATCCTTGTCGGGTAGAGTCATCTTAGTTGTAGGTTCTTCCCTTTCATCACTTTAAGTATATCATGACACTCCCTTCTGGCTTGTTGAGTTTTTGCTGAGAAATCAGCTGTTAACCTTATGGGAGTTCCCTTGTATATTATGTGTCATTTTTCCCTTGCTGCTTTCAATAATTTTTCTTTACCTTTAATTTTTGCCAATTTGATTACTCTGTGTCTCAGTGTGTTTCTCCTTGGGTTTATTCTGTATGGGACTCCCTGCGCTTCCTGGACTTGGGTGGCTATTTCCTTTCCCATGTTAGGGCAGTTTTCGACTATAATCTCTTCAAATATTTTCTCTGGTCCTTTCTCTTTCTCTTCTCTGTCTGAGACCCCTATAATGTGAATGTTGTTTTCGTTTATTGTTGTCCCAGAGGTCTCTTAGGCTGTCTTCATTTCTTTTCATTCTTTTTTCTTTATTTTGTTCCACAGCAGTGAATTCCACCATTTTTTCTTCCAGGTCACTTTTCCGTTCTTCTGCCTCAATTATTTTGCTATTGATTCCTTCTAGTGTAGTTTTAATTTCAGTTATTGTATTGTTCATCTCTGTTTGTTTTTTAATTCTTCTAGGTGTTTGTTAAACATTTTGCATCTTTGCATCTTCTCGATGTTTGCCTCTATTCTTTTTCCAAGGTCCTGGATCATGTTCACTGTCATTATTCTGAATTCTTTTTCTGGAAGGTAGCCTATCCACTTCATTTAGTTGTTTTTCTGGGTTTTTATCTATTTCTTCCTCTGGTATATAGCCCTCTGCCTTTTCATCTTGTCTATCTTTCTGAGAATGTGGTTTTTGTTCCACAGGCTGCAGGATTGTAGTTCTTCTTGCTTCTGCTGTGTGCCCCCTGGTGGATGAGGCTATCTAAGAGGCTTGATGGGAGGGACTGGTGGTGGGTAGAGCTGACTGTTGCTCTGGTGGGAAGAGCTCAGTAAAACTGTAATCCACTTGACTGTTGATGAGTGGGGCTGGGTTCCCTCCCTGTTGGTTGTTTGGCCTGAGGCAACCTAACACTGGAGGCTAACTGGGCTCTTTGGTGGGGCTAATGACAGACTCTGGGATGGCTCATGCCAAGGAGCACTTCCCAGAACTTCTGCTGCCAGTGTCCTTGTCCCCATGGTGAAATAGAACCACCCCTCGCCTCTACAGTAGACTCTCCAACACCAGCAGGTAGGTCTGGTTCAGTCTCCCCTGGGTCCCGATGTACACACTACTTTGTGTGTGCCCTCCAAGAGTGGAGTCTGTTTCCCACAGTCCTGTCGAAGTCCTGCAATCAATTCCCACTAGGCTTCAAAGTCTGATTCTGTAGGAATTCCTCCTCGTGCTCCGGTTGGACCCCCAGGTTGGGGAGCCTGACGTGGGGCTCAGAATCTTCACTCCAGTGCATGGACTTCTGTGGTATAAGTGTTTGCCAGTCTGTGAGTCACCTACTCACCAGTTATGGGATTTGATTTTACTGTGATTGCGCCCCTCTTACTGTCTTATTGTGGCTTCTCCTTTGTCTTTGGATGTGGGGTATCTTTGTTGGTGAGTTCCAGTGTCTTCCTGTCGATGATTGTCCAGCAGCTAGTTGTGATTCTGGTGTTCTCGTAAGAGAGAGTGAGAGCACATCCTTCTACTGGAATTCTTTTAATTCTTAACAAAGTGTTTTTCAGAGTACCACATCACAGCTCATTAGTTGGTCATGACCAATAATTGTTAACAGGTTTATTAAGATGTAATTCATATTCCACATAATTCACCCATTTAAAGTGTAAAATTCAATGACTTTTGGGGTATTTGTAGAGCTGTGCAACAATCACTACCATGTAATTTAGAACATTTTATTACCTACAAAAGAAACCCTGTACCTTTTAGCTATCACTGCCCCATCCCCACCTCATCTTCCCAACCATAGACAACCATTAATCTACTTTCAGTTTCTATAAATTTGACTATTCTGGACATGTCATATATATGCTACCATATAAGGTGGAGCTTTGTGTGACTGGCTTCTTTCGCTTAGCGTAATTTTTCGAAGTTCATTAATGTTGTAGCACATATCAGAACTTCATTCTTTTTTCTTTTTTGGTCAAATAATATCCCATTGTATGGATGTTACCACTTTTTGTTGATCCATTTATCAATTGTTGGACCTTTGAGTTGTTTCCACTTGTTCGTTATTATGGTAATACTACTATGAACATCTCTGTGCAAGTTTTGTGTGGACATGTGTTTTAATTTTTCTTGGGTATATAGCTAGGAGTGGAATACTTGGTGAAATGGTAACTCTATGTTTAACTCTTTGAGGGACTGCCAGACTATTTTCCAAAGCAGCTGAATTGTTTTATATTTTCTACCAGTCGTGTATTAGGGTCTTGATTTCTCCATATTCTTGCCAATACTTGTTGTTGTCTTTTTGATTATAGCTGTCCTAGTATGTGTGAAGGGGTATTCTGTTGTAGTTCGATTTGCATTCCCCTGATGACTAATGATTTTGAGAATCTTTCAAATGCTTATAGGCCCTTTGCATACCTTCTTTGGAAAAATATCTATTCAGTTCCTGTGCCTATATTTTAACTGGATTGTCTTTTTATTGTTAGGTTGTAAGAATTTTTTATATATTTTAGATTCATTTCCCTTACCAGGTATATGATTTACAAATATTTTCTCCTGTTTGTCCTTTTGTCCTATTTGTCCTATTTGTGATTTGTTCTTTCATATTCTTGATAGTGTCCTTTGAAGCACAGAAGTTTTAATTTTGGCAAGGTCATATTAATCTACTTTTTCTTTAGGATGTGCTTTGGTGTTGTAAGTAATAAATCATTGCCTAATCCAAGGTCATAAGGATCTAACTGTATGCATTCTTCTAGAGTTTTGTAGTTTTAGCTCTTAGATTTATGTCTCTGATCCCTTTTGAGTTGAAATTTTGTATGATGTAGGAGTCCAACTTCATTCTTTTGCATGTAGATATCCAGTTGTCTCAGGATCATTTATTGAAAAGAATATTCTTTTCCTAATCAATGATTTTGATGCCTCTGTCGAAAATGAATTGAAAAAAATATGATATGCATATTATATATATAATATAAATAAAATAAATTGACTCTCAATTCCATTCTATTTATCTGTATGCTTATCTTATGCCAGCACCACAGTGTCTTAATTACTGTTGCTTTGTTGCTTCGTAATAATTTTTGAAATCAGAAAGTAAGAGTTTCAACTATATTCTTCATTTTCAAGATTGTTTGAGCTATTTTGTGTCTCTTAAGTTTCCATATTAATTTTAGGATCAATTTGTCAGTTTCTACAAAGAAGCCAATTAGAATTCTGACAGAGATTATGTTGGGTCTGTAGATCAGGGAGTGTTGTCATATTGACAATATTAAATCTTCCAATCCATAGACTTGAGATGTTTTTCCATTTATTTAGAAACTCTTTAATTTTTTCTTTAATATATTTTAACAATGTTTTACAGTTTTCAGAGCATGATTTTTGCGCTTTGTTAAATATATTGCTATGCGTTTTATTGTTTTTGATTCTGTAGTAAACAAATTATTTTCTTAGTTTCATTTTTGGATTTTTTTTTTTTTTTTTTGCAGTACGCAGGCCTCTCACTGTTGTGGCCTCTCCCGTTGCGGAGCACAGGCTCCGGATGCACAGGCTCAGCGGCCATGGCTCACGGGCCCAGCCGCTCCGCAGCATGTGGGATCTTTCTGGACTGGGGCACGAACCTGTGTCCCCTGCATCGGCAGGCGGACTCTCAACCACTGTACCACCAGCGAAGACCCAGTTTTGGATTTTTTATTGCAGGTGTATAGATATAAAATTGCTTTTTGATCTTCTCTCTTGTACCTTTTCCGGTATTGCTTGTTAGTTCTAATAGGTGTTTAGTGGATTCCTTAAAGATTTTTATATGCAAGATAATGTCGTCTGTAAAGGGAGATAGCTTTACTTCTTTCTTTACAAAATATATGAGTTTTGTTTCATTTTCTCAGCTAATTGTCATGACTAGAACCTCCATCCAGTACAGTATTGAATAGAAGTGATGAGTGCAGACATCTTTGTTTTGTTCCTGATCTTAGAGTAAAAACATTCAGTATTTTACCATTAAGTTTGATATTAACTGTGGATATTTCGTAGATGCCCTTTATCAGGTTGAGGAAGTTTCCTTTCATTTTTTTAGTGTTTTTATCATGAACAGGTATTGGATTTTGCCAAATGCGTCTATTGAGATGATCACATAGTTGTTGTTTTTTAATTCAGTTAATATGGTATATTAATTGATTTTGAGATGTTAAGCCAACCTGGCATTCCTGGTAGAAATTCCACTTGGTCATTTCATCTATCTACCTATCTGTCTACCTACCTACCTATCTATCTATCTATATGCTGGATTTGGTTTTCTGGTATTTTGTTGAGAATTTTTGCATGTATATTCATAAGGTATATTGGTCTGGAGTTTTCTTGTAATGTTTTTTTTTGGTTTTGATATTAGAGTCATACTCATATTAGAGTAATACTAGAATGAGTTGGAAAGTGTTTTTTCCTGTTCTATTTTTTGAAAGAGTTTGTAAAGTATTGGCATTTTTTTTTAATAAATATTTGGTGAAGTTCACCAGTGAAGCCATCTGGGCCTGAACTTTTCTCTGTGGGTAGATGTTTGGTGTTGTAGTAGTTGTTGTTTTTACTAATTCAGTCTCTTTACTTGTTATAGGTACATTCAGATTATCTATTTTGTCTTGAGTCAGATTTAGGAATTTTTCCATTTCATCTAATTTATCTAACTTACTAGTATATAATTCATATTCTGTGAGTATTCTCTTATAAAAAGTTTTATTTCTGTAAGTTTGGTAATAATGTCTCCTCTTTCATTTCTGCTTTTGGTAATTTGCGCCTTCTCTCTTTTTTCCCTTGGTCAGTTCTGCTAAAGGTTTGTCAATTTTGCTTATCTTTCCAAAGGACCACTTGGTTTTGTTGATTTTTTCTCTTGTTTTTATATTCTATTTCATTAGTTTCTGCTCTAATATTTATTATTTCCTTCCTTCCTTCTTGCTTTAGATTTAGTTTGCTTTTATTTTTTCAGTGTTTTAAAGAGAGAAGTTAGGTTATTGCCTTGAGATATTCCTCCCCCTCCCCCTCCCCTCCCCCTCCCCCTCCCCCGCCTCCTTTCTTCTCCCCTCCCCTCCCCCTCCCCCTCCCCCTCCTCCCCTCCCCCTCCTCCCCCTCCCCTCCCCCTCCCCCTCCTCCTCCTCCTCTTCCTCCTCCTCCTCCTCCTCCTTCTTCATCATCATAGGTATTTATAGCTCTAAATTGCCTTCTAAGAACTGCTTTCGTTGCATTCCATATGTTTTGGTATAGTATGTCTTAATTTTTATTCCTTTCAAAGTATTTTATAGTTTCCCTTGTGATTTCTGTTTTGAGCCATTGGTTAATAGGAGTGTGTTGTTTAATTTCCACATATTTGTCAGTTTCCCACATTTCTTTATGTTACTGATTTCTAATTCCATTCCGTTGTTCTCAGAATGAAGTTTATATTTAATTCCTTTTACATTTATTGAGATGTATTTTATGGCCTAGGATACGGTCTTTCCTGGAGAATGTTTCATGTGCACTTGAAGAGGATGCATATTCTGATGTTGTTGGGTGACATGTCCAACAGATGTCTGTTAGTGCTAGTTGGTCTGTTGTGTTGTGCTGTCTTCTATTTCCTTACTGGTGTTCTGCCTAGTTGTTCTGTACAATAGTGAAAGTGGCATATAGAAGTCCCCAAATGTTATTTGAATTTTTTATTTTTCCCTTCATTTTGGCCTGTTTTGCTTCAGGTATTTTGGTGCTTTGTTGTGAGGTGAGATCGGTAATTTTTTAAATAAAAGAGGATAGAATAGAAAATATCAGAATTCATTTTTGCAATAAGGTTAACAATAATTCGGTAAGTCTTGTTTCACGTGTGTCTGAGTCTGTGTATATGTTATGATATTAGATGTATTTCTTACCGTAAGTTGTAGTCAAAAACATTTGAAAGCTGTGACTTTGCCAAGCCCCCATCTTAGTGCCTTTGGACTTTTACAGGCTGGATTAAAATCCCACCCACTTCTCCCCTCTACTTGGCTAATCACCACTATTTTTATCAGCTTAAGTTTAGATAATACTTCCTTGAAGGAGACTTCACTAATTCTGTATGACAAGAGAAGTTACTTTTGCTGCATGTTCCTGTAGTCCACTGTACTTCCTATATTCTGGATCTTATTGGAATGATTTATCTCCCTCTTCCTTCCTGTACTGTAAGGCTTGTAAGGGCATGGCTTACACACATTTTATTCACTACTCCATCTATAGCAGCAAGCAGATGCTTGGAAAGTTGTCCACGTTCAAGAAATAATTACTGACCATATAATTAAAGCACAGTGGGACAGTGCTTTAAAGGACAGTGGGAAGTCATACCTAATATTATACCAAAGGCTTATAAATAAATATATCTATGAGAATTTATTGTATATTAGACATGAATGATGTACTATAGTGAATTCCATTATATAGAGAAGCAAATTGAGCCTCAAATAGAGAAAGTAACTTCCCCAATGTTACACTGTCCTGTCTAAGTAAGGAACAAACAAAAGTGTTATAAGAATTTAGGAAAAAGAGATACTCGTAGACTGCAAAGGTCAAATGATGGCTTGTTACAGGAGAGGAAGCCACCCTAGGCCTTGAAAAATGCTGGAATCTGGGGCAAGGTTGATGAGTAAGGCAGGCAGCGTTATGTTCAGAGGTGGGGAATGGGAAAATCAGAATTCATCTCACGGTTTGCATTTGAAAATACTCAAACTCTCACCACAGCATCAACAGAAAAAAAAAATTAGAAAGCTCCTTTTCAAGTTAAAGCAAAGCAAAGATGTATTAGACTCAGCTAAAAGATCATCAGCAAGTAAGGCAGGCAGCCGGAATGACAGATTAGGCTAGCTATCCAGTAAGTGTCCCTTGTAAAGGACTAAATTCCCTTCTGGGTTTCAGTGTTAATGAAATGTGAACATATTGCGTCATCTAGTGGTGTTATTGAACACACATCTATATGAATCTGCTTTCTTGGCTGGTTTTCACTAATATTACCTGATACAATGGAGACTAGTTTGCTGAAGGTTTAGGATAAACTTTGTCTTTTAAGATTCTCAAGGACTGAGATCTGTTGATAAAATAGAGCAATGACTTTCAGGCACTATTGTGGATGGAGATGCCTTGAAAGATCTGTTTTATTCCTCTAAACACTTGGAAAATCTTAGGTAGATTTAACAAGAAAAATCATTGGAAATGAATTCAAGAGAGATAAAATTTCCAAGTGTTAGAAACAAAGATATCTTAAAGCCAAAGTTGTGAGCCTCCACTCAAGTCAGATTCTCTCAGGTTATGGGAACAAATTTCATCATCTGCCATTTCTGGGTCAGTTTTAATGTATTGGTTTATGTTCTCTTTGTAGTTATTATGCTACTTTTGCATGCCTGGTCATTTTTGCTTGGATGTCAGACATTGTGAATTTTGCCTTGTAGGGTCCTGATGTTTTAGTATTCCTATAAATATTCTTGAGCATAGTCCTAGGACCCAGTTAAGTTACTTAGAATTATCTTAGCCCTATTGAGTTTTGCTTTTAAGTTAGTTAGGTGGTACCAAAGCAGTGTTTAGTTTAGGGCAGGGGCTTTTTTTGTACTACCTGTAAGCCAATAATGGTTTTTACATTTTTAAATTGTAAAAGAAAAAAAAATGCAACAGAGGCTGAATGTGGTCTGCAAAGCCTAAAATATTTCCTATCAACCTCTTCATAGAAGTTTACTAAGGTTAATTTTTCCCCAGTACTGAGGCAAGACCCTTCTTAGTATTCTAATTGATGCCTTATCTATTATGAGATTTTTCCACTCTGGTTCTTGGTCAGAAATTCTGCTTCAGTGTGTTCTATGTCACATCCATTGGCCTGCCATTAACCAAAGCAAATCATAGGCCATATTTGACAATGGGATGGAGCTTAAGTTCCCAACAAGGAAACACTTGTTGTCATGTCACTGCATGTCAACAGATAGGATCGTTTTTCTGGAAAAAAGAGTGCATGATTGTAAATCAAATCTAACATACACACCTAGACTAAATAAGATAGATGTTCTTTCAAGGTGGTACTAACTCTGAGCCTTTATTTGTGATTGCAGAATTTCTCGTATTACTAATGAGTACTCAAGAAGGTCTTTTGTTTTCATTTGTGTATTTATTCAGTGAGTATTATAATCTTTTATATAAGCTTATTTGAAAATATGAAGGAAAGTCTTGAATTTAACTATTATTAGGAGATTTCAGAGCCCATATTTACATTCACGTTTCCACAATTTTGATGAGAAGGGATGGAGGATACAAACAAACAAACAAATGTATTTGGGTGTCTGTGATCTCACAAGCACTGTGTACAGTCTGTATATTTGCTCTCTCTTCTCATCCTCATCGAAACTCTCCATGGTAGGTATTAATAACCCTAATTGATGGACAAGGAATTTGAGTTTTACAATAACTAAGTTGGTCATACTTCAAAATGTCAGGGATTAGAGCTCAGGTGTGTCTGACCTCAAACCTGTTGTCTTATGTGTCATGATACATAGCTCCTCACAGCAATCAAGGAAATCAGCAGCCATGCACAGCCAGCAGCTTATACCCCCAACAGTTCTTCCCTGTTCATTCATGTGTGGTGGCCATTAGGAAGATGAGATCACTTTTGATGAGAAAGAAGTCCGAAGACTGCTGGCCCACAGTAACTCATGATTTTCCTTTGGAGAGCAATGAAAATTTGATGCTTACACTTCCTGATTTACTAAGGCTGAAAGCAATGATCCAGTCAAACCAGTGCTTTGGGGATGGTCCCTTGATTAACACCAGTGCCACTGTGAAAAATTAAATGCTCTGTATTCTTAAATATTTGAAGATTCTCAGAAGAAATAATTGCTTATGAATATCTTAAACTGATCTAGTTAAATGGCAGTTGCTCTTGCTGTTAAAAAATTTAAGCATGAAGCATAATAATCCTTTGTGTAATTTGTCCATGGTTTATTCAATCACTCCCCTGTTGATGGACATTTGAGTTGTCTCCAGTTACTTGCTATTTATTACAAATAATGCTTCCTTTGTATCAGCTTTTGCTACAAAATACCATGTAGTAAACAACCACCAAGACTTAGTTGAATATAAAAATAATTATTTATTGTTTACATCACTTAAAGCTCAGCTTTGGGACTGGCACACTGTCACTTCCACTCACATGCCATCATTCAAAGCAAGCCACCTGGTCAAACCCAACATCAAAGGTGGGGAATTGCTTCGCCCATGATGAGGCCATGACAGAGTTGTGGGTACAAGGAAAGCTGAAGAGTTGGAGAGAAATATATAATCTACTGCAGCCTTGTGCAAAATTTTGTCAAAGTATTTTTTTTTTTTTTTTTTGTGGTACACGGGCCTCTCACTGTTGTGGCCTCTCCCGTTGCGGAGCACAGGCTCCGGATGCACAGGCTCAGCGGCCATGGCTCACGGGCCCAGGTGCTCCGCGGCATGTGGGATCCTCCCGGACCGGGGCACGAACCCGCGTCCCCTGCATCGGCAGGCAGACTCTCAACCACTGCGCCACCAGGGGAGCCCTGTCAATGTATTTTTGAAATACATTCCTAGTAGTGGGATATTTGGGACATGGATTAAGTACACATGTATTTTTTTCTACATATCACCAAGTTCTCCTTCATAGTAGTTTAAACATTTAAAAACATTCTACAATCAATATATGATATTGCTTTCCCACAGTCTGTTTTGTCAGTCAGTATAGTTTTACCTTTTATTTCTCTTACTATAAGCAAGGTTGAGGATCTTTTAATGAATTTAAAAGCAATTTGCATTTCTTTTTCTTCTGCGAATACTTTGTATTTGTTGGAGGAGATAATTGAGAGGATGTGACTGCCAGTTGACCTGAACGCTGGGCCAGGCAATTGGAGGCACCTCGCCCACCCCTGTCCTTGGCATGTACACTCTGCTCACCGTTCCCACAGTGAGAGCTGTTTTCAAGGATGCAGCCTTGAGAAAGTGAGGTGGTGTTGAGACACTCTGAAAAGTGTCCGTGACTGAACCCAGTTAATCCCTCTATATAAACTTTTAAGATTCTGGTGGGCGGATGCCAAGATCTACTTGTCTTTTGTCTGCCCACAACAAGTCTGGTGTGTAAGTTCCCTTGCTTATTAAACCTGCCACCTACCAATTCGGAGTGGCTGCCCTTGTCTTTGTTTCTTCAGGCTCTCCTTACCCTGTATGGGGATAAGTTTCAGATTTTTACCCAAGAAGCTCCCGGGTTTGTGAACCAACAAGATCCCTGCCCACCCCCTGCCCCCCATCCCCCCTTTTGGTAAAGATTTGGCCATTTATTTCTCTGTCTTTAGAAGTTGTTTACACAACAGGGAAATTACAAGTTTGTAAATATTTTTTCCTGATTTTTAACTTGGCTTATTGTGTTTTGGCATATAAATGTTTTAAATTTTTATTTAATCAAATTTACCAACCATTTTCCATTTCGCTTCTGGATTTGGAGGCATAGCTAGGAAATTTTCCCCCATTTGTGAAAAAAATCTACTCATGTTTTCTTCTTGAACTCATATAGTTTTTTTTTTCATACTTAACTCTTTTATACATTTATAATGTATCCTGTTGTAAGCAGTGAATCTGATTTTAACTTTTTTATACAGGCATACCTCCTTTAATTGCACTTCATAAATATTACGTTTTTTACAAATTAAATATTTATGGCAACCCTGTGTTGAGCAAGTCTGTCAGTGCCATTTTTTCAAGAGCATTTTTCTCACTTCCTGTCTCTGTGTCACACTTTGGTAATTCTCACAATATGTTGAACTTTTTCATTATTATTATATTTATTATGGTGATCTGTGATCAGTGATATTTGATTTACTATTGTAATTTTCTGGGACGCCACAAACTGTGCCCATATAAGATGACAAACTTAATATATGTGTGTTTTGACTGCTCCACTGACCAGCTGTTCCCCTGTCTCTCTTCCTTTCCTTGGGCCTCCCTAGTCCCTGAGACCAAGCAATTTTGATATTAGACCAATTATTAGGCCTCTGAGTGTTCAAGTGAAAGGAAGAGTCACACATTTCTCACTTTAAATCAAAAGCTAGAAATGATTAAGCATAGTGAGGAAGGCATTTGAAAGCCAACACATTGAAAGCTTAGGCCTCTTGGGCAAGTCAGCCAAGTTGTGAATGCAAAGGAAAAAAAAGTTCTTAAAGGAAATTGAAAGTGCTACTCCAGTGAACACACGGATGATAAGAAAGCAAAGCAGTCTTACTGCTAATATGGAAAAGGTTTTAGTGGTCTGGATGGAAGATCAAACCAGCCACAACATTCCCTTAAAGCCAAAGCCTTATCCAGAGCAAGGCCCTGACTCTCTTCAATTCTGTGAAGGCTGAGAGAAGTGAGGAAGCTGCAGAAGAAAAGTTTGAAGCCAGCAGAGGTTGGTTCATGAGTTTTAGGAAAGAAGCCATCTTCATAACATAAAAGTGTTAGGTGAAACAGCAAGTGCTGATGTAGAAGCTGTAGTAAGTTACCCAGAAGATCTAGCTAAGATAATGAATGAAGGTGGCTACACTAAAAAATCAAAAAGATTTTCAGGGAAGATCAAACAGCCTTATATTTGGAGAAGATGCCATCTAGGACTTTCATAGCTAGAGAGGAGAAGTCAATGCTTGATACAAACCTTCAAAGGACAGGCTGACTCTTTTGTTAGGGGCTAACGCAACTGGTGATTTATGTTAAAGCCAATGCTTATTTACCATTCCAAAAATCCTAGAGCCCTTAGAATTTAGAATTATGCTAAATCTACTCTGCCTATGCTTCATATGTAAATGGAACAATGAAGCCTGAATGATAGCACATCTGTTTACAACACGGTTTACTGAATATTTTAAGCTCACTGTTGAGACCTACTGCTCAGAAAGAAAAAAAAAAAAGACTCCTTTGAAAATATTACTGTTCATTAACAATGCACCTAGTCACTCAAGAACTGTGATGGAGATATAATAAGATTCATGTTGCTTTCATGCTTGCTAATACAACATCCATTCTGCAGCCCATGGATCCAGGAGTAATTCTGACTTTCAAGTCTTATTACTTAAGAAATACACTTCATAAGACAATAGCTGCTATAGACAGTGATTCTCTGTTGGATCTGGGCAAAGTAAATTGAAAACCTGGAAAGGATTCATCATTCTAGATGCCATTAAGAACATTCATGATTCATGGGAAGAGGTCAAAATATCAACACACAGGAGTTTGGAAGAAATTTATTTCAACCCTCTTGGATGACTTTGAGGGGCTCAAGACTTGAGTGGAGGGAGTAACTACAGAGGTGGCAGAAACAGCAAGAGAACTAGAATTAGAAGTGAAGCCTGAAGATGGGACTGAATTCCTGCAATCTCATGTTAAAAATTGAACAGATGAGACGACTTCCTTCTTATGGATGAGCAAAAGAAAGCAGTTTCTTGAGATGGAAACTACTCCTGGTGAAGATGCTATGAAGGTTGTTAAAATGACAAAAAGAAATCTAGAATATTACATAAACTTAGTTGATAAAGCAGTGAAAAGGTTTGAGAGGATTGACTCCATTTTTGAAAGAAATTCTGCTGTGGGTAAAAGGCCATCAAAAGCAGAGAAATTGTTCGTGAAAGGAAAAGTCAATCAATGCAGCAAACTTCATTTTTTCTTATTTTAAGAAATGGCCGCAACCACCCCAACCTACAGGAACGACACCTGATCAGTTAGCAGCCACCAACATCAAAGCAATGATTTGACTACTAGCAATGATTTGCTACTAGCAATGATTATGACTCACTGAAGGCTCAGGTGATGGTTAGCACTTTTAAGCAATGAAGTATTTTTAAATTAAGGTACATACTTTTTTTTAGATATAATGCTATTGCATACTTAATAGACTATAGTATGGTGTAAACATAACATTTATATGCACTGGGAAACCAAAAAATTCTTGCAACTCCATTTATTGTGATACTCACTTTATTGCTGTGTTCTGGAACTGAACCTGCAATATCTCTGAGGTGTGCCTGTATAGGTATTCAGTTATCGCCATACTACTAATTTGAGATGCTCCCTTTTATTATATTAAAAGTCACATGTAACTGGATCCATTTCTGGATTTCCTATTATGCTCCATTTATATGTTTGTCTATTCTGGTGTCTGAACAGCTTTTAATTATAGAGGCCTATTATGTTTAAATTTCCAGTGGGCTAGTCTACCCAGTACTTACAATGCTTACTCATTTGTTCAGAGTTTACTGTATATTTGCATTAGTTATCTATTATTGTGTAAAAATTACAACACACTTAGTGACTTAAAACAGTACTCATTTATTTTCTCATAGTTTCTCATATTTTATATATATATATATAACATACTTTAGAATATATATATTTACACATACAAGTATTCTATTATATGTATATGTATATGTATATTATATGTATACACACACACATCCTCTACTTCATTGATTATGTGGATTCCCCCAGAGCAGACCCTAAGACAAGGGCTAGCATTGTCCAAGTTGTCTACTTACAAGAGCACCTCTGGCAGCAGGAGTGAAGGAAGGAGGAACAGTCAGTATAAGAGTGTGTTATTGGGGTACCACTTGGTGAAACTGGGGCCCGATGCTCACCCAGCCTCTCTGAGCATTTGTCGTGCTCCTCGCCGTTGTCCGCTTTGGTTTGAGTGAGGGAGCAGTTATCTCAAATGTTGTGGGCTATCATTAGAGGCTTTTGTTTCCCTTTGCTTTGGGGCTGCACATATGTGCTTGCCAAGTTGGCTCTTGCCAGTGTCTAGATGTAAAATTTCTGCAACAGAAAGTGAAAGATGGGTGGAGATAGAAGCCTGAAGCAAGGCCCTGTCAGCAGGAAGTGAGTCAAACCCCACCTGGAACTGCCTACCATGTGGCAAAAATCAGAGGTGAGGCCCAGAGCTTTGCACTGGGACACTGGCAACATCGGGTGCATTATGTCTTAAACATACTAGTTTTTGTTGGCTTCATCTCTCTTGAATTGAGATGTGTGCTAAAGTCTCCAGTTGTTAGTCTATGTATTTTCTCTTTTGTCTCATTTAGACAATGATTTATGAAAAGTGTTGCTATGTTATTAGATGAACAAATATTAACATCTATAATTGCTTTGTTGTAAGTTGTTGCCTTTAGCCTTATAAAGTGACTTTTAATACTTTGGGATCTAAATCGGTATTGTTAATCATAAAGGTTGTGACCCTTGCTTTCATTTTTTTAAAAAAAATTCCTTAGTATTATCTTTACCTAGCCTTTTATTTATTTATATTTTTAGTGGGCTATTTTTAGAGCAGTTTTAGGTCCACAGCAAAACTGAGTAGAGAGTGCAGAGATTTCCCATATACTCCTGCCCCCGCACTCCCACAGTCTCCCCGTTATCACCATAGTGTGTGCATTTGTTATAATCGATGCACCTACACTAACACATCATAATCATCCAACATCCATAGTTTACCTTAGGGTTTACTCTTGGTGTTATGCATTCTATGGATTTTGAGAAATTTATAATGACCTGTATCCATCATTGCTCTGTTGTACAGAATAGTTTCACTGCCCTAGAAATCCTTTGTGCTCTGCTGATTCATTCCATCTCTTCTCAACCCCTGGCAACCACAGATCATTTTACTGTCTCCATAGTTTTGCTTTTACCAGAATATCATGTAGTTGGAATCGTATAGTATACGCAGCCTTTTCAGATTGGCTTTTTTTTTTTTTTTTTTTCGCGGTACGCGGGCCTCTCACTGTTGTGCCCTCTCCCGTTGCGGAGCACAGGCTCCGGACGTGCAGGCTCAGCGGCCATGGCTCACGGGCCTAGCCACTCTGTGGCATGTGGAATCTTCCCGGACCGGGGCACGAACCCGCGTCCCCTGCATCGGCAGGCGGACTCTCAACCACTGCGCCACCAGGGAAGCCCTGATTGGCCTTTTTTTTCACTTTGTAACATGTCTTCATGTCTTTTCATGGTTGATGGTTCATTCTCTTTTGGCACTGAATAATATTCCATTGTCGGGATGTACTATTCTTTAATTTTTAATTCTTTAATTTTTAATCTTTCCAAATCTCTTTGTATAAAAATATGCCTCTTATACACAGCATAATAGTGTATTTTGCTTTTTTACCCATTCTGAAAATCTTTTCCTTTTTATAGGTGATGTAAGTCCATATATATTTATTGATACAGTGATAAAATGAAATGGTTGGTCTCAGTTCTGACATATATATATATGTATATATATATATTTCTATAATATATTCCGTATATATTTGCTGTATCTATATATTTAAATATGTAACGTTACATATATAACGAAGGTGTATATTTGTATATGTTACATATAAAATACATTTATTATAAAGTACATATTTTAGTTATCTTAATATGTAGGATATGTAATTATGTATAATTAAACAGAAAAGATCCAATATTTTATATGTTTAATTAGCTCTCTCTTTCGATAAAGCTTTTGTTATTTAGGAAGATGTATTTATTTGTGATAATGATCACTTTTGTACTCATGTATTTGTATAATGCCCTTAGTGTCTTCTTTTTCTTAGCTATTATTTATTGATTTTGTCCTATGACACTATTTAAATTAGCTGGTGCCATCTTATTTTCCTCAGCATCTGGATTAAAATAATACTCTTTTACCCCAGATACTGTAGAAGCCTATCAGCAAGCTTAATCTACGTTCCTTACATGCTCCCATTTCCTCTTTTTCTGATAGTTGTACCGTATCTATGTTGCCAGAACATGTAGTCATTACATGCTCTACTGTCTCATTTAATTATGTAGTCTTACATCTACAAGCATTTATGTGTGTATGGTGTGTGTGTATAGATACACATATGTATGCACGTACACAAATATACTATACGTGCATACACACACACACACACACACACACCCATATACCATCTCTCAAATCCAGGCATGTAAGGACCAATCTCTCTGTTCTTAAACTCTGTCTTTAGCTTTGTGATAGTGTATTGATATTTAATTTGGAGGACCAAACTATGAAACTTTTTCTGTTTTCAGAAATTCCTTCTCTGTATCATATTGCCCAGACAGCACATTCCATTCCTGTCAACTAAATCTCAGGGAATTCCTTCTAACCAACTGGAGTATGACCCCCTTTCTTGTCTTCCTCGCTCATTTAGCTGAAGTCCCCTGACTATCACCTTATTTAAAAAACCCAAAGAAAGTCCTTTGTTTGTCACATTTGGTGTTCAGCGTATCCTATTTCTTGCATTTTTGTCTGTAAAGCTAGGTAACTTTTGGATTACACAAGGAAATCAAAGTTTTGCACAATTACTGGTTAAATTTAGTCATGGCCATTATAATTGCTAACCGTTAAACAAAATCATGATTGTGGCATCTGGAAACTGTAAAGGTTATGCAAGAGGAAAGAGAATTAAGTAATCTAGAAAAGAGCTAGCAGACAAGAAAGCAGTAGAATGTTTTAGAGGGAATAATAATTAAAATTATGCATATTTGCACATTCCTTTAGAGAGAAACTATTGTTGTGAGACTTGACATCTACTCTTCTGTAGAACTTTATTGTTTGAAAGAACAAGTTCAAATATTTAAATATATAAAGAATCTTTAACATGCCGTCATCAAACAGATTTGAATACCAAGTCTTATGATCTCAGTGTCCCAACTTTGGAGTATTGAATTTACAGATTTATCTATTTATTTTTTTATTTTTAATTTATTTTTAAAATAAAAGACCATTAATACGAGAAGCATTATTTGTATATGTGTGTGTTGAGTGATACAGAAATGTAAGAAAATGTTAGTGATACAGAAATGTAAGAAAACGTTACTGTATCCAAACCATTATCTGTCCAGTTCAGCACTTGTCAAAAGATAGAGCACAGAGAAGGTCGAAGCATAACAGCAGTTACTCTGGGTTTTACTACTCACTTGATTGAATGGCTATACCAAGTACCGTTTTCTTGACCACTGTTGAGAAATGCATGCATATTTTTTAACCAGTAATGTGATTTACTTGAGAGTTTAATTTCCAGTGATGATAAGGGGGATGAAATAATTTTAGTTTGCCACTAGGGGGATTTTCTTTTTACTTATAGGAAAAAACCTTTTGGATCAGATGAGGTTGATTGCACCCAAGGGTGAGAATACATTATAGAATGGACTTGCTCCACTTTTCAGACATAAACCTGGGAAGATCCAGAGATCAATATGTTCTCTAGCTTATTAGAAGCTACAACTTCCCATTTTGTTCTCACTGAATGCAGGGTTGGATTCCCAGCTCACCTAAACCCAGACATCTGTCCATTCACCAGGCAGTGAACAAATCTTTCAAGATCCATATGGAGGTTTTTCTTCTAAACCCACATAGGGCTACATTCTTGCTCTCTGCCATTCTTATCATCACAATTACTGTATGATGAAGGTACTATTACTATCTTCCTTTTATGGATGAGACAGTGGCTACAGAGAGGTTAAATGAGCTGGGATTTGAACCCAGACGGTCTGCCTTCTTTGCTCTTAAGCACTATTCTGAACCACCATGGGAAAGTACCACACAGGGTACCTGGCATACAGAAGATAGCCAATAAATGTGCAGCTCCCAAAAGAGTAGTTTTAAAAGTACTGCTGAATAGCTAGAAAAGAAATCTGCATGCTGTCGTGCAGAGTTTTGTCTGTGGGCCGCACACGTCGGAGTATTGGACTTTATTTTACACCTAGAGAATCAGAAATGCGGAGACTGAGGCGCAAGAGTGTTCATTTTTGATTCTCCCCTCTGGCAAATGTTTTGAACACCAAAGCTTGAGGCTACTAAAAGTGGTTAAAGGAGTAGGATCTGGGAGGTAAAATATCTGGGACATTAATATAATATCTGGGGCATATTATGTTATTGATACAATCTGGGACAGCTGTCTCTAATTTACTACTTGTTTCTATGTGTGTATTCAAAGTCATTTAAAAATATGTGTGTGCATATTTAAAATTATTTAATAGAAAAATCACAGGGAAACAGCTTATAGCCAGCTTCTACATACAGTTGCTGCAATCAGAAGAATGGTTTATGGTGACAGAGAAGAAATAACCAAATGATACGTGACTGACAACCATCCTTTCTGCTGGACAGTAGCTTTGTGGGGCCATGGCCAGTCTCTCTTGCTCCCTGTGTATCCTACACTAAGAACAATATTTTATGCCCATGTATATCTGACATTTAATAAATTGAGGAAAACAATTCCGTACAATGGGGAAAGATTTTTTTGACCAATACCCAATCTAACTATTACACTTTTCTTCCCTAAAGCCAAGAAGGTCTTTAAAATGCTTTTCATCAGAGCCAGCATTTTTATAGTGGCTTCCACAGGCAGAAGGAATTTATCAGAGCAAGTCAACACTGGAAGACCTCCATCCCTTCTAAAGTTTCTGAATTCATCCAGATTTTGCATTGCCAAATTAATACAAAGACAGAAGTGCACAATTACGCAAAGAGATTTCCAAGAGCCCCCTGTCATCAGCATGTTAGCTCTGAGATAAGGAAGTGACAGAACTGATGCTGGATTATGTAAAGAAAAAGAACGAGAAGAGAGGGCATTCAGTTGTTTTCCAAGAAGAAGGTGGTGTCTACGTAAACTGGTCAGGAGGCTTGGTAGTTGACACCACATCTGCGCTTCAGTTAGTCCTGAAGTTATATGGATTATAATTTGCTATAAATATGGGCACAGATCAGAGGTGTGCAGGAGCAGTTATTTCTATAAGTTTAACTGAAGAACTGCCCATGTTCTCTTTAGCCTAACTCAGAACAGTAAGTAAGGAGGGGAACCTATCAGCCCTGATAATTTGATTATCCCAACAACCTTAATGAAGATGATGTCAAAGAAAATACTACCAAGTAAATAATATATTTCAAAGAATAGTACTTTTTCAATCCCCTCAAAGCTGTTTGATCTTCATTATTGTCTTGTTGTAGAGGTGGGAAACCGAGACTTGGAGGGGGTCAATAACTTGCTCAAGGACATACCTAGTAAGGGAATACATAGTATTCAAAAAAGAGGTTTCATGGCAGGGAGTCCTTGGACCACATGCAATTCCTGTTTACAAGGTAAATGACTTCACTGAGTGAGGCTCTTCATCCCCACCTTATTCATCTTTAAATGAATGGAGTGGAATAAATCAACTCTAACATTCAGTGCCCTTTCTGTGTTACTGGTCTGAGTACCAGTTGCCAGCAGAGGGTGCCAGAGCCCTTTGAAAGTTGTTTTTAGTCCGTCTCAGTCCTGGCATTCAAATTAGCCAGTGTGAATCAAATTATTGCTTGGGGGTTGGGGGTTGGGAGTTGGAGCTGTTGTGGAGTTACCTGACTCCCTCTTTCACGTTCTTAAAGAGGGAAAAACAACCTTTTCATTAAATTGTAAGAGATATGCCGTTACAGTGTTACTTGTTAATCAAAACAGGCTTCCCAAATCCAAATGCAATTAAAATTGAGTTTTCAGACCTTTATCTCCTTCCTCTTGGGTGTGTAGCCTGCTCTGGGGACTCCTGCTGGGAATATTGCTTTGAAAACACTAATGTGTATAGCAGGCCTGTGGGTATGGCACCAGGGAAAGGGGAGGAGGGAAGCTGTCCTGTCAATTAAAGTGAAAGGAATCTGAAAGATGAGGACAGATGTAGGGGCATTCTGTGGTGACAGAAATCTCTGCAAGCCTGCCCCAGAGACCAATAGCAGAGTCATTCTCTCTTGTGGTCTTGGGCTGAAGAATTGCTACCCCAGATTCACATGCCAGTTTCATGGAGAGTTTTTTTTGGGGGGGGAGAGGAGGAGGTGAGGTGAGGCACTGTAAAAGAGACGTGATTTGTAGGTTGAATTCATGTCTGATACCTTAGAAAACATCTACAGCAGCATTATTTGAGGACTTTACCTGAGACATTTCCAGTGATATAAATTACCCCATTGTAGAGCAATTATACTTGCAGCATCTTAGACCATCTTATTAGATACTTCTGACTCAGTTGAGTATTTCTGATAATAATTGTTTGAGGAAATTAAAATGTCAGGCTCTTCAGTCTTTGCTAATTTAAATGTTCTTCTTCTGTTAGACTGAACTGGGAGAGACGACCTCAGAATAAGTGCATTCTAGTTCTGCTCTACACCAAGCTAGGTATAATTTGACATTTGCAACACTATCCCTTTTCTTTCAAAGACTGGTTTTCAAGGATACTATGGGAGCAAGAAAGAATGTCATTGCCCCAGCTTGGGGAACAAAAAAGGGGCCCCAGGGAAGTGGTATCTAATCTGAAACTTGAAGGATGAGTCAGTTCTAGTCAGGCATGAAGGGCTTTGGGATGTGTGTTTTGGACAAGAGGAAGGCTCAGAAGGGAGATCATGCTCTTAAAGCATGTTGCCTGTTTTTCCAGAAAGCAACACAATGGAAATTATCACTCTCCATAGTACTGCTGTGAATTAAGAAGAATAATTAAATTAAGTTCATTAACAATATCAAATATGAGCAATGGAAGAATTTTGTCAGGTCGAACTTGTTTATTCCAAATCAAGAATTGGGTGTTGGATCAGGTCTAGGAAGAATTTTCCATTGCACTGAAATCTTGTGGGTACAAGAGACTTGTATCGGATTTGAAAAGAGCAATATATATTTTATCCTATGTTTCTGTGAAAGCTGATAGAATGGAGAGAAGAGAAAGAACACTGACCTCAGTAGGTTTAATGGGGACATATTTGACTGAATTACCCACAATGCCAGCTCATTTCCAATGTAATTTGTTTAAATTGAGATGTTCCAGATCTGTTGTTTTATACATGAATGGCTATTGGATGATCTTCCCCAAGCCTAGGAGCATCTGCCATGTTTGTGTTGAAATGTGCCTTTTCTTGTCACCTCAATTTCCCAACAACACTTAGCGAAGATGTCAGTAGAAAAAAATCCAAGTTTGAAATTCCTGTTTTGTTTCTATTTTAATCACCTGGCTAAAGGGCAGTCTACAAAGCAGCTGAAAGGCCACTATCACCAAAGGGATGCAATATCGAGAAAGACCTGATAAAAAGTCTCAGGAAAATAGAGCTACATACATTCATGTGGTTGTCAACTTTTGTGTTTGGAGTCTGAGGAATTGGTGTGGGGTGGAGGTGAGGAGGTTAAGGGCTATCTTCTAGGGGAATCTGGAGGACGTGAGTTCTGGTAATGTGAATTCCCTGGCTCTAGAGTGCAGTATTTGAGGTTAAAAGGAAATGCAGGTGTCCTACAGTTTAAATCCTAAAAGTGGTAAAAAGGGGAAATGAAAGCCCAGATAGGTTAACCAAGAGGGTTAAAGATGTTTCATCCATTATTTTCAATCTTAATTCCAAATATATCACTACCTCAGTCCCTAATATGTTCACAACACAGATGCTTTGGAGACACAGTAATGTTTCAGACATGGCCACTGTCTTCAAGGAGACAGTACACAGAAAATTCATGAGACTAGGAATCATTTGATGGCAGGAATTTTGTCTTATTCTATTCATCCTGAATTTGGCATTGCAAAAATGCTTCTTGAATGAATGTACTGGGTAGTACAGAAGGACACAAGGGATATATATCCGTGCTGGCGATTCAAAGATGGCATCAGAAATGGCTTCACAGGAGTTGTTTTAGCAGAGCAGGAAAAGATAAGAAAACATTTCCAGATAGACAGGGCAGGGAAGGGCATGTCAGAAAGAAGAATTAATATGTACATAGCGCTTGGAGCACTGTCAAGATGCCTCACAGAAAAGGGGTAAGATATAGGAGTCCAGAAGGTGTTGGAAGAACCGCAGATGCAGACCAGATAATGAAGGATTTGGGGTGAAGTCTTTGGACTTCATCTTGTAGCACCGGGCTTCTCAAACTATTTATGGTGAAAAACCAGTTGTTGGTTTTTATTCCCCAGTCTTTCGCAGACCAAAAGGAAGATGGAGTTTGTGATACAAATGATTCACCACATGGGTTCAGCAGCACCCTGTATTTACCCTGTTCAGTGACACAAGTCCACTCATCACATGCTTGGATGTCATGGCAATGTCAAATGTCTATAAAGTTTTCAAGCCCTTGCTCTCCCTTTCTGCACTTACCTTATCATGAACAGGAACAAAGGTTGGCTCGCCTTGACTGTGGACCACATTTTTTTTTTTTTTTTTTTTTTGCAGTACACAGGCCTCTCACTGTTGTGGCCTCTCCCGTTGCGGAGCACAGGGTCTGGACGCGCAGGCTCAGCGGCCACGGCTCACGGGCCTAGCCGCTCCGCGGCATGTGGGATCTTCCCGGACCGGGTCACAAACCTGTGTCCCCTGCATCGGCAGGCGGACTCTCAACCACTGCACCACCAGGGAAGCCCTGGACCACATTTTTGAATGGCACAGTTGAGGATGAGGAACCACCAGGAATGATATAATCAGGAAAATGCCTCCATCAAATTTGTGTCCTGGGAAGGTCATGCTGGCAGCAAGGTGGAGAAAGGCCTACAAATGGAGACTGAGTCAGGAAGATGATTCAGGAAATTGGTCAGATAAGAGGTGGTAAAGATCTGAACTGGGGTCATGCATATCCTAGTAGGAAATAGATCATGCATTTAAGAACCATTTCCAAAACAAAAATGGCAGGACTTGGTGACAGGAATATGTGAGGAGGCAGAGGGAAGGTTAGAGATTTCTGCAAAACTAGGGGTTGTTGGGATCCAGTTAAGAGAGGTTTGAGCCAAAAACTTCGAAAGGGGATCCTGAAGACTGTCCCAGGGAAGGGGACAGCTTCACTATATAAAGGAAGGGGTTTTCCTTAGGACAAAACAAAGATAACACTCAAACTTTAAGAATCAGAACCAGCTCTAAACAGGCAAATTGGCCTAAACACATATACGTAAAATTTAAACTTGGTTGTAGCAATGCAGTTTTGCAGCAGAACATTCCTCTCCTCTAAAGTCATGAACGAAATTACAGATTTGTCAGTGTAACCCTATCCCAACTTCCTGTTTGAAAGCTTCCTATCTTTCCACAGACTCAAAAACAAGCTCCAGCTGGCCTGATAAAATAAAAATTGCTCTTTAGGTGCAAAGAGCCACCGGTTCTGCTGTGCTGCCCAGAATGTAGTTTTGCTGCTGTGATTTACGGAGCAATTTGGTGGGGACATGGGGGTGGAGGGACTTGTAACCTGGGACGCTAGCTTCATGTCTCCTATTTTTTACCTAATAATGGGGAGAAGTAATTCTGAAGGTCTTTCCAGTTTGCTGATATGTGCTCAAACCTACCACCTCTATACTTCATACAACTCAGATGCTCTACCCACTTGTTATTTTCCAGATGTATGTGTTTTCTTTCCTGTGATAACTACCAGTCCCCCAGCCCTATTGCCTATACAAGGCCTGTTTTAGACAGACTGAATAAAGTCTGGCTTGAACTTCCAGTACTATGTTGAATAAGAATGGTGAGAATTGGTATCTTCACCTTGTTCCTGATCTTAGGGGTAAAGTATTCAGTCTTTCACCTTTAAGTATGATGTTGGCTGCAGGTTTTTTTTGTGTATTTTCTTTATCAAATTAAGGTAATTCTCTATTCCTAATATGCTGAGAATTTTTATCATAAATAAGTGTTGGATTTTGTCAAATGCTTTTTCTGTATCAACTGATATGATCGTATGATTTTCTTCTTTAGTCTGTTGTTACAGTGGATTACATTAATTGATTTTTGAAAATTGGACCAGGTCTTACATACCCAGAATACACTGCAGTTGGTTGTGACATATAATTCTTTTTATACATTGTTGGATTCAATTTACTAATATTTCACTGAAGATTTTTGCATCTAAATTTATGAGAGATATTGGTATGTCATTTTCCTTCTCTTGTACAGTCCTTTTTGTGACTTAATATCATGGTAATACCAAATAAAAAGCATTGGGAAGGGTTCCTTTCTATTCTGTTTTCTGGAAGGGATTTTGTAAACTTAGTGTTAATTCTTCTTTAAATGTTTGGTAAATTTCTTCACTGAAACCATCTGGGCCTGAAGATTTCTTTTTGGGGAGCTTTATATTACAAAGTAAATTTCTTTAGTGGTTGTAGGACTCTTCAGCAGCCTATTAAATCTTGGTTGTATGATGGTAGTTTGTGGGTTTTGAGGAATAGGTCCATTTCTTTAATGTCAAATTTATAAGCACAAAGTTGCTTGTATTACTCTCATATTATCCTTTTAATGACTACAGAATCTATAGTAATATCCCCTGTTTTATGCCTGATGTTGGTGATTTATGTATTTTCATCTTGTATCTTTGTCAGTACTGATAGAGGTTTATTAACTTTATTGAAGAAACCAGCTTTTTGTTTCACTGATTTTCCTCTATTGTCTTCTTGTTTTCAATTGTATTTATTTCTGCTCTTATCTTTGATATTTTGTTTTTTCTTCTTGCTTTGTGTTTATATTGCTCTTAGTTTTCTAGGTTTTTTTTTTTTTTTTTGGTGAGAATCTAGATTATTGATTTGAGACCTATTATCTTTTCTGATGTCTTAGGTGCTATAAATTACCTACAAAACTATAATGTGTATTTGTTTCTCCTTTCAGCTCTATCATTTTTTGTTTTGTATATTTTGAGGGTTTGTTGTTTGGTGCATATGTATTTAGGATTGCTGTTTTCTTGGTAGATTGAGCCTTTTATCATCATGTAATACTCCAGTCATTCACATATATGTGTGTGTGTGCGTGTGTGTGTGTGTGTATATGTATATATATGTAAGACTAAACGACCATATATATATGTAAGAGTAAAATCAAAAGAGAATAGCTTACATATACTATTACTATATATAGTACTATTACTTATATAATTCTGTTTCGATTTTATTCTGCTAAAACTCTGTTTTCATTTAAGATACTGTTATCATTAATGTTTCAGTTGATGTATGGCTATACAACAGGATTTTAAAAAGTGCTTTTGGTTGCAAGAGTCACACACTCAATGGAAGGTAACTTAAGCAACAAAGTCAGAGTTAATAAGTTTACATAACAAGAAGTTAACGAGTGACCATTCTAGTTTTGGGCATAGCTGAATTCAAGGGGGAGAAAAATCATTCTCTCTTGCTTTTTCTCCCCTGTCCCACCTCTGTTTTCTGTTTTAACTTTATTCTCACTCATACTTTTTCTACACAGTGTCTAAGATTACTACCCACAGTCCTTCACATGATGTTAGTTGTTTCAGGTAATCTAGATAGTCTTTTTTTTCCCCAGTGGTTTCAGGAAAACATCCTAGGGTGGCTTTGATTTGTCTGGGGCCTGTGTCATGTCATCATGCCTAAATCAATCATTGTGACCAGGGCAATGAGATGTTCTGGTTGAGCAGTTTGGATCATGGTCTTGACTCTGCGAGCCATATAATTGACCGACAAAAAGAGCAGGGTGGTGGTGGTGGAAAATATTGTGGTAGGTGAAGAGTAACCAAAATCTTTTACAGCATCCTGAAGTCAGAAGATACTGTCACCCAAAATATATCTCCTCCACTGTGTACTTCAAGTAGAAATGATTTGAGAACATGATGAGGCAACAACAGTGCAAAGCCAAGTTGTTTCACAGCCCTGGACATGTGACTTCCCTGAAAGTGTTTACCAGAAAAGTGAACCCCTTTTATATAGGCATTTTAACAGCCATATTTATTCTCTTGCTCATTGTTAAGCAAAAATAAATGGACGCAAACATCCTTGCCCCATGTGTTGAAAGATAAGTTTAAAGATAGGGAGTAAGAGGAAGATAGGATTTTAATGATGGGTGGATTAATATACTGAAAACACTGGAGAGGGCATCCCATATGTCAAGAATGAAATAGGTACAGATGTGAATAGGCAGGAAGCCTATAGGAGGAAGGAGTAAAATAAGGATGGAATTGTTGAGAGGAAAAATAAGAAAATGTTGGAAAAAATTCAGAAAGGGAACAGAGTACCAATTAATATGTGTATAAGAAGCAATGAAGGACCACACAAGTACAAATGTAAAACACTTGTGGCAAGGAGACCACTTTGCACCTTGGCAGCCTGACCTCGCTTTTTTTTTATTGCTGCCCTCCAGCCTCCCCTTCTTCTTTATTCTCCATATTCAGCCCCGGTCTCATCCCTCCTCTCTTCAGCCTCAGTGTTCACAGTAGGCACAAACCTCCACTGTAGCACATACACCACTGTATTGTAATTACCTGTTTTTGTGGCTCTCTCCACCTTGTTACTATTGAATTCCTCAAGGTCAGTGACTGTACCTTATGTATCGTTGTGAACGTGGTGTAAAAAAGCCTTTGGAGCTGATCAGCACGTTATGATAGGAACGTTTCAATCTCATTAATTGTAATAGTAGAGGCGGTCATTTCTCCTGATCAACTATTCCTTTTGATTAACAAATGTCTCAGTTTCAGAGAGAACTAAGCTTTCCCTTTGAAAAATAGTTTCTTTTAATTGGCTGATGTACAAAAATATGATCATGAAATCCTAGTCAAACACGTAGACCTCTAAATCAGTGAGCATCAGGGACCTCCACAATCTACTTATCTCTTTGGTTTGCTTTTGGGAAGAGGTTCTGTTGTTGGATATCAGGCCTGTGGTGCAAGCAGTCAGGATGAGAACTGCTGGCCTCGTTGGAATGGCATTCTCCCCCAGAATTCATAATTGACAGGCTCAGCAGCTATACTACACCGCTGCCTGCACCTTTCAATATTTTAATGACTGTTTCCAGGGTTCCCTGGCCTGTGAATTGTCCCTCTCCTGTTACTCATCTCTCATGAGCAGTACTGACATTGTTTGAGTCCAGGCATTCCGGATCACAAAGTGTCCCCAATCCCATACTCCCTAGGCTGGTCTGCTGGGAGTTGGAAATCTTCTCCTATCTCATTCCACAAAGGAAGTGATATTCTCCCAGGAGCACTAGTCCTGGCCACCCTGGCTGCTGATAACAAGACTCCCTGTCATCCACGGGGCGAGGGCCCCTCCTGCCTCCTTTCTTAGTTTTTAGTAACAGCAGCAGCTGCCTCAAGTCATACAATTTCTCCTTGTTTTTCCTGATCTCTTTCTTTCTTCCTTCAAAAAAAAATTTTTTTAATGGAATCTTTACCTTCCTCAAACTGCTTTCCCAATGTGAGGCCAAGAGATTAAATCGTCTCGGGGTAACTCGGACCCACCAGCTGTTGCTGCTGGCTTGCCGTGATTGTCAGTGAGTTCATTGAAAACGTATGTGTGATCTTTCAACACATCCACAAGTGAGGGGTGAAAGAACTTGCTGCTGGAAAAAAGTTTCCTGATGTGTCACTAAGTGCATACACATGATGAAACGGGATCTCAGGACAGTCATTTCAAATGACTCCCTGGCCTCTCAGCTTTCCCTTCTTTTGATTTTAGCAGCCAGATTCCAAAGCTTTGCCACACAGAGAGTTGCGTCTTTTAGCTGTGCAAGCATGGGGTTCTGGAGGAAGGCAGGAAGTGTGAGCAAGGCCTGACCACCCACTCAAGGCTCATGTCAGTGCTTTCAGCAGTTCAGTTACTGAGTTCCAAGCAACTCTGTGTCTAAGAGTAATCTCAGCCTGTTCAGGCATTCTTTTAGCAAACAGACACTGGGTTAGGTCCTGCAGATGGAGTGGCTTCTCTCAAGGAGCTTACAGTCTAGTGGGGGAATGGGATATTGCCCAGGTAAATATGACTGTGAAATGTAGAAGTGTTGGCTGCTATGGGGAATAAAACAGGATGACTTACCTCATCTGGGATGGAGGAGAGCCAGAAGTGCTCTTCGAGGAGAGGCCGACTCTGCAGTTAAATTGAGGGCATTCCTTCATTCACTCAACATTATTGAGTTTTTACAAAACCAGTCCCTATACTATGTGTTATGAATACAAACATTAATTTGACATGGCACCTACCCTCCCAGCCTCTCCATGGTGCAGAGATATATAAATATTCAATTAAAATATATTTCACAGTCCTATGGTAGAGCTAAGCCAGGGGCTATGAACACACATAAGAAGAGGCAATTTCTCCAATCTTCCCAGACCTCCAAAAGTTATATTAACTGTTCTTATGTGTGTTCATAGCCCCTGGTTTATTTTTACCACAGGACTGAAACAGTAATAACAGCTAATAGTTATTGAGGCCTTGCATGTGTCAGACAGTGTTCCGTTTGCTTTCTGTGTATTATCTCATTTAATCATGGCAACACCTCTATGATGTAGCTACTATTGTTAGCCACATTGAACAAGTGATGAAATTGTGACTTTGAGATATTAAATAATCTGCCCAGGTCATGCCAGAGGTAAAGAGTGCATGGAGCCAGGATTCCAATCCAGGTTCTAACTGTTCTGTTCAATTGTCTTCCTGGAATCAGCCAGAAAAGAAGGGAGAAAAAGCATTCTAGATACTGTGATCAGACCAACAGCAAAGGTACAGAACAGTGAGAGGGCATGGCCACTCCAGGAGCTGTAAGAGTTTGGTGTTTCTGAAACCCATGGTGCATCTGGGAAATGTAGGAGGGTATGAGGCTGAGGAGTGGGTGCATGATAGATTTTGATAAACCTCTTTTTCTGGGATTTTATTCATGATCATGGCTGCTATTCAAAATAATGTCAGGAGAAAAGAAAATGAAGAAAAATTCCATGCATTAAAATAAATCAGGAGAAAGAGTGAAAAACAAAATTGCATGGACCAGAGAAAAGGGACTAATATAGGATAAACCCACACAAAAATGGGAGCTCCATAAGTGTTAAATAATAATAATACAAAATTGTTTTGTATTATTTTGAAAACAAAATTACTGAATAATTTTGTATTACTATTATTACTGTTGTTATTATTTTGGTCTATTTTATTCACTGATGCTTAGAAAGGTGGAGCGGTGCCGAATTATAGTAAGTACTCAAATATTTGTTGACTGACTGGGTGAATGAATGAATGAGGCTGATAGGATGACCTAGACCCACATCACTGAGGCATTTATGTACTGTCTTAGTAAAGATTTTAAATTTCTGTTTTCCTTTGAAGAAAGATTTTGAACAATGATTTTTGAATGGGAATAATGATATATGTGAACCTAAGAAGAATGTCTTTGGTTATCATGGGCACTACGGATTATGGCCAATTTTGGCAAGACTCCAGAAATGGACCACTTAAGGGATCTTTGCAGAAGTAGCACAGAGTGTGATGAAAACTGTGCATTCCTCTTGAGACGTGTGTGAGGAGGCCATCTATATGGAGATGTCCAGTAACAGAAGGAAGGAGAAGAGAGAACAGACTTTTGGGGAATGCTTCCATAGCTGGTCAGGAGACCTGGATCCAGGGAAGAAAACAGTCAGAAATGCTTCAGAAAGTGCTCAGAATAAAATGACCAAAGGGGTAATGATATTTCAAGCAGATGGGAGTCACCAGGGCTAAATGCCTCAGAAAGGAAAGAGAAGTAATGTGAGGACTGAAGAAGATTCCTAGAATTTGTCACTAAGACGGCCATTAGTGACCTTGGAGAGAGCTGTTCATCTGAGGGGCTAAAATTAATTCCCGTGAGTCCAGGAGTGAATGGGAGAGGGTTTGAGAAAGTGTTAGATATGTTTGGGATGTTTAAAAAGAAGAGGGTAAAGGGAGTGAGAGAGAATAAAAGTAACAAAGTATTGGGTTGGCCAAAACGTTTGTTTGTTTTCTTCCATAAGATGGCTTTAGTAGCACTTAGTTGTTTTTAACTTCATTCAAAACAATTTTGTTACCTGTCATGTCAGAGTGCATTTTTTAAAAGAAGTATCAAAATTGGTGAATTTTTCTGTAGCCATTTTAATGCTGAATATGGACCAAAAAAACCAACATTTTTGGCATATTGTGCTTTATTATTTCAAGAGAGGTGAAAACGCAACTGAAATGCAAAAAAAGATTTGTGCGGTGTATGGAGAAGGTGCTATGACTGATCAAACATGTCAAAAGTGGTTTGCTAAGTTTCATTTTGGAGATTTCTCTCTGGACAATGCTCCACGGTCGGGTAGACCAGCTGAAGTTGATAGCAATCAAATCAAGACATTAATTGAGAACAATCAACATTATACATGCGGGAGATAGCCGACATACTCAAATATCCAAATCAAGTGTTGGAAACCATTTGCACCAGCTTGGTTATGTTAATCACTTTGATGTTTGGGTTCCACGTAAGTTAAGTGAAAAAAACTTTCTTGACCATATTTCTGCATGCGATTCTCTACTTAAACGTAACAAAAACATTCCGTTTTTAAAACAAATTGTGACGGGCGATTAAAAAGTGGATACTATGGGCTTCCCTGGTGACGCAGTGGTTGAGAATCTGCCTGCTAATGTAGGGGACACGAGTTTGAGCCCTGGTCTGGGAGGATCCCACATGCTGCAGAGCAACTGGGCCCGTGAGCCACAACTACTGAGGCTGCGATAGTGAGAGGCCCATGCACCGTGATGAAGAGTGGCCCCCACTTGCCACAACTAGAGAAAGCCCTCGCACAGAAACGAAGACCCAACACAGCAAAAATAAATAAATTAATAAACTCCTACCCCCAACATCTTCTTTAAAAAAAAAAAAAGTGGATACTAAACAATAATGTGGAACAGAGGAGATGGTGGGGCAAGTGAAATGAACCACCACCAACCACACCAAAGGCCAGTCTTCATCCAAAGAAGGTGATGGTGTGTATATGGTGAGAGTGGAAGGGAGTCCTCTATTATGAGCTCCTTCTGGAAACCCAAACGATTAATACCAACAAGTACTGCTCCCAATTAGACCAACTGAAAGCAGCACTCAATGAAAAGCATCCGGAATTAGTCAACAGAAAACGCATAATCTTCCATCAGGATAATGCAAGGCCACATATTTCTTTGATGACCAGGCAAAAACTGTTACAGTTTGGCTGGGAAGTTCTGATTCATCCACTGTATTCACCAGACATTGCACCTTCGGATTTCCATTTCTTTCAGTCTTTACAAAATTCTTTTAATGGAAACAATTTCAATTCCCTGGAAGACTGTAAAAGGCATCAGGAACAGTTCTTTGCTCAAAGAGATAAAAAGTTTTGGGAAGATGGAATTATGAAGTTGCCTGAAAATTGGCAGAAGGTAGTGGAACAAAGTGGTGAATATGTTGTTCAATGAAGTTCTTGGTGAAAATGAAAAATGTGTCCCTTAGTTTTACTTAAAAACCAAAGGAACTTTTTGGCAAACCCAATAAATATTAATGCGTGAGTTTATTTTATTTTAGTTTTTTGTATGGTGTTATGGAGTGTTCTAACTTCATTCTTTTACATGTAGCTGTCCAGTTTTCCCAGCACCACTTATTGAAGAGGCTGTCTTTTCTCCACTGTATATTCTTGCCTCCTTTATCAAAGATAAGGTGACCATACGTGCGTGGGTTTATCTCTGGGCTTTCTATCCTGTCCCATTGATCTATATTTCTATTTTTGTGCCAGTACCATACTGTTTTGATTATTGTAGCTTTGTAGTATAGTCCAAAGTCAGGGAAACTGATTCCTCCAGCTCCGTTTTTCTTTCTCAAGATTGCTTTGGCTATTTGGGGTCTTTTGTGTTTCCATACAAATTGTGAAATTTTTTTGTTCTAGTTCTGTGAAAAATGCCATTGGTAGTTTGATAGGGATTGCATTGAATCTGTAGATTGCTTTGGGTAGTATAGCCATTTTCACAATGTTGATTCTTCCAATCCAAGAACATGGTATATCTCTCCATCTATTTGTATCATCTTTAATTTCTTTCATCAGTGTCTTATAATTTTCTGCATACAGTTCTTTTGTCTCCTTAGGTAGGTTTATTCCTAGATATTTTCTTCTTTTTGTTGCAGTGGTAAATGGGAGTGTTTTCTTAGTTTCTCTTTCACATTTTTCATCATTACTGTATAGGAATGCAAGAGATTTCTGTGCATTAATTTTGTGTCCTGCTACTTTACCAAGTTCATTGATTAGCTCTAGTAGTTTTCTGGTAGCATCTTTAGGATTCTCTATGTATAGTATCATGTCATCTGCAAACAGTGACAGCTTTACTTCTTCTTTTCCGATTTGGATTCCTTTTATTTCTTTTTCTTCTCTGATTTCTGTGGTTAAAACTTCCAAAACTTATGTTGAATAATAGTGGTGACAGTGGGAAACCTTGCCTTGTTCCTGATTTTGGTGGAAATGTTTTCAGTTTTTCACCATTGAGGATGATGTTGGCTGTGGGTTTGTCATATATGGCCTTTATTATGTTGAGGAAAGTTCCCTCTATGCCTACTTTCTGGAAGGTTTTTATCATAAATGGGTGTTGAATTTTGTCGAAAGCTTTCTCTGCATCTATTGAGATGATCATATGGTTTCTCTACTTCAATTTGTTAATGTGGTGTATCACATTGATAGATTTGCATATATTGAAGAATCCTTGCATTCCTGGCATAATCCCCATTTGATCATGATGTATGATCCTTTTACTGTGCTGTTGGATTCTGTTTGCTAGTATTTTGTTGAGGATTTTTGCATCTATGTTCATCAGTGATATTGGCCTGTAGTTTTCTTTCTTTGTGACATATTTGTCTGGTTTTGGTATCAGGGTGATGGTGGTCTTGTAGAATGAATTTGGGAGTGTTCCTCTCTCTGCTACATTTTGGAAGAGTTTGAGAAGGATAGGTGTTAGCTCTTCTCTAAATGTTTGATAGAATTCGCCTGTGAAGCCATCTGGTCCTGGGCTTTTGTTGTTGGAAGATTTCAGTTAAAGTGCTTGTGATTGGTCTGTTCATATTTTCTGTTTCTTCCTGGTTCCGTCTTGGAAGGTTGTGAGTTTCTAAGAATTTGTCCATTTCTTCCAGGTTTTCCATTTTATTGGCTTATAGTTGCTTGTAGAGACCTAAATATAAGGCTGGACACTATAAAAGTCTTAGAGGCAAACATAGGCAGAACACTCTATGACATAAATCACAGCAAGATCCTTCTTGACCCACCTCCTAGAGAAATGGAAATAAAAACAACAATAAACAAATGGGACCTAATGAAACTTAAAAGCTTTTGCATAGCGAAGGAAACCATAAACAAGACGAAAAGACAGCCCTCAGAATGGGAGAAAATATTTGCAAATGAAGCAACTGACAAGGGATTAATCTCCAAAATTTACAAGCAGCTCATGCAGCTCAATATCAAAAAAACAAACAAAAAAAAACAAACAACCCAATCCACAAATGGGCAGAAGACCTAAATAGGCATTTCTCCAAAGAGGATATACAGATGGCCAACAAACACATGAAAGAATGCTCAACATCATTAATCATTAGAGAAATGCAAATCAAAACTACAATGAGGTATCATCTCACACCGGTCAGAATGGCCATCATCAAAAAATCTAGAAACAATATATGCTGGAGAGGTTGTGGAGAAAAGGGAACCCTCTTGCCCTGTTGGTGGGAATGTGAATTGGTACAGCCACTATGGAGAACAGTATGGAGGTTCCTTAAAAGACTACAAATAGAACTACCATACGACCCAGCAATCCCACTACTGGGCATATACCCTGAGAAAACCATAATTCAAAAAGAGTCATGTACTACAATGTTCATTGCAGCTCTGTTTACAATAGCCAGGACATGGAAGCAACGTAAGTGTCCATCCACAGATGAATGGATAAAGAAGATGTGGCACATATATACAATGGAATATTACTCAGCCATAAAAAGAAACGAAATTGAGTGATTTGTAGTGAGGTGGCTGGACCTAGAGTCATACAGAGTGAAGTAAGTCAGAATGAGAAAAACAAATACCGTATGCTAACACATATATATGGAATGTTAAAAAAAAAAAAATGGTAATGAAGAACCTAGGGGCAAGATGGGAATAAAGACACAGACCTACTAAAGAATAGACTTGAGGATACAGGGAGGGGGAAGGCTAACCTGGGACAAAGTGAGAGAGTGGCATGGACATATATACACTACCAAACATAAAATAGATAACTAGTGGGAAGCAGCCGCATAGCACAGGGAGATCAGCTCAGTGCTTTGTGACCACCTAGAGGGGTGGGATAGGGAGGGTGAGAGGGAGGGAGACGCAAGAGGGAAGAGATATGGGGACATATGTATATGTATAACTGATTCACTTTGTTATAAGGCAGAAACTAACACACCATCGTAAAGTAATTATACTCCAATAAAGATGTTTAAAAAAAATTAATGCGTGTTTGTTTTTTGAATGCCAACTTTCAAAAAAATTGAATAGTAAAGGATTAGCCAAAGGGGAGAAAGGAAGAAGTGTGAAAATGGATATCAAATGAAAAGGATGAGACTGCAAAGGAATGCATATGAAGGAACTAGACTTGCAAAGAAATAAGAAGCTTTTCTTTCTTAGACATTAGTAGATTGAGTTTGGGAGAAAGTTTGTGGAAGGGAGAAATATAATAAAGATCTGGGTGTTCTTGTAAGATCATTTTCAATGAATGAAGGAAGGAAGGAAGGTATGAACAAGTGAGTCTCAGGCTTCCCTTAGTGAGAGTAGCCTCCTTGGAAACTGTTAATCTAGCTTGTGGTAGAGAGTGAGTGAATATTTATTAACTGAATGAATTAAGACATGTATGAAGAAAATAATTCATTCATGCTGAGAGGGCAGGATTGGCATAACTGCTTCGTGTGTGGAAAGTGGGAACTAGGTGTGACTAACAGAGGTACCGCTCAGCATTCTGATTCCAGCTGAGGCTGGATATGAATTTATGGTGTTGCTAAGTGTTTTTCTCCTATCAGTACTCGAAGGCCTGGAACTAGAGGGTGGAAATTGGAAAGGCCGATGACATGGAAGGTCAAGAAGAGAGAGGAGGGGGCTCGCACGATTGCAGTTAAAACAGTTCCCCCATGGTCTCCAGCTAGTAGAGGACTCAAGAAAGATAGATCTGCGGAAGTGGGAGGGATTTAGGGATATACAGTCGGAAATAAGGCCGAAGAGAAATTTTAGTGGAAATGAAGAAGTGGAATGTGGAGGAATAAAAGTTTGCTTGCCTTTTTTTAAGTTGATATTTATCAATTGCTTATATTCCAGGATTTCTTGTACTTAATACTGCCATAAAGAGATGAATGTCCTGATCATTCCTAATATTGCAGAAGTGGAAACTGAGGTGTATCAAAGTTATTTGTTCAATGTCATACAGCTTATAAATTTCAGAACGGAACTAGCACCCTCAGCCATCCAGTTCCTGAATCTGAATTATTTGCCTCAACATTATAAAAGCACCTCAGGTTGTATAAATGCATGACTTTCAGAATCTGAGATATGACCATTGGTTTTAGCATTTGGTGATCATGGTATCTCAGGGACTAGTCTTGTGTGTTCGGTGATTGAAGGGCAGTGAAGGTGAAAGTTAAAGTCTTTATTTCTAGGTACTGGGTCAACAATAGGAACATTAAAATTTCCCTGGTCAACTGCCAGAAAACCTTGGGCATGTGGAGTTCGTTTAGACATGTTCCTTTCCCTTTGTAATCATGTGTGTGCACACACAGGTTGATTTAAATTTTCAGAAGATGAATTAGCATCTGTGTTTGGGAAAGTTGCACAAGATGCTGTGAAGTTCATTTTCCTTGCCTTCTGGGTCCTGAGTGGGTTCCCCAGAGAGGATCAGTTGTATTTCAATAGCAGAAAAAGGTTCATTTATACTCACGGCTGAACATGTTTTTGGAAAAATAAGGACTAATATAATTCTGTCTGATTTTTAAGTCAACTGCTAATTGGCAATTAACCTGGAGTTTAATGGACCTTGTTCTTCCTTATCATTAGCTCAACCACACTCTGATAGATTTGTCTTCTTACTGAAAGTGACATATCCTGGTCAGACACTTATTACCAAAAGATACCCAGGTTTTGCAGAGAGTTGTGAAGGCACTTGGAGCCTAGGAATTGGAAAAAAAAAAATCCTCTAAATAATCTACCCAAGTTAAATAGGTTTTTAAAAGAAATGAGATGGGTGACACCTCAGTAATCACATCTTCATTTTACAATTGAAGAAGCCAAGGCTCAGAGAGGCAGAAGTTTTCCTTCCCAAGTTTACAAAACTTAAAAAAATTTTTTTTAGCTAATCCATTGATGACCATGACAGAGATTATCTATAGCTGAGCTCAAAATCCATTCTCCCTTTTCATTTAGCAACAGGCCCAAATATTTACCTGGGCATATTGCTGCCAAATTTCCCACCTTTCCTTACAACAGGGTGTGGTCATGTGACTAAATTTTTGGCCAATGTTATATCAGCAGTAGTGTTATTGGGATCTTCCTGGAGTTTTCTTTAAGAGAGGAGGGGTGTCCTTAACTCTTTATTTCCCTTTAGTTCCTGGAATATGCAATAGCTAATTTCAGAAAGAAATTTATATCATGTGGGTATTTTGGGATATGAAAGACCAAATACCACAGGGTCCTTGTTGCTGACAGTGGGGAGCCCATGTATCAACTGTGAAATGCCTACCTCAAGACTTCTTAAATTTGAGGATGAAATTAACTTTTTCTTTACTTAAGCAATAATTTTCTAGGTCTCTTTTACTCACAGCAGAACTTAATCCTAATGAACTCAAATATGTATGATTTTCTATCTTGGAAACACCATTCCAATGCCACTTGGACCTCTGGTGTTTGAGTCAATCCAGAGGTACTTAGTGTTCCCACCCACCTTTCTTTTGGAATCAGTAATCTTGGGGCCCTGCAGCACTGGCAGGTTGGCATATTCTCTGCTCCTAAATCATTCATTGTGATGTTTGGGCCTCTCCCACTTCTGAGGAGTTAAAGAAAACCAGGATTCTTTGTGGCCAGGTAGATATTGAAAACCAAGATTACCGTGATTTGGGGCCTCCCGTTCTGTTCCAGGGATGTTAACAATCAGGGTTCCCTTGGGTCTCTGGGCTTTTCTGACTCATCCTAGCTTCAGTGGTGCCTCTGGAAACCCTAAGACTTGTTGCTGACCAAATTCAATCTAATCTTGACCAAAGGAGGCATTTTCCAGGAATGACACATCTTCACATATGGCTCTAGACTGGACCCCTTGCAAGAATGAGTGTTAGAAGGAATTTTGCAAGGTTCTAGATTCTTTATCTGGACATATCCCAATAACCATAAGCTGTGTGGGAGAAAGGACTATGGCAGTGTTGTTCCATCAGTGCTTGGCACTGGGTACACCCTTTGATGAATGAGTTAAAAAAGAGGAGGAAAAGAAAGAAAAAAGGAGCGAGAAAGAAAGGGAGAGTATATATTAAAAAATTGGAGAGAGAATTTTATGCATAAATGTCAAAATGACATGTAAAGTGTGTGTGTGTGTGTGTGTGTGTGTGTGTTTTGGGTAAAACTCTTTGTAAACTAGACTCTTGCATTTCTCATCCAGTTTCTCTCAGTTATTAGTGTTTTGCTAATGAGGATGTCCTCTTGAATGTCAAGGTGTGAATACCCTTCACTCAATTAATCTCCCAACTAGGAGTTAACTCTGATGCTAGTTTTAAAAGACCTCAGGCTATTGACCACACATGTCCTCAGAGCAGTTAGCTTTAACCTCTCCAACCTTTGTTTTCCCGTTTGCTGCCCCCATGTGGTGGAGATTTCTGCAGTCTCCTTGACCTCTGCTGTAGGGAATCTTCTTGAGGAAATGGTTTTCATGAGGAGCTTTGGGAGATTTGTGAGTTTCTATGAACACTTGGCAAGCCCAAAGTAGCTGGCCCGTGACATGGAGATTCCTCTCTTTTAGACTGTCATTGCGAAGATCTTCGTTGAAGAAAGACAGGAAGGCTCGGTCTAGGCCCCTGGGCTCCTGTGAAGTACTGGAGGTGATGAGCTCATGGAACTGAAGGAGGTGATGGGAGGTCACCAGCTGTCTCATGAGCAGGAAGGAACAAGGTTAATGGTAGGTTTATGTGTCTCCAACTTAACTGTAACCTATAGGTGTAAAGCTACTTCTCTGAGTCTTCCAGCAGCTATCCCAGTGATAACACTATGTACAAGATAAACCAATGAGGTTACACTTTAAAAACCATGTTATTGAGATATAATTCCGATTTAAAAGTGTATAATTCAGTGTATTTTTGTATATCACAATCAAATCATTCGAAGAACTGCTAATCACTATTAAAGATCTCATCCAGGTGAACCCTGATTCAGAGGGGCACTGACACTGCTCAAAATGTGTTTGAACATTCCTGAGAACTGCCTTCGGGGCACATTCTTTTGAGTCTTCCCTAAGGTGGTGAATCTTTATCCTTTGAGGGTGGAGTTGATTCTTTGGAAACAGACAGCTGTCATTTAGATCCAATTCTGTTGAATAAAGGCTCTGATCAACCTGTGTAATAATGTTTGGGGTCAAAAACCAAAGGGTGGATTTAAAGTCTTTATTTACTTTCTTGTGTGGCTTGGAAGCAAGTCCTAAATGGAGTGAAGAAATTCTTTGACTTTAATCTCTCTCTCTAGCATTGTTCCATTAATTGGCCAATTTTCCTTTAAAAGGGATAAATCAATTTCTTTCCCTTATAGTCGCACTTGTGTGTGAAAATGGTATCTACACTAGAAAGAGGGGTGAACAGACACTGGACCAGGAAATAGAATATCAGAGGAAAAATTCAGGTCCCATCACTTACACACAAGTATGCCACTTAACTTCACCAGGTTTCCATTTCTGCCCTGTAATTGAGGCTAGTACCGTCTACCTTGTGTATTATGTGAAATTGTATATGTGAGTCTGCTTTGTGTACACTATGTTGAAAACTGCTGTACACATGAAAGGGAGAGTATCTAGTCTAAAAATGCTCAGTGTTACCACTTCAAGAAAAAATATCTTCCAGAGTTGGAAGTCCTGAGTATTAAGGATTGGGTAGAGGTTTTGCTGGGAGGCATTGGTTTATAATAGGGCCAGGTCTGCGAGTGAGTAAATCTGAGTCTCTTTTTGTGGCTCAATAATCTTGATCAATTTGTCCTTGAGGAACCTTTAAAGTTCACTTAAGATAGATGTTTTTGTGTTTCTTCCTACTCTCCACCTAGTCAGCCTTCAGCCTTCATATTTCAGTTTAAATATCACTTCCTCATGTATTTCTTCCTGATCTCCTCTTTCTACAACCAGGCAATGTTCCCCTGACACATGGTTCCATAACATGCGTGCTTCTATTCTATGCAAATCTTTTTCTACTTACAATTATTTATCAATATTTGTTAATGTCTCTGTTCAAGTCACCTGTACATTCCCAGCACCTAGCACAGTACCTGGCATGAGTCAGGTGCACAGCAAATATCGACTGAGTGTGTTTACAACCAGATTCTTCTTTCCTTAATATCCTTAAGCTTGACAGGATATTTCACACAGGCGCTTATGCTGTATTTTTCTAAAAATTATCATGGGGTAGTAAATTTGTAGAGGAGATATTTATTTAATGCTCATATTCTGCTGAGGGGCAAACTGAGGCTTTAAAAAGGAAGTTGTTTATTGAATGTCAGCAAACTAACTAGGGATAGAAGCTGGACCAGAGCTCACCCTCATTGTTATCAGTTACACTTTGTCCAATAACCATTTCCTAGTCCAGTGGTCATTTTCTATGAGCACATTGTACGAATAGCATTTCCAAGGTTTCCTAGGGTCAACTCTGTGTGAGTCAGGATTTGCTTTGACTAGGTGGGGAAAAAAACACCAAAATACGGTTTTGGTTTTGTTTTTCAGATTGAGGTTTATTTCTCTTTTAGGTAAGGTCTGAAGGGACCCATATTAGGGACCATCTTCCTATCTTTTACTTTTTACAAGTGTCTTCCATTTCTAAGTTCATCTCAATCTCCAAGATGGTTGTTTTTTCAGCTAGCACTTAAGAGGAAAGGGGAAAGGCAAGAACAGCCCCCTCTGGTTAAGGATATTTCCAGGAAGTTGCCCACATTCTGTTGTGAACTCATCACATTCTATTGTGAACTCATCACATGACCATACCTAGTTGCAGTGGAGGCGGGAGAATGTAGTGTTTGTCCTATGCAGCCATGTGCCCAACTGAAAAAGCATGCCTCTGTTACTGAGGAGGAAGGGGTGAATGGATATTGGGGACAACTCCTCCAAACACTTAGATTTCAGAGGAGTGCTGGCCTGCCTATCTATCTATCCATCTAAAAGCTCGGAATAGAATTTGCCAGTGCTAGAAGAAAAATAAGAAGTTTACAAAATACTTTGAGCATTCTCCTGTGGTTATGCATATAGAAATGTTATGAGAATAAAATATTCTGGAGTTTTTCCTTCAGATAGACTAACTTGAGGAGTGAGGAGATATGTGGAAATTGAAAATTCCCAGAGGTGGTCTTAGAAAATAGTTCATTGTTTTTTTTTTTTCATTTATACATTAATTCACTAATTCATCTATTCATTCACTGAACACTTATTGAAGGCCTGCTAGGAGTCAGGCACAAATTCAATTTCCAAGTGTTGTCAAGACTAGGATAAACAATCCTGATTCCACAACTCTGCAAGCCCAATGCTTTAACTGAGGACTAATGGAGCCATGTAGCTACCATCTGATATATTCCAAAATCTCAATGGTTTACCTCAGATATTAAGAATAAGACAGTATTTCCCAAGAGACGATCATTTTGTTTCTTTACATGCTGCCCCTACAAAAATGCTGTCCTCCTCTCCAGGACCTTATTGCAGGATAAAGGACTTTAGGGTGATGTGTATTTCACCTAGAGCTGGGCACAAAGCTGACTCACATTCAAAACCAGCATGTTGTTTTATTTCTCTAAACACATGCCAGGCACTTAGGCATATGGAATCACATTGAATTGTCAAAACAGCTCTGTGAATAATGACTGTGCTGTTGGGGTAACTTGAGGAGGCCTGAGTCCCACCACCTCATATAACCTACACCCGTGCTCTCACTCTAGACTCCTTAAATACATACACAATCTAAGCAAATGCACTGTGCTCGTGGCTTGCTAACTTCACAATCACACGTTCAAGGCAAGCCCCTCAGGCCATCTTCCAGTCAGATCAATAATATAGTCATAAAATTTCTAGACCCACCACTGCCTTTAAAGATGTACCATTGTGACAGATTTACAGAGGAAGTAAAAAGGCTCAGAGAGGTGACGTGTTTTTCTCAAGGCCACACAGTGTATAAGTGACACAGTCAGGCTACCAGCCCTTGGCCCAGATCCAATTCTGTTCATGGTATAAGCCCCATGAAGACTGTGAATGAGTGAGAGCTCTCACTGGATGAGATGAGAGCTCTCCCTCATCTCACTGAATGAGCTCTCGGAAAAGAATGTGAATGCTCAGGTCACACCATGGGAGCCCCCTTGAAGAGCTGCGTCGTGGTTCCTACAGAGCGAAGCTAAGTGCTCTTGGGGCAGGAGGCTGATTGCTAACATCTATGCACAGCCAAATGTCTCTGGAACGAGGCAGTTGACCTCTTAGAACTTTAGAGCAGGACCTTCTTTCAAGAACTTTCTAAGTCCTTGATTTCACAGTTGAAGAAAAGGAGGTCCAGAGAGGTATGACTTCCCATGGTCACACACTGAGTTAATGACGGGAGTGAGACAAGAGTCCAGGTCCACTCCCCGCTGCTGCTGAAGACACTGTTTATACCTCACTACATGGGGAATGAGTAAAGAAGGCGGTGGGTTCTTAAGGCAAAGGATGTGTAATCATGTAGTGTGATGATCTTCTGTTCACTGTATTTAGAGCTTAATGTCTGAGAGCTGTGGAAAGAATGAATTAGGACTGACTGGTAAATGATGGGGGAAAGGATAGCCACTTAAATCATTTTCCACCCCCTCTCAGAGTGTGTTGATATGAATAAAGCCACTTACTCCATTCCCACTGGAAGAGGTTCATTCCTCAGCTGTTATCAGTTACACCTTAACTACCCTATCCAGTAACCACTTAATAAGGATTAGTGGATAATCAGTTGAGTGGAGGTAGATGATGTCAGAAGGAGGATCATGGGGCCCGCCTAAAAGTGTACTTCATAATATTTCCTTGGTGCTGTTAATATTTCCCAAAAAATTCATTTGTGCCAATATCATATGGCAGAAAGTGCACTTAGATTCGAATCCTAGTTCCACTGTGTGCTACACTCACCCTAGGGCTTGGGGCACGGGTTAAACCCAGCTTCACCTACAAGAACTGATGCCCCCTGTGAGATGTGTTATGATAGGGGCCCCATCAGTCTGTTCATTGATGTGTCCTCAACACTGAGTACATGCTGGATATAGTGAGCCTTTAAATGATAACTGCTGAATAAACTGAGACTTGTGAAAAGTACTCAGAATTAAAAGGGTACTAGGAGTTGCAGTGGGACTATTTAGAAGCTATTTTCAAAGTAAGAATTAGGAAGGAAGAGGCTCATTGCCCAGGGCAGAAAACAGAATGTTAACAGTGAAGAGTGAAGAAACATTGCTGTATAAGTTGGCCTCTCACTGCTGTGGCCTCTCCCGCTGCGGAGCACAGGCTCCAGATGCGCAGGCTCAGCGGCCATGGCTCACGGGCCTAGCCACTCTGCGGCATCTTCCCGGACCGGAGCACGAACCCGCGTCCCCTGCATCTGCAGGCGGACACTCAACCACTGCGCCACCAGGGGAGCCCTGCTGTATAAGTTTTATAAAATTATGTCATCTCTGTCAAGGGCAATGATCTTCCAACTGGAAAAGGCAGAACGTGGAGAGGAGGAGACATAAGGAAATACTATGGAAGCACAGAGGTCAAGATGCAGAAACAAAATAAGTGGATCACCACAGGGCAGGGACAGACCTTCATTAAAGGACACGTCAGGCACTGCATTAGGTGTTTTTAGGTATGCTCTTGAATTCCTTTCTCATAGCAACTCTGGAAGACATATATCCATTTTACAGTTAAAGAAACTGGAAAGAAAATAAATCATTTGCTCAAGGTCACCACCTTGAATAAATGACTTAATAGAAAGAAGATTTGAGTACACAATTGTAACTCTAAGTAATCTTCTAGGAATTTCAGAGGACAATTCCAGAGGACTGAAGATGTGCAAATTATTCAATACTAAATAAGAAGAAAATATGTGTTAGAATTTACATCTAAATTTGATATCTATCCCCAAGAAAACTATAACTGAGAAATATATGTGTATGTATAAATATATATATATGTATATATATGTGTGTGTATATATGTGTGTATATGTATATGTGTGTATATGTGTGTGTGTATGTGTGTGTGTGTGTGTGTATATATATATATATATATATATATACATACACATACACATAATTTTTTCTCAGCACTTAGAGGAGAAAGCAGTGACCACTGGGAGCTCGTATGGCTTACCTAAGAATAAGAGAGGTGATGACAAATTCCCTTCTTTTCTTTTCTGGTAGGATTGTTAGACTAGCAAAGCACTGGGTGCCTTGATGCCATGTGTGTCAGTCTCAGCAAAGGACTTGGAAGTTTCCTTTAGAATATTTTGGAAGAAAAACTTGAGAAATGAGGGCTGGATGATAGTAATTTTCTATAGCTACATACTGCTTGAAGAACAGAGTAATCTTTAGCTACCTGCATACCTGTCTGACTTTGGCCTTCTCTGTAAACATTTAATTGATTGTTTAAAATGAAGACTGAGTTTGTTAAAATGTCTGATGCCATGGTGTCAGGAAATATTGCTGGTTAGGGACCTGGAATCAAGACTTCAGTCCAAGAAGAAACAAATGTTTTTTATTTAACCAGCCATTAAAGCAGGGTGGTTTTAAGATGGGGACACACTGAGGAAATGGGCAGAAGACCCAGTGATGAGCCGAGCTACAAGCTGGGAAATTGGGCACAGGGCAAGGAGTGTGATTGTAATGATGCTGCATAAGTGCTGAGCTGGACATTTTTGCGGTACGCAGGCCTCTCACTGTTGTGGCCTCCCCCGTTGTGGAGCACAGGCTCCGGATGCGCAGGCTCAGTGGCCATGGCCCACGGGCCCAGCCATTCCGCGGCATGTGGGATTTTCCTGGACCGGGACACGAACCCGCGTCCCCTGCATCGGCAGGCGGACCCTCAACCACTGCACCACCAGTGAAGCCCAGCAAACTTAACTTTAGAGGAAGTCTCCTGATCACTCCACACTTCAGTTAAGGACAACATCAGTCACAGGGTTTTAAAGGAGAGTTGAATCCACCAATTGACAGTGTGTGTGTGCATGTGTGCACACGTGTGTCTCTGGGGAGAGTCATGTGACTGGATATGGGGAATGGAGCTAGGCAGAAGTGGTATTTAAGCTGGATGGAGAAGAGAAGGATTAGAGGAATTTATTAGTCATCTTCAAATAATCAGTGGGCTTTTTATGTGGAGAATTCATGTGCTTCTTTATTTTACTTATATACGGTTGCTTTTTTTTTTTTTTTTTATACATTTGCTTTTCATGTCTTTCTTCCAAAAAGGTTTTGAAGACACTAAAAAGTATTCAGAATCAACTCTGAGTAACTTCAGAAGTCAGAACTAGGACAAATGGCAAATATCATAAGGAGCCCATCCTATAACCACTTGAATTACAAAAGAGTGGAGCGGCCTGCCTGGGCCAGTGGTGATCTCCCATTCCTGGAAATGTGTGAGTGCAGGGAACCAGAAGTGATGTGTGAACACATACACACACATACACACATGAACACATACGTGCACACATACAAACACACAGACATACACACACACACTGAGTTGGTTCAGTTGACTTGTTAAGGTGTCTTCCAGTGCAGTTTCTGTACTTATTTATTTAGTTAAGTTGGATCCTTCTCTTATATGTATTGCTTTATTTTCAAAATTTTCTTTATAGAAACAACCACACCATAGTTGCAACAAACGTTAGGTTCTGGCTGCATTCATTATTGTCCTGCACAGCTAAAGCCAAGACTGTGAAGGTGAGCTCCCATTGGGAAGATAGTCTTTTGGGAATATAGCTAGTCAGACCTATCTTCCTGAAATACATAATGATCATGAGTTTATTAATAAATCATTTCCAGTTAGTTTGGAAAGAGGACTAAAAACTGTGGTAGGGCTGGGGACAAAATATACAGCAAGACTTTTTCTCCAACTTCCAGCCCCTTGCTCTGTGGGCAACACTATTCTGCATATACAGGCTTTTCATTTTCCCTCCTCTGTGCTCTTATAGAGGCTTGCCTGCCCTTGACTACTCTTTGGCTTCTCGGGGAGGGGGGACTATAAGAGGCTATTTACATGACCAAAAGAGGCATTTCACATTTCATCAAGGGAGTTTATGTTCAGAGAAAGAAAAAAGAAATAGAACACGACTCCCTGCTCCCCGCCAACCAAGGACAAATCAAGCAGGTATGAAATTACAACCATCAGACTCTTTCTGTTGTCTTTAAAGTTATGGCCAGAGGAATATGGGCTCTGCTATTTCTCCAGGAGTCAGGTTTGCAAACTCAGGAAAGCATATAGCACTTCCTAGGGAAGCCTTTTGTGGTCTCCCCCAGAAATTTATCCTTTCCTTCCTCTAGCCATTCCATGTGCATCTTCTGTGTTGTCATTTATTGCCACGTTTGTCTGCCTTTATGAGGCAAAGTAACAGAATGCTTGGAGCACACACCCTGGAGCAACACTGCTTGGGTTTAGATCCTGGGTCTGCTACGTACTGATTTTGTGGTCTTGGACAACTCACTCATTGGCACGATGAGCATATCAGTGTCTATCTCATGGGGTTGTTTGAGCACACTGAGATCCTGAAGTGTGCAAAACCCTCAATAAAATTAGCTACTGTGATGGTGGTGGTTAATAGAATAGGCTCTGGAACCAGACCTGCCTGGATCCAAGTTCTTCAGGTTTGTTACAATGCTCCATCGTTAATCTCTTTTAGCTTTAGTTTTCCTCAGCTGTAAGATGGGAACAACCACAATTTCTGTCTCAAAGGGGTTGTTGTGAGGGAGATGCAGGGAAAGAGCCTGGCTCATAACACTCAGGAAAGGCTACACACCAGACTCAGATTTTTCCTGGCAGTGACTTGTTCTAATTCATCTCTGTACTCTTAGCACCTGGCCTGAGGTTGGCACACAGTAGGGACTATTGAATCTATGGACCCTGGCTCTCTTGACTAACCGTCCTCCTTATCCTGCCCTCTGCCAGCACACACACACACACACACACACCACACACCCTGATACATATATACAACATACACACACCACACCCACAGACACCACACCCACACATACACACTGCATGTACAATATACACAAACATCACACGTACCACACACACCATACCACATACACATACCACACACACACACACACTCTACATATACAAACCACACCCAGAAACACGACACCCACACATATACACATATACAAAATACACACACAAATACCACAATATCAACGCACAAATAGCACAATTCTCACACACAAATACACAAACATCACACATACCACACGCACCACACACCAAGCACAAAGGTACAAACACCAGACACCTTCCCCCCACTCACCCCACCATACCACACACACTCTCACATAGGTACCACACACACATCACAAACACATATACCACAGCCACACATCCACACACCTTTGCCTTCTCCCTCAGCTGCTCTATAGCTGAAGGGAGCTGTGTCAGCTTCAAGGATGTGATTCAGCTTCCAGGGCTTGTTGCTACAAGTACAAAGTCCCTCATCAGCTGTGGCCACCTCCCTGGGAAGGCATGCAGGGTGAGTTCCAAATTTGCATTTTGGCCTGAGGAAGAGGGTGTGGAGTTATTTTTTCCCCCTTCTGATTGTCAAGTACATCTACCCAGGCCAAGAGACCATTTCTCCAAGCAGAGGTATAGTTGAGGCTGGTTATTCTTTCCGAAATTCCACACAGCTTTAATGAATGCCATATGTGTCACAGTTAACAGGCATTTCTCCCTGAGAAGTCAGCACTGCAGAAGATGATAGATTTAATGCCACATTTCAGAAGCACAGGACGTCAGGACTAGAAGGCTTATTGGAGAGTATCTTTCTTGTCCAGTGGTTCTCAAATTTTACTGTATCTTTAGAACCCCTGGAACTCATGTTATTCATACATGTCACCAGGCTGCAACCCTCAGAGATGATAATTCAGTGGGACTAGGGTGGTGTCCAGAAATTTGCCTTTTAAATGAGCAGCCTAAGTGATTCTGATGCAGATGGATGAGTACACAGATGAGAAACACTGGAATCTCTTATTTAATAGTTGGGGAAAACGTGAGCCCAGTTATCAAATAACTGACATGTAAGGTTAGTTAGTGGCAAGGTTAGGACTAGACCTCAGTCTTCCTTACTTCTAGTCCAGTGTTTTTTAAGTATTTAACTTGAGTCCCTTAGTTCATCCTGTCTTTACATCTCTAAGCACTTTAGAGTTAAGCCTTTGCCAGGAAAAACCCTGCATTTGTGTCAGAGGGAAACAAGGCTCCTCTGTGGCCGCAGTCTCTTTCTCCCTGCAGACTGTTTCCCCAACAGAATCCCCTTCTTGGCTGTCAAGTGCACTGGTTATCACATCGTTCTTAACCAAGGCTATCCAGATTCCAGTTGCTGAGTATGACAAGAAGGGGAAGTTAAGCTTCTGAGTTAAATTGGCCTAAGCCTCATCCTACTCAGAAGCCAAACTTATTCTCCAAAGCAACAGAGTTTGAATCTCTAGGGACTTCTTGATTCTTTAGGGCAGTTGTCAGAAAACTACAGCTTATAGGCCAAATCCGGCCCACCATCTCTTTCTGTAAATAAAGTTTTATGGGAAAACAGCCATGGACATTCATTTATGTATTATCTATGGCTGTTTTTGTGCAAAATGGCAGAATTGCAGTAGAGACCATATGTCCTGAAAAGTCTGACAAATTTACCATCTGGCCTCTTACAGAAAAACTTCATTGACCCTTGGCTTAGATTGTTACTTGGGGCACTCCCAGGGGCCATGGAACATGTAATGTAAATTAAACCTGAACACTCACAACAAAGGACCAGCAATAAGCACTATGATATACTTCATAATGTTCCTCTGCACCTTACAGCGTAGCCTTCATTGAGGATGAAATCACAGCACCTAAAGACTATCATGCTGAACAGTGTTGGTCGTTTCAGAAGCTTATTTGATAAGCAATGAGATTTTCAAGATAAAGTGATTTTTTACTTTCTGGAGTTTGTTGAAGAGTCTGTTGTGTCAAAGAGTAACCTAAGTTAGGCGTGATAAGATGATTGCTTCTTTAATAAGTACCAGGCGTCTCTTCTCCCCCTAATCTCCTTCACTGTTAACCACTACTAACCATGGTTAGTTTGATTCATGTTTGTGTGGTATGTCACTTCCTTCCTGGATCCAGCATCTTTGTGAAAACAGGTCTAGATGGGATAGACCCAGAGCTGAGGGATGCTCACAGAAGCAATTTCTTTCCCATTTTTTGTTGTTGCTTAGCAACAATTTGAGAGGGGGAAGAGAGATTTCAAGATGTGGTGTAAAATGATTTGTGAGCCATGATTGAGAAATGACCTGTGAGTAATATTTTTCACTGCATGTCTCAGATTCATAAATGCTTGTATATTCACACATCTTTTAGCCATTCAAAAAATTTGCACCAGAAGAAGAGATTTGGGGCTTCCCTGGTGGCGCAGTGGTTAAGAATCCACCTGCTAATGCAGGGGACATGGGTTCGATCCCTGGTCCGGGAAGATCCCACATGCCGTGGGCAACTAAGCCCATGCACCACAACTACTGAAGCCCGCGCTCCTGGAGCCCGTGCTCTGCAGCAAGAGAAGCCACCGCAATGAGAAACCCGCGTACCACAACCAAGAGTAGCCCCCGCTCGCCATAACTAGAGAAAGCCCGTGCACAGCAACGAAGACCCAACACAGCCAAAAATAAAAACAAATAAATAAATTAATTTAAAAAAAGAGATATGATGTATAAGCTCTTCACCAAAGACTTTTTACCAGGAGATAAGAACAAAGCGTAACAAAAGGCCATCATTATGATGTGTGTTCCTATAGGAGACAAAATGGCCAACTGCTTTTACAGAAGACTGGGCTCGTGCTTATACCCATGGGATTTGGAGTTAGAGTGCCTGGCTTGAAATAATAATAGTATCTACTTTATAGGGTTGTGTGGATTAAATAAGAACATTTATATAAAGTCTAAGCACTGCAGTTGGTGGTCCATGAAACCTATTTTTTTGTTGTTGCTGCTGCTGACGATGTTATTCCCAGCAGGGATAAAATTAGGTAGGGCATTACAGTTATATTTTCCTGAGGTCCACCAGTCAGATGGAGAGTTTGGAGAGTGGTAAATCAATTGCATTGATGGGCTTACTCAGTGGCTTCTCATTATTCATGCTCTTTATTCTGTAACTAGAAGCCCATCTTCCTGTGAACTTTGGACTAAGGCCATGCATTACTTTAGCTACTAGGATGCTAGAAAACATGCCACAAGTAGAAGCTTGAAAAGCCCTTGAGTGTCTCCTCTTCTCTTGCATGATTGAGTTTTCTTGAATATGGAATCCTACCAACTGCATGGGACCAAGCCTGGATTAGCCTGCTAGAGGATGAGAGATCAGACAGAGCTGAACTGTCAGAAAATCATCTTGGACCAGTCCATCCTCAACCACGTGACACAGAAGCTCAGCCAGGATTAGCTGAGCTGCCTACCTAGCTCAGCTGACCACAAACGCGTGAGCGAGCCCAGTCACGATCAACCAAGCTCAGCCCAGATCAGCAAAACTTCCCAGGTCATCTGTAAGCTCATGAGAAAGAATACATGGCTTTCATTTAAAACTACTAAATTATGGAGTGATTTGTTAAACAGCAATAAGTAACTGGTAGAGAGAGTATAGATTATTTACTCATTACTAGTAAATGATTAGTTCATGAAAGAAGTTGAAGTGTGAAATGTTCTGGGGTCATCAGATGCTTTCCTTCCCTACACAAATGGTGGTGGTCTAGAAGCCCCAAGATGAAAATCATGCTCAAATTAGCACCTATTTCCTATGTTAAAATACCAACCCAGGCTGTAGAGATGGCTAAAAAATAATATAATTGCTAATAAGTTAAAATTGAGGATGCATGCTGAAGTATTTTCCACTGCTTGCAGAAAGGAAGTCTCCTGGAAAGAGACACACCTAATTCAGGTTAAAAATAACACAGCTAAATTTCTGGGAAAGAGGACAAGAATTTGGAGGGAAAAAATTCATCAAAAAAAGTATATTTTTATATAGACGTAATGGGCTTCCTGAATTCCTGTGTCAGCTTGTTCATGATAAGGAAGGCTGAGTGAGATACTATTATGATTTAAAATACAGTAAGAGACAGAATTAGTTTATAAAGGGAGAGCAGAGAAGCGTAAAGAGAAGATCGTGGGTGGAGGGATGCTATTACCCGGCTCTGATGCCATATGCTTAGCAGATCATTTGGCTCTGGGAGATAGGGTTGAACAGTTCTGCAGCTCCCTGGACAAATTTAAGTGTCATCAGCATTGGAAAATCAAAGCATTGAGGAAGAGCTGCAAGTATTCTTCAACTGCAGGCCTGCAGCAAAATTCTGAGGTTCAGATTGCTCAAGCTGGTAGGCAACTTGTGTTAAGGAATCAGAGCTAGTTATGGAGAGTATACAAATACGTGTCATTCATTCATTTATTTATGCAATTCTAAGGTATATTACAAGCCACATGTGTGGTATAAGGTTTTCATCTGTCCATCCATTCACTGAAGATATTCATTGAGCCAGATAATGTGATAGACACTGGAGATGCAAAAATGAAAAAGAACGTCTCTGTCTTCCAGGAATGTACAGGCTAGGGAGAAGAGAGAAAGAAACTGCTATTGGCCATACTGAAAACCATCATGAAGGAGGTATGAGGTACTGCTTGTTTCCTCTGTCAAGTTCTGAGTCAGTTGAGAGGCACAGGGGAGAAACACATGCACAGCAGCATGTCAGTTCTATTAGTGATAAAAAGTGGATTAGAGAATGTGATACCAGATCACACTGAGACCCAGAGGTCTCACTAATAACACTCCAGGCCAGAACTGAACTTACCCTGGCTTCTGGTATAATGGTATAAGAGCCTAAGCTTTTCCCATAGAGAGAAGTTATTACCACTTAATGGAGAGCAGAACAGAATGCATGTCAAGCTTCAGGGGGTAGCAGGGAGAGAGAGAAGAAAAGAAGAGGTCAGGATAAACTGGCTCAGCCCCTTCTCTCAAATCCAGGAATCAGATACCTTACTCTTCCTTCAATGAGAATAAGTGAGTAAAGAATGAAAATAGAGAAACCGGGTATGTCTCTTTCCCAGTGGTGTCTGTTTATGGAAGGAGGGAGCCAGAGATAGAAGAAGGTCCTCCCCTAAAACTTTGGGATAACACAGAAGGAACCTTTAACCTAACCTGGCCTTGAGGATCAAAGAAAGTTTTTCCAAAGAGTTGACTCATTTGTATGGCTGAAGAGTAGCTGTATAGGTGAGGAAACAGTATTTATTGGGTTTCATGAAAGACAGCCATTCAAGAAACTGTTCACAAAGATGTATCTAAAATGGACCTTGGTTGGCCAGTATATTGCAATAAGTGGAGGGGTTTGACAAGCTCACTTGAGATAGAAGAAAACCCCCAAAAAACAAAACCTTAGCTGCCGTATAGCAACAGGAAAGCCCACATTCAAGGAGAAGGAGCTGCCAACTTCAGCAGGTCTGTAAAGGATGAGTTGGAGTGCAGGAGATAAGACATGAAATGTGTTTGGGGCTAAGTATTGGAATGTCTAGGATGCCAGGATGCCAGGATGGAATGTGAGCCCGTTTTCTTTATACTCCATCACACTTGCCTGACTTCCTGCCCCAGTGAGAGGTAATGAGGTCCTGTATGAAGTAAGGCAGGGATAGAGAGAGCAATAAATAAGGATAAGATATCATGGAGACCAAGAAGGTAGAGTCTGTGGGAACCAGCATGGCCAGGATTGGTGAATGAAGACCCAAATATAATAGTAAGATGTTTGAAGAAAGCGTGATATGAGTAGAAATTAGAAAGTCAATGCCATGGGGACCATTCAGTTCTCTGAATGTGTGGTTTGAGGAACCAGCATTCTCCCAACGTAGAAATGCCCAACAACAGTTGGGAAAATGGGCAAGATAAGAAGCAAATGTTGAGTCTAGATTGAAAAATTCTGGCTAAATGCTGAGAGTAGATGAAATCACACACATATAAAAAAGTAGTGAAGGGAAAAAAAAATAAGGCATCCAAGGAAATAAATTTGGAGAAACACCTCTGTTTTAAGGGTCAGGAGCAAGGAGAGCATCCCTCAAAGAAAGAAACATAAGATACAATCATGTTGGAAACTTTCCAAAGTGTAGTGTCACTAAAGAGATGGATATTTAATGTGGGGCTAATTTTATTTCTGACTTTCTTCATTTTAGTCTTCTTACCTATAAAATGGGAAACAAAAAATTGCTGGTCTAGCATTTGGTGACTGAGAATCTGGATATTTAAGGATAAAAAGCATGTTATTTTAGATATATATTAATTGATTTTATTTTAATTTTCCTGCTTCCTGATACCCTGCTTGCCAGTACAGCACAGGGAATGGGGGGATGTTTGATTGCCTTTGGGAAGGAAGGGAAAGGCGCTCTCTCTCTCTCTCTCTCTCTCTCTCTCTCTCTCTTAACCTAGAGAACCAAGAAAGAAGTCAGGGGTGGGAGAGAAAGGCAACCAGGGATGTAACTGCACCTCCCACTCTGGAAGGGGGAAGGAGATGTGTTGGCTAGATTGGGGGACTATATAGGGCAAAGAGCTCTGGTCCACCTTCCTGCTGAGGACTCGAGGAGGACACCATAATGCAGAGCAGCCACAAGCCAGTAAGAGGAGTCCCAGCATGGTTTAAGAGTATATGGTTTGGCATGGAGAGAGGGTTTTGTTGTCAGTCTTGAGATTTCCTCGATTCCAGTACAACAGATGAGACGCTAGGTTTAGAGCCCTTGAGCCTGCAGTGGGGCCAACTAAAGCCGGGTTGAGGAGACCCTTCAACAGAAGCCAACGGGTGGCTTCCTGAGCCAAGTCTGGAGAGAAGGAGTAGCACAGACTCAAAGAGGTCTGTAGTGTCAGTAAGAACTAAGGAGATTCTTGGCGGGGACTTATGGGATAGAGGCATCTGACTCAAGCAGACTGAGAAAAGTTTATAGAAGAGTTCATTATTCATGGATGTCAGCATCAGCGAGTGCCCAGGGATTAAGCAAAATCAAGGATACTTGCTGAGATGCTGCCCAGCGTACACTCAAATATCCAACCTTAGGAAGGACCTTCCACACAGTTCCATGGGGTCATGTCAGCCATCCTCCCACATAGCTAGATGAGCAGAGTTGAGGAGGGGACCAAGAAAAACAGCAATTATTTCAAAGAGATGTCCTTAGATACTGATTAGGTTCATTTCTCAATTTGCATGGACTAAAGTTTTAAATATCGTTTCCTTAAGTATTTAGCAAATTGCAGTTCATGTGAAGAGAAGTAAGCTAACAGATATGCTCTTGGATCTTCCAATTCTGCTTTGGATCTTCAGTCTCTCTGATTTTCCCTGATTCATTCATTTGACTGTTTGCCTAGCCTACCACAATCTTGTGACTAGGATGGTAAGCGCTGTTGAAGGTGGGTGCATTTTGTATTGCATGCTGCTTGACTTGTCTGGGGAATAGTAGGTATTTGATAAATATTATGAAAAATGAATGTTTCCTTCTACTGTTTAGCATATCCAAATTGTAATCAAGGGTCTTTGCAAAAGTGTGAAAGGGTTGACATTTGGTTTGGGGTCATTTCCTCATTCCCTCTCCATTTCCCTCTCTCAGAATATATTTCTCAGTCTTCTCCAACTAATTTTAAATTGGAAGAAAGGATCAGAACCTCATTTACACTAACACATGGCAGATAACAATGAATGTAATATGTCATGTTTCTTACAGACATTGGTTTATTAACTGATTCTAATCCTTGGCCTTGGGATGGCTTTCCCGCAGTGGGGTGTGACCTATGGGAACAGTTGGAAGAGAGATCTGAGGTTGAGAAACTCTTCACATTATAGTACTGGGTTATTCTGCTTAAGTGAATGCCCCTGCTGCAAGAGAAAGCTTTGCCTGTAATAACTAAACAGTAATGCAGAGATTTTCATGGGGGACAGAGACAACACTCTCTCTTAATCCCCAAAAAGGAAAGAAAATCTAGGCTTGGAGTTTAAAAAAATCCACCGAAAATGAGCTTTTTAAGTTTGTTTTCTGTTTTGTTTTTTTTTTAAGTCCAATTTCATTGCTTCCTCCTTGTGAATGAAATATGAAACAGGCATGGATATCTGAAGGTTATCTATAGCTTTTCCTAAAATGGTTATAATTGGAGAAATGAAATAGTGCTAACTGCACGGTCTGAATAACATTATAACATTATGCAAAATAAAGGCACTTTAGAAGAATAAAGGAACGATGACAATGCAAATCAGAGCCAGTGAAGGTCAGATGTTTTGCATAAAGTGCCTTGCAGTCTAATTCATGTGAACTTAGCTGGAGGAGAGAAAAGTGACTTATTAAAACACAATACTTTTTAAAAGAGCATTACTGCAGAGCTCTGGATCTGCTTACAAGTCTCACAGGCTGCTGCAGGGATTGGGTGAGGAGCTGGGTACAGACATAGCCAAGCTGAAATTATAGAACCTTTGTTCAGAAATAAAATATCTCAACCTTGTGATTGCACTCAAGCTGGCTTTCTTAACCATCTGATGGCTGAACTGAATGGATGTTTCTTAGGGAACTAGGCAGTTGTTTACAGTTATTTATAGGCTATTATGTTTATTATCTCCTTTTATTCTCAGAGCTATTGGGAGCATAAGGTTTTATTCTTTTTACAGTTGAGGCTATTGAGGCTCAGCAAGTTAAAGGCATTAGCTTATGGGACCCTACTTACAAATTTGGAGCTGCCATGCAAACTCTGTTAGACTCTAAGTTCCAAAGTTAATTAACTATATCATACTGCCTAGAAATAACTGTTGTCTGTGTCTTGAAAAGATCAAGTCCTTGTGCATAGTGTGAGGGCTTACACATGGTAGGAAGATTCTTTAGCTTGACTTCATAGAATCATAAATCCCCTGGCAGCTAATGGCTGCCTTTGTTTCTCCTTCTATATCAGATTCCCTTGCTCTAAGACAGAGGTACAGGCCGATCCTGGGCTCTAACTTCCCAGCCTCTTTTCTGGCTCAGTAGAGAGAATAATACTTCAAAATGCCATTGAGAGACTCCAATGTCTAGAATATGAAACACCATATAGAGAAAACGAGAGACCAAGGGTCAGACTTCCTGGATTGGACCCCTGGTTCCACCATTTACTAACTGTGTGACTTTAAGTAATTTCCCTTCTCTGTAAAATGGGGTAATACAAATACCTAGCTCAGACGGTAGTGTAAGGAAGAAAAGAATCAGTCATTAAAAGTTCTTAGTGTAGTGACTGTCTTTGTAGTGGAGGTTCTATAGGAGGTTAGCTCTGTTATGTTTTACAAAAGCCCCTAACACACTTATGGTACACTCAAGCCTAGGACTGGAATAAATTCTCCATCGTGACTGGAGCCAAGAAAGAATTTCTACTCTTCCCTCAAAAAGGTCATGTAGGGCCTCCCTGGAGGCGCAGTGGTTGAGAGTCCGCCTGCCGATGCAGGGGACATGGGTTTGTGCCCCGGTCCGGGAAGATCCTACATGCTGCAGAGCGGCTGGGCCCGTGAGCCATGGCCGCTGAGCCTGCGCATCTGGAGCCTGTGCTCCGCAACGGGAGAGGCCACAACAGTGAGAGGCCCGTGTACCACAAAAAAAAAAAAGGTCATGTAAGTGGCCAGTCTTGCACAGACCATCCTGATCATTACAATGGGCTGAAACTGCTGGGTAAACATGTGGAGACTGTCTTATCTTAGAACTGCAATCTGGGCTGCACATGAAAACTTAAGGAGGTTTTACAAAGAATACTGGTGTCTGGGCTCTACCTAGGTCCCACCCTAGGCCAGCTAAACTAGCTAGGATAGAGAACCAATGTACCATAATTTTAACAAACATTCCTTATTCCTTGATAAGGCAAGGGCACTAAGGTCAAGTCTTCACTGAGAAGCTTTCCTTATGCCCTGGATATAAAACCCTGTAAAGAAAGCTCACTTGGCAAATTGTATATGGTTGGAAATAAAGGACAAGGGTAACTTGAAGACCTTCCTGACCCTAGGAAGTAGAACTCCTTTTGTATAATTTACACAAATAAATAATTCATAGAGTAATATAGGAGAAAACGGGCTTTGGCAATGCTCTGAGTTCCACGGGAATTCAGTAGAGAAAAAGAGCATGTATGTGAGAGGGGAGAGAGAGAAGGTCTTTGGCTCTAGATAGAGTTGAGTTCACATCAATGCTTCACTCCATACTGATTGTGCAAAAATTACTATATGATGAGGGATGTAACTATTTGGTGGGATTATTTGAGAATTATAAAAAATACTTCAAATTTAGCCTAATGTTTGGCTTACAGCAAATATTCAGTGATTTCTGTGGGATGGTTTCTGTGGGATAAAATCCTCAGAGATGGCATCCCCAAGGGGACCATTCAGGACAAATTAAACCCAGCTCTTAAAAATGAGAATGCTTTATATTCTATTTGTGTTAAAGGCAGAAGGGGGAAGAAGAGACAGAGCACAAGGGACTGAAGGTGGAGGGTGGTCATCTGATGGGACAGAGGTGTCAGTTATCTGCTGAATGTCCACCTCCGTCTGCTCCTTGATGCCAACAACCTCTGCAATGTGTACAGTCCCAGGCAGCAAATCATAATTGGTCGAATTCAGTCATGAACATGTTTTCCCTTTGCAAAAGGCATTTTTCTTGCCTCTTCAGCTAGGGGAGATGATGTAATCCAGCTCAGACCAATGAGAGTTAAGGGAAACTTGGGTTAAGGTTGAGGTGTTTTCTTTCCAGACAAAAGGGACAGATAGATAACTGCTCTCTTCTTTCTTTCTGCCTTTATTGAAATTTTGTTTCTTGGAGCTATGGGATCCATTTTGTAACCATTAGACAAGGCAATGAGGAAGAAAGGTCGATTTATTAAGGATAGTGAAGTTGAAAGATAGAAGGAATGGATGTTCTTGACCTTTCAGTGGTACCTTACGCTTGAGCTGCCATATTACTTTAGGATTATTCATCTATACATTTCTTGATGTATGATGGAGAAAAAACTAACATTTGCTTAAGCCTCTGTTAGACTTTGTTTCTCTTATTTGCAACCCAAAGCATTCTTAACTGATATACATGGCTAAAGCAGTGAGAAATACTACTTCCTTTCCCCTCTCTAAAAAATGTGGCCCGTTGATCCTTTTCATATAATTACACTCACAGATCTAAGAGAAGAAAGACCCCGAAGGAGCCTTTTTTTTTTTTTTTTTCTTTTGATAGATAGCTGAAAAGGAGATTTCGGTCACCTAGGGTTTTTCTTCCAGGGAATACTTCTTGAACATTTCTATTTATAGCACATATTTCTTCTGCAGCTTTTAGGAAAGGCCACCTGGTGCCCAGCCAAGTTGGCATGATCATTACCTGATTGGGACAAATGATTCACACAATTTCTGGAAATCACAACCATACCACCCAAAACAAGAGAGCCGGTCCATTGTTTCAGTACAATGTGAAGCATTCCCAACAGTTAGCTCAGTGTTTTTCATCAAACCATAAGAGTTAAATTCTTCCTGCTGAAACCTAAGTGCATTTGAGCACTCTGAGAGGACTGGAGTCACATTTTCTAAAGGTAGATGATTCCTTTGTCACTTCAGGTATAAACTGTTATACATGAGCATGGCTATTAGTACAAAATCTGCTTCTATCAAGTTTCAGGGAATATAAGGATATGAATCATACCAAATTGTATATTTTCATGAAACCACCAATGTGTTTGGTATTACACAGTGCCCGTTTTGCTGATTAATGAAAACAGATGTCACCTACAAATTCAGCATAAGTTCCTGTTTCATTTAACCAGGGATCCGCAATGTAAGGGAGACATCTTGTCATGGCTTCCACTCTGGAGCCTTGGATCCTGATCAGGTCCAAAAACTGAAGGTGACACTCTCTTCCCAGATTGGACCCTGCCATGTTGAGAAAGCAGTATTGAGAATGTTCATTGTTGGGGAAGGACTTTATGACCCTAGAACCTTGGGGGAGGGATTTACCTTTACTTTACCAACCTGGGCATTTCGGTTTAAGGGAGTGTTTGCAAACTTTAGGCTCTCCTGGATGATGAACTGAACTCAGGAAGGCCATATTCTCCTCATGGGGAGAAACAGAGTGAGCACCAAGGTGTCTTTCCAAAAGTAATATACCTGCATCTAGATTTCCAGTGCTTCAGAAAGCTTATTTCCTTTCATTTCTCCCCTGTCCCCCGCTCCACCCCACTACTCTGCTTCTATCTTTTTTTTTTGCGGTACGTGGGCCTCTCACTGTTGTGGCCTCTCCCGTTGCGGAGCACAGGCTCCGGACGCGCAGGCTCAGCGGCCATGGCTCACGGGCCTAGCTGCTCCGCGGCATGTGGGATCTTCCTGGACCGGGGCACGAACCCGCGTCCCCTGCATCGGCAGGCGGACTCTCAACCACTGCGCCACCAGGGAAGCCCTATCATTTTTTTAATGGATGATTTCAGCGTTGAATTTGGCCCAAGAGCACAAATCCATTTTCCTACTCACTTCCACTAAACGTTTAACGGTGGCGGTCGGGGGAAGGGTGGGGATGGGAGCTGTTGGGGGAAGTGGACAGGGAGAGGGCAATCCATAGAGAGGGACTTTCACTTGTTACTCCTTATAATTCTTGATGGTTGGAAGTTTTTGCAGTGAGTAAATATTCATGTATTAGTTGCCTGTGTGTGCTTTTTACCTAAAAAGAAAGTTCTTATTTTCTTCATCATAGCATCTATCTTTGGAGGCTGACTTTTGGCTGGTCAAACAGAAAAACAAGAGGTGATGTTCCATAGCTCTTTTTAAATTGCAACAGAATAATTTTATTTTTCTTTAAAAATTTTTTCGAATGCAAATTTTTACATATGGAAAAGTAGACAGGATATTGTAATGGATACTTATACCTGGATTTAACACTTACTGACATTTTGCTGCATTTGATTTATCCTTCTTTAAAATTTGCTTAGTACTTTAAAGTAGTTTATGTTTTAAAGCAAATTACAGACATCTTGGCATTTCACTCCCAAATATTCTATAGCACATCTCTAAAATTTAGGCTATTATCTTACATAACAATAACGCAATTACCATATCCATCAAAATTAACAGTCATTTCCTAGTGCCACATCATGCCCATCCAAATTCAGATGTCCTCAGTTGCCCCAGAAATTTCTTTCATAGATGATTTGTTCAGACCACACAGTGCATCACTGCACTGGGGAGTCTTTTGTAGCTTTTTGAAAGGCATTTGAAGGGCATCAGGATTAGGAAGCCTGCCTTGATACCCAGTTGGAAAGAGGCCATGATGGAGAATAGCCTTACCTTCCTTGGGTGATGGCTTTGCATGGCAGAGGCTACAGCACGCAGCGTTCTTGCTTAATGACCAAGAGCTAGAACAGGAACTGGCCTGTGATTACCCACTGACATGAGTTTAGGATTGGGTGAACAGGATGGAAATCACATGCAAATCTAAGCAAACTTTACTAACTTCTAGCAAAGGGGTCAATGAGAAGAGTCAAGCATGAGGATGATTACATCTATTAGGAAAAGAGAATACGTTCTTAAATTTGTTGAATTGAGGCTTTGTTGCTTTATAGTGGTATTAACTCCATTTTCCCTCTTCAGAGAAGGAAATTTAGCCACTTATCCATAGCTTTCTGCTTAAACGTTGAAACTTGAATTATTTGTGTTGAGTGGCGAATGTCCTTAGCTGATCAGTTCATATGCTGCCCCTTGATTGCCCCAAGAGTCCCAAGTTCAAGTCCTCATTCTGCCAGTAACCCCATGTGATTTTCATTTCAGCTTTAAAAATCACTCAAATATGCAGGAGAATGGGGGACTTAACCCAGTATTCTTTAAGATGATTCTGGTTTTGAAGTTCCAGGTATCCCTGAAAAAGTCTGACTTTGTTGATTCCAAATTTCTCTTTCTGGCATTCTCTGGGGATTGAGATCATACATATTCCTCTAGCATGGGGAAAAAAAATCCTATTAATTTTATTAGCTGTCTTCTTATCTTGTAATTTTATTGCCCGGTTTCATATCTTATTTATTTATTTGTTTATTAGAGAGACTGTCAATAGGGCATTTATATGTCTTCATCTAA